>NC_141628.1:11189610-11559610 GCF_047967505.1 Dipteris shenzhenensis | reverse complement strand
ATTGTGTGAAAAGACAACCTTGTGTTTGAAAAGACAAACATGTGGAAACTTGAAAAGTGTGAAAAGACAAACGTGTGCAAAAAGGAAAACTTGTGGAAACTTGAATTTTAAATTTTTCTTTTTTTTTAAATTTAAAATGAGTTTCACTTTCATTTTCAATTTACTAGTTTAATTTCTCACTTAAAATTTTTGAAATATAGTAGAAAAAAATGCATTTTGTGTTGGAATATAGAAAGTATAATTTTAATTTTATCACATTTTTGAAAATTTTAAAAGTAGTTTATCTTACATTCGTGTATTATTAGTTTAATTTATTTCTTTTTAGGGAGAATTAATATATTCTTCTAGGTAAATATTATTTTTTTATTTTAAGTCTTATTTTCTTAATTTTACGTTTAAATTTTTATATTTTTCCATAAACTTCAAGTTAAATTAAATTTATTTATATTTCAAATTTTGTGATTTCAAACTAATAAGAATTTACTTTGTCAAAATTTAAACTTCTTATGATTGTGAATTTTAAATTCTTATTAGTTTTAAGTTAAATTAATTTGAATTAAAAAAGAGTTTGGGGATTTGGGTTTAAGGTTTGGGGACTGGGGGTTTAGAGTTTGGGAGTTAGGGCTTAGGGTTTGGGGTTAGGGGTTTACGGTTTAGGGTTTGGGTTTGGGGTTAGTGTTTAGGGCGTTAGTATTTGGGGTTTAGGGTTTAGGGTTTAGGGTTTAGGTTTTGGGGTTCAAGGTTTAGGGATTAGGGTTTAGGGTTTGGGGGTTAGGGTTTAAGGTTTATGGGTTAGGGTTTAGGGTTTGAGAGTTTGGGTTTAGGATTTAGGGTTTGGGGGTTTGGATTTAGGGTTTAGGATTTTTAGGTTTAGGTTTAGGATTTAGGGTTTTGAGGGGGTTTAGGGTTTAGGGTTTGGGGGTTAGGGTTTAGGGTTTACAAATTTGGGTTTAGGATTTAGGGTTTGGGGGTTTGGGTTTAGGGTTCAGGGTTTGGGAGTTTGGGTTTAGGGTTCAAGGTTTGGGGTTAGGTTTTAAGGTTTAAGGGTTTGGGTTTTACATTTGGGGTTTAGGGTTTAGGGTTTGGAGTTAATTTAAGTTTGTAGTTTTTATTATTTAAATTTAAATTTATTAAGATTTTAACTTCTTATTAATGTGAATGTTAAATTCTTATGAGTTGTAAGTAAATTAGTTTTTATAAATGAAAATTTTATCTTTTTTAAACTCGCAATCTGAGTATATCAAAAAGAACAATGGAAAATAGATTATTTCTTACTTTTAACTCGCAACCTAAGCATTTAAAAAGAACAATGGAAAATAAATTATTTCTTGCTTTTCTTCGCTTCGACGATTGATGTAGTCTAGATTAGCATAGATTAGTTTGTCCTCAGAGGAGAGAACTCCAAAAAAACCAATCAAAGCCATGCTCGAAATTTCCCGACTAGTTCCTAATCGAAGTCAGTCCATTTGTTCACATTCAATTTCACACTCACAACAACCCTCCCATTTAAGAAACGATCAAGGTTTTAAAACTTTCAAGATGATTGGAACTTGTATCAGTGGACAGGACAGATTACAATTGAATCAGTTAAATACTGGAGAGGGCAGATTATATTTGTATCAGTTGTGGGAGTTGATAGAGCATTTTGCACTTATATCTAATAGACTTCAAATTTGTATTCTATTGTACTTTATTTCATTTTACACTATCCACGAGTTCATTGTAAATCCTTATTTTTTTTCACATTTATGCATGTATCTAAGCCTTGTAAAGCCTTTTAGGCTATTCCCAAAGCATGAAATTGACACTTATATGATTGGGAAGAATGAAAACTTGATAAGTATCAATGGGACTCATTGTACTTTTGATTTATCAAAGTAATTATAGTTTGTCAAAGTACCTAAAATTTTTGTTGTGCTTTAATATAGGATGGATCTTAAGGCTATAGCATTTGTCAATGGTGACACTAAAATACAATGGAAGAATTTATGCCCCAAAGGACTTCACAAACTGGACCGTTGTTGACACAACAAAGAAAGCATGGTTCTTGGTATTGAGTAAAGGAAATCCCATTCTAGTAAGATTTTAAAAAAAATGACGTGACATGTTATTAAAACTAGAGTACATTAAAAGTATACTTGAAGTTAAGGTAATAGAAGAAGAAGTAGGGCGATCTAAAGCAGTTCACATAGAGCCCCTAAAAAATAAACCCCGACATTAAATGCAAAAGGCAAGTACTTCACGAGCTACAGTTTCAAGTCCTATAACTCGAAAAAGAGGTCGTTCATATACAAAGAAAGGGCAAAGAAGAGAAGAGGAAGAACACGAAGAGGATGCAGAGGGTCTTGAAATGGAGTCAAATTTAGAAGCAGAAATGTTATCAATGAAGAACCTAAATCTTCGCTTGAATGAGGCTGTGACAGATGAGGATCCAAGATATATGGGGCCAGAAGACTCAAGTTATACATGCTTCAACGGTGGTCAAAGCAAACGTCTTCACCAACAGCAGGACCTAAGATATTGTCTATGCTGAAAAGATTTTTCAGGCTTTGATTGATGGAAAAAACCAGTTGTTTCTAATTTGGTACTCCGTCCAAGGGCATTTTGGCTAGTCACATGAGATTCTAATCAATTTATCAATTTCTCTCAGCCTATAGATTTTGAGATGCAATTCACTAAGTTCCTCGGAAAACAAGTTCCCTCACTTCAAGAAGGACAAAGTTTTTTGGCAAGACTACACAAGCATACTTTTCCGTAGTGATGAAGTTTTTCATCAGATCAAAGACGTGTGTCTTGCATGTAAGAAGGGAGATGTCACATATGAGGCTCCATCATTGATTAAAGACAAGGCAAAGAAGATTGAGAAAAAAGAGATGATAGCTCGAATGTGGAGGCCTCTAAGAAACTTGCAAGACAAATACGCAAGTCTTGCTGCAAAGAAATTAATGTCCAAAAAATGGTTTTTTGGCAAAAAGGATAAAGATCATTGCATGGAAGATTGCATCATCCAACAGGTCAAGCGTGATGCAGTAAAGAGTGCAATTGAATATTTGCTGGCAGAAAAAAATATTCCAATTAGCCAATGTAAAATTGATCATAGCATTGTGAGGCAGATGGCATCAGCTTTACCGTCGCCTAAACAGAAGGCTTGGGTGCATAAATGGGTGAAGGTAGAAGATGATGGATCTGAAATTACTCCTTCTATGGCAAGTGACGTTCCGAAAAATGCATATGCATATGCACAAAAAGTCATCAATAAACACACTCTCAGAAAAGCAAAAACTTTGAACAAGGGCTTTTTTTTCATACATGAAATCATTTCAGAGTCTGGAAAGAGTGTTGAGTGCAAGGGAGTTTCATTGAATGATTTTTTGTCCGACGACACTGCTTGGGAGAGGCCTCAGCTTTTCTTTGTCTATGAAATATCACCGGATGACATTCGTCAACTCCTTGACAGAATATTACATACCACCATTCGTAGAGTGGGACTATGTAATATAGTCATATTTGCTGATAAAGATTACAAGGAAAAAATGTTTGCTCCCTAGAAAAATAATATGGCAATGAGCTTAAGATTTACAATGGTATATACTCAAGAAAGAGGGACAAGAGAGAATGCGGTCTCAAGATACAGAGTCTTGAAACCTTTTTCTTGTGCATGAAGAGCCCTTACAATGATCACTCCTTACAGAACAACATAAGAGGAAATACAAAGAGATTGCAACTACTACTGGAAGAGCATGAAGCTCCAAGTCCCCTCCATCGCAACGCAAATCACTATGAAAGGCTAGCAAAAAGTGTTAATCTTTTAATTAGTATGATGGAATTTTTGCTGCCATCCAGATGGGAAGTCACATTGTGTCAAATGGGACATTTGTTTGAAGCTCTTATCAGAATAGGACACCACGTAAATATTATTGAGAGCCTTGCTTGCTTGGAATACCTTGATACCGTGGCTTCTCTCACAATAAAGTATGATAAGAAAGGTCCAATCTCACATGAAGAGGATGCTGACATAGAGATGGCCATGTATGATGAGAGTAAGAAAGATGATGAAAATGTTGAAAGCTGTGGATATGATAGTGAGGACACCAACAATAGTAAGGAAGCTGAAGGAGATGGATATGACACTGACCTTGCCTCAGAAGGTTACATAAAAAGACCATGAATATATCTAGAGATATGAAAACTTATCTTTAATTTTCTTTATTCATTTAAAAGCTTTTTTAAGATTATAATTAATTTAAAATTTTGAATCTCATAATTATTTTATCCTTTTATAAGAGGAGAAAAAGGAGGAAGATGAGGAGGACATAGCTGGAGTAGAGAATATAGGAAGCTTATCTCAAGAAAGCAAAGCTACTCTGGCTATCCATCGTATGACTCTAGAAAATAATCATACCTTGCAGCAAATGGAGAAGTCATTTCAAGTTAGGTTTCAAGTTCGAGAACAATATCTTACTTTTCTATTCGATGAAGAGGACATTTCAATCCTTTTAAACTTCAAAAAAGAGGTTAATGACAAGGTCATGATAGCCATCCTCAGGTTTGACACAAACTTTTTCTTGACTTTATGCTTTTGTATTTCCATTGGATCAAATGAACTAATATTCTTTTCTTTTTATTGCAGTATGGTTTTAGAACAGCTTCCCCTATATATACAGAGATGTGGATATATGGTCGATCCTCTTGTTTCTAATGTACTTAGCAATAAGAAGAAGACCATAGATGATGTTTTTAAGTGGTTGCAACGTGTTGATTTGACTGCGGCACAAGTTATCTTTACTACATATCACGAGGAGTGATTATCAATCCCTACTTAGCTTATCTCTTACATTGTGGAGGATTATATCAAATAATAATTATTCTTAATTGATAATGCAGCTCGCATTAGAGCTTGGTGACTGTGGACATCTTAGCCAAGCAATGTTTCTTTGTCAATTCAATAGCATCTATCCATGGCAGTGTGCCAGAGTAAGTATAACCTACTTGTGTCACAATTACATCAATGAGATGCATCCTATGCAATGCACACATTCATTTATGTTATCTATTTTGATGTGTAGATCGGCTCGAAAGTTGGTAGGTGCTATAGATGCACTTATGCAAATGGAAGGTGACTTAGAAGATCAAATAGAGTATGTAACATGCCCCGCAGCAAAGTAGAATGATGACCACAGTTGTGGGTGGAGAGTCGAATATAATTGCTTTTTGCTCCTTGCTCAAAATTAATTTAAGCGGTGGTGAAACCTCATTGTCGGCATATACAGACTTGCATCTATATGCATTTATGTCATCTATCATTAAGGCATTTATTGATAACGTGGTGGAGCATCCAGAGGAAACATTGGTTGCTACGCCCATAAGTTGTCCTAATGTAACCACTGTATTGGACGAAATGGAGAGCTCTTTTGAGGTTAGGATTATCATTAGCAAGTGACCTCATGTTTTGACATTTGGTAGCGAGGAAGTTATAATCCTCTCCGACCCTTTGAAAGAGGCTAATGACAAAGTCATGATGGCCATCCTCAGGTTTCTCTTGGCTTGATACTTTAATCATTTGATTCAATCTGCTTCTAACATTTGTTTATTTATTATTGTAGTACGGTTATATCTCACTTTCCTAGATCAGTACAGAATCGCGTGTGTATGCTCGATTCTCTCCTTTTAGTTGTACTTAGTGATACCAAGAAGACGGTAGATGATGTTTGTTCAATGCTACAACCTTTAGACTTGGATGGCATACTAGTCGTCTTTATGCCATATTATGAGAAGTAAGTATTGTCTCAATCTTTCTTTTACTCTTTTATTTGTAATATTGTGTCAATTAATACTTAATATTATGATAAACCTCATCGCTCTTTATTGGTGATGTAGCTCACATTGGAGCTTGATAGTATGGGATCTTGATGACAACCATTGTTGGTTTGTCAATTCATTTATAGGCTTTCACGGGGTGTTCAAGTAAGTGTTCTTTTATCACATCATTATGAACATGCATCTTACTATTTACTACACAAATTCACATTGTCATATGTCATGATGGACAGGTCTGCAAATAAGTTAGTATCTGTGATTATGAAAATCAGGGAGCATCAAGACCAACCAAATTTCCAGACACGCCTTGCAGTGGAGCAGAAAGACAAGTTTAGTAGTGGGTGGAGAATTACCTACAACTTCATGTTGTTCCTCAATGAAATTTTTAAACATGTCTCAATAGAAGCATATACAAAGCTTGAGCTACAAGATTTTATGGCTAAGACTGTTCATTACCTAACTGCTACCATTGGGAAACAACATGATGGACTCAATGAAGAACTTGAGGGAGCCAAAGAAAAACAAGAGACAACTGCATCACAGCCTCAAGTAGAAGCATTATAGTCTCCACTTGAATTAGAGACTTAATGCATTCTTCCTACACAAGAAGTAGAGACTCAATGTGCATCTACAACATCACATCTTGGAAAGGAGGAAGAGATTGTCTATCCCGATTACACCAGAAGTAGAATCTTAATGTACACCATCCACACAAGAAGTAGAGACTCAATGTACTCTTAGAGCATCACAGCCTCAAGAGAACTCATCACACTCTATTCAGTTGTAAAGCATGTAGAAAGAAACATGAGTCCTTGAATATTTTTATCTTGTTTGTGTTGACTAATGATAGTGTTTTTTAAACTTATGTTAAATGTTACAATACATTAGGATATTTACTTATGATATTTATTCAATTTGTATTATTATTGTATTAGCAATTCTAAAAAAATAAATTGTATTAATAATTCTAATATGATCTGCTGAGCCCTACCAGACTTGTTGCAGAGAATACAAAACTATTACAAGCCATGAAAGCCAAGATCACACTAGAAGATCTCATAATTAGTATCTCTTATCTTCTCAACAATCCAATCTTCCACAGACTCCACGTCCATATCCTCAACATAATTACAATGGAGAAAGAAATTCAAGCAATCATGATGGACAGGCCACAGAGGCCGAGATCACACTAGAAGATCTCATCATTAGTATCTCTTATCTTCTCAACAATCCAATCTTCCACGGACTCCACTTCTGTATCGTCAACATAATTACAATGAAGGAAGAAATTTAAACAGTCACATATTGTTTCTTTATAATCTCTTTGGGAGGCCTTTATTATTCTTTCAGCATCCCGATCAAATCGGCCATACCGAGTGCTTCGATAATGTAGGTTGCTTAAGAAGTCCAAGAGATCTTGTCGTGCTTTTATAATACATTGTATAAGTCTCTCGCTCTCTGCTATCTTCTGAGTCTCCTCCCTCTCTGTCCGCCTCTATGCATCAAATTCCTCTCTCTCTATCCATGTCAGTGGAGAGCCTTGTCGAATTCTTGCATCTCTCCTTGCTCCTTGGTCAGCAACCCATTGTTTGAGACTATCAATTCCAGACTCCACGTCTCCGACGATGCCAAGGACATCCATGGTGGGTGGAGAGATTGCTCCTTGGTCAGCAACCCATTGTTTGAGACTATCAATTCCAGACTCCACGTCTCCGACGATGCCAAGGACATCCATGGTGGGTGGAGAGATGATAAATTAAGAGTGATAAACGAAGAATGTGCTTGTAGAAGGACTAGGATGGATGAAAGAAGGGAGTCTAATTATATTATTCTTGTCTTCAATCACTTTATTTCATAGATTTAAACCGTAACAAAATCTATCATCTCATGTGTCTCTTACTTTTTTTTTTACTTCACTCAATGGACAACTCACCTCTCTAAATTTTCTACTTTTTTTGAAGTCTAACTTATTATATACAATAAATATCTTATGATGAGAATCTAATAATTATATCATTCTTGTGTTCCCTCACTTTAATTTATAGATTTCAATGTACTCAAAATCTATCATCTCACATGTCTCGCATTACGGTCTTGCATCAACGAGTCTAATTATTATATTAAAAAAATATCTCATGATGAGATTCTAATAATTATATCATTCTTGTGTTCCATCATTTTATTTTATAGATTTCAATGTATTGATCACTGTCTTACATGTCTCGCATTACGGTCTTGCATCCCATCATTTTATTTTATAGATTTCAATGTACTCACTGTCTTACATGTCTCACATTACGGTCTTGCATCTGTTACTTCAGATAATCTAATCATCTCAGCCTCTAACAATTCTTTATTCTAAATCGTTCATCTCACATTATGAGTCTGTAATTCTATAAATCCCTTAATAGTTGTTCGTCTTCTATATCTCGCCCGTAGTAACACTTCTTCCACTTTGCTCTTCTTACCTTACTCCTCTCCTCAAGCTTACTTCTTTCATCTCACATTATGAGTCTGCACTTCTATAACCCCTTAATAGTCATTAGTCTTCTATATCTCGCCTGCAGCAAACACTTCTTCCACTTTGCTCTTCTTACCTTATTCCTCTCCTCAAGCTTACTCCTTCCATCTTGGTTGCCCGGAGCCTTACCTCCTCTCCTCAAGCATACTCCTTCCATCTTGCCTTACTTTCTCTAGTTACCTTCCTCCTCTTATTTCCATGGATCTTTTTGAAGTAATCGATTCCGTCGAGGAAGCCATTGCAGCACCAAACTATGGATTGCCGAGAACTAGGAGAGAGAGGAAATCCAGCTCTGTTAACATGGTACGAGAATGATGACTTTGCTTGTCAGGACTTAGAGAAGGACGAGAAAAGAAAAATAAGTATGACTACTAGTGAAATAGATAAATTGCAATCATATAGAAGAGAGCTGATAGACTTTCAAAGTGAGATATCTTCGCGTGTGGCTCATTATGGAAGATTTTCACCCTAGGAAGCGCAAGCCATTCGGAATAAACAAAGTGTTATGAAGGAGAGAATTCATCAATCCTTACTTCTCTTCTATAATTTTAACTACATCGATGAAGATAAGATGAGCTCAGCTCTTGAATGGGTTGAATTTAGGATAGAGAGAGAAAATAAATTTACCTTCCAGTGAGAGACTTATTGTAACTTTTGGTGTTTTTAAACACCTTTATAAAAATTATGAGAGTTTACTACTTATACTTGTAACTTTTGAAAGTGTTTATAAATATTAAGAGAGTTTACAATTGTTAAATCTTATTTTTTAATGTAACTTATGTCAGGCTTATTGTAACTTTTGATGTTTGTTAACACCTTTATAAATATGGTGAGAGTTTCCTTAATATTGTAACTTTTGAACGTGTCTATTAACACCATTAAATATTAAGAGAGTTTGTAACTTTTGGAGATGTCTATTAACACTATTAAATATTAAAAGAGTTTACAACTGCTGATATCTTTTTTTTTTTTTTAACTTATCTAAGCTGCGTTAAATTTTATAATTTGAGTTTCATCTTCTTTAAAAATACATTTAAAAATGCTTGTTTTTATGTTTATATATGTGCTTTGAAGATTGGGTTTTTCTTAAATTTTATCCGAAAACTAGTCCAAAAGTATATGTAAAAATGAATTTGTACATTGACAAGTCCAAAATTAATGAAATAAGTATTGCAAGCCAAATTAAGCAACTTCTGAATTCTAAGATTCATTCCAATGAAAGCAATGTACGCTTGAGGAGAACAGGGGAGCAGTGTTTGCTAAAAAACATACATGACAAGCATAGCTAGTGAGCAATTCCTCAAATTCTGAAATCCATTTCAATGAATATTAGGGAGGCAAAGGGAAGGGGTGATTGCTGCAAGTTAAATAATCTAAACAAACTGGCCAAAAGGCAGTCCTGTTTAACCGATTCTAGAACCATTAGCTAGATTGTAGTCCTATCATGCTTGATACTGCACGCAAAGATCGGTCATGTTCAAGATGTCTATGTAAAGTCAATAGTAGAGGTAACATTGCAAGCAACCACATAATTTCTAAGAATACATGGTAAGCAATTTCTGTAACTTCTAATGAACAAAGTCACTTGGGGAGGAAAACGGGGGTAGTAATTGCTACAAGTTGTATTCAAGGAATAGCAAATAGTACAAATTGAAAATGAACTGGCCAAGAGTAGTCTCTGATTTGCAGAATCTAAGCGGTTCTAGGAATCCGTTCAAATAAAAAGTATACTCCAAAAGCACTTGCTACAAGTTGGATATGCACAGGCTTATTGATATTCCTTGGATACGAACAGGTTCCCTTGCTACCAGTTGGATATGAACAGGTTCATTGATATTCCTTGGCAAATCTAAGCTGGGTATAGAACTAGATGCTTGATCGTTAATCCTATCATGCTCAGTATTGCAAACAAAAGTCATGTTCTCAATGTCTGCAAGACTGCCAGTGTATAAAGACTGCCACTATATAAAGAACAATAGTACTGGTCAACAGCACAAACAAAAACATACTTTCCATGCAGAGATAGTACTAGGCAGTTTCTGACATTCTAAAATCCATTTTACGGGGAAAAGCATGTGTATTCAGGGAGGGCAAACAGAAAGGTGAACGTAACTGGGTCTTTTCTTCGCTTGATCATTGCTCATATCATGCATAATATTACCAACAAAACTAATTCACATTCTCAATGTGTCTGCCTATAGAAAGAACAGTACTGGTCAACACTGCAAGCAAAAACATCTTTCCTTCGAACAAATGATAAGCAATTTCCAAGATTCTTAGATCTATTCCACAAAAAATAGTACAGGTATTCAGGAAGGAGACAGTAGTGATTGTTACAGAATTTGACTAATTCAATTGGTCGAAAGACGGCTATGTTTTCATTAAAAACACACAAAAAGACAGCTCTGTTTGGAAAGGAAATCTAAGAAGGTTGATATTGCTTAATATTGCCGACAAAAGTAATTCATGTTCTCGATGTGTCTGACTATATAAAGAACAACAGTATTGGTCAAGACTGCAAGCAAAAGCATCTTTCCTTCGCATAAATGATTAGCAATTTCCGATCAGGTATTCAGGAAGAAGAGAGTAGTGATTGTACCGAATTCAATTAGTCAAAAGACGGCTCTGTTTTCATTGAAGAAAAAATGCCATCTCTGTTTGGAAAGGAAATCTAAAAAGGTTTTACAAAATCCATATTGGAAACAAAAGTAATTCGTGTTCTCTGTGACAATTTAAAAGGAAAATGTATCAGTCAACAAAGCAATTAGAAACATGTTTTCTTAGCATACATGGTGTTAACTTCTAACTTTCTGATATGTATATATATACATATATATATGTTTAAACTCCCAAGACCTTGGAACTGACATAAAGGACCCACGTCTGATTTGATGTGCTCTGAATTCCGAGTTCATCTGTTGGCATCACCATGTCCATATGTTTTGTTTTGAGCCATAAAGAACAGCCAATGTCATATTCTCCATAATTATGTGGCAGAAAATGACTGCCGAGAGGAATTTAAACTTGCAAACACCGCTATTGTGATCATACAAGGTCCATATTTACCATTGTAATTGATGAAATTGAAATGTTATGTCCATCAACAGTTAAGCCTCGCTGGTTGAATAGAACAGGCCCTAATTCACCTTTTTGACACCAAACATCGAAATAAGTTGTTTGCCCACCAGAAAACATTTCATAATCAGATAATGATAATCCCTTCCTCGGGAAATCTAACACCCTTGCAAAAAAATACCTTTTCAGACTTTTAACACAACATTTGCTACTAATGCCTGTCCATTTACCCACCACCTCTAAAGTACAACATTGATCTACAGCCTCTGATGACTATAATGATTTAATTTTAATGCCGGTGCTCCTCACATAACTTTCAGGCAATTTCTGGAGGACCCTTGAAAAGTTTTTGACTCGATAAAAGGAATTATAATAAACCACCACTGCTGAAAGTATTTAGTGCTTTCCCAACATGGGAAAATACTTTACGTAAAATATCTCACAGCAACTGGCTGCAAGGTGCTTTTCATCCGTGATATTAATTTGAATGTTTCTTCTGCTTCCACTTGATATGAAGGGTCGCTTTTAGCCATAACTGCAACTCGGTCAGGATGAAAACGGAGAAGAGCCTTTTTGTAGGCAGCATTAACCTGCTGGACAGCACCACTTAATCAGATCATGATACTTTCCTGGTTTGAAAAACCTTCATATAGGAAAGGATTATGCACAACTTTTCAGATCTCACGGTTTGTAGCTCGCGCTTAACATTTGAGTACGAAGAAGGTATATGCATCATTTTTTGAAGGCTGTTTTCAGAGGTCTACATGAAGCATAGAAGCTTTAAACTTTCATACCAGTAACAAGAAAGAAGGGAGATAACCCGAACAAAAGAATGGAAAATGCATGAAATTGTGACAGTGCAGCAGAATCTTGAACAGCAAAAGAGAGCACACACTGCAAACTGAAATGCGAAGAGAGAAAGAGAAAACCAAGAACTCGGGAGAAAATGCCTCTACTGCTAGGGACCCAAACCTCCCTAACTGGCTGACTGGAGGGGGATGTTTGGCCAACCTAAGGTTGGCCTGTACCCAACCTGCTGGTCGGGTATCTGACCACGGTTGGGGGCCTGGTTGACCCCCAACCAGGGCACCACTGTTGGCAGCCCTGAAATGAGCCCAGGGGTGGGTGAATAAACCCTGCACCCCCCTGCACCTGTCCGCGGCTACTGTGCCTCCAAGACAGCCCTGAATCCATCCCCCTCTACCTCTCATGGGCGGGCAGACCCACAACGATGGCCCTCAATCTACCTCACATGGGCAGCTGCGTACACCCACAACAATGGTCCTCTCTCTATGATACAAGAGATGCTACCTCTAACACCCCCTCTCAGCTCCTGGAATCTCAGGGAGCTGGAATGATCTCCAAGCAGTTGTTGTGCCAAGGGCTTGGTGAAGAGGTCTGCTTTGTTGTCCTCCATCTTACAGAAGAGGAGCATGATCACATCAGCAAGCACCATCTCCAAGACATAGTGGTACGTATCTCAATATGCTTTGTCCGTGCATGGAACACTGGATTGCGAGCAAGTGCTATACAGCTTTGATTGTCACTGTGGATGACAGTCGGGGACTCCTGTGGGAACCCAATCTCCCCACGTAGCCTAGAATCCAAACTGCCTCACATGTAGCGGAACAAGTGGCCCGGCACTCAGCCTCGGTAGAAGACAAGGCTATGGTGGGTTGCCTTTTACTGCCATGTGACTGCTGCTGAGCCGAGGGGTAAGTAATAGCCTGTGGTCGAACAACAAGTGCCTGACTCTGCTCCCCAATCTGAACCACTCCAGCCTAATAGCTGGACCTGAACTGCTGCCCTGACTGATAGAACAACCCTCGAGTGCTACGTGACCTCTTGTAATGAAAAATTCATCGACATATAGGATTAAGAGGGTAGTAAGTCATCCTGTCAGAAGATGTATAGAATTGGATCTGCTCGTGACCTCTGAAAACCCTTCCATACAAAGAACCCGTCTATAATCTGGTTCCAAGTTCAGGGAGCTCGCTTTAGGCCATATAGAGCCTTCTTTGATCGGTATACCATCCCTGCTGACTTGGCAAAACCTGGAGGCTGTTCCACATCCCCTCCTTCAGATCACCATTGAGGAAGGCTGATTTGACATCCATTGGAAACGTTGGCCACTGTTGATGAGCAGCAACGACCAAGCCGTCCTGAGAGTGGCCATCCTAGCAGTGGGGGCAAAAATGTCCTCATAATCAATCCCCGATCGTTGTGAGTACCTTTTGGCCACGAGACGGGCCTTATGTTTATCCACAGTACCATCTAATGTGTACTTGGTCTCATAGACCCACTTGACACCAATTACTGAACGTCGTCGTGGTCTCCGAACCAACTGCCACTCGATGGATTCTAACTCCAGCTCCATTGCTTTCTTCCAATGCTCTGAGAAAGCGATCCTTGTACTGAAGAGGTTTCTTTTTCTTTCAGAATACGAGACATCAAAGAGCAATTTACATGTAGAGGGGTTGCCTCCAAAACCTTCTCCTTGCCACGCTGAGATCTACATGGTCCGCCCTCTTCCTTTAGCCATGAAGGGAGAATATATGTTGCTCCAGAGTCACAGAGAGTTTCAATCAGCCACCGGGGCACTCTCTAAGAACCTAACCCTGAGGAGGTGCATCATCATCCAGGTCACTGTCCAGATCACTCTCTGGTAGATTATCTGGAACAACTGGCTGGTCCTGTGGGGGCTTGGGCCCAGGAACGATATCACTGTCATCACCATCGACTGGCTCTCCAAGGACGGGCGGCTCCTTAATTGCACCGGACGAAATCTGTTCGTCAAAAGCAACACCTATCTGAGGACAATCTCTCGCCTCGAGGGTTCATACAACCTATAAAACATGTCAACTGCGAGTTGTAACCCACAAAAACCATTTGGGTGGATTTGCTTCCATCTTCCCCCTTTGTTTCCTAAGAACGTGAACAAAGACATCACATCAAAATACATGAAATTGAGTCACATCATACGCCTCAAAGGGAGTCACCTTCAGAACAAAAGTTTTCAGAGAAGGGTTGAGGATTTAGACAACTGTAACGGTAAGCCTCTACCCAGAGGCAAACCAGACTCATTCTCCACAAGAACACACCATTCCTCGAACCGAAAATAGGCCAAGGCCTTTTGAGCCAAGAAATAAATCCGCATAAACCGGCTGAAATCAACCAGCAGGATGAAGTACAGCGCACCTCCAAGACTAGGAGCTATCATAGGTCCACAAAGATCCACCTCAACCATCTCTAGAGGTGTTGAAGCCACCATGAGGCATGCTTTGGAAAAGCCTCTTTGTATTGCTTCCCTCGTATATAAGAACGGCACTGACCACGATTGCTGCCCACATTAGGTGAACCAAGAACCATCTGTCGGCCAGCACTGCATAGTGCTTCGACATTCAGGGTGACCAAATCGAAAATGCCACAAATCACCTCAAGGGGTTGAAGTGATAGAAGAGAGCCGACAAAGTATAAATACGGTGATCCACCGTACCAATGTGAACTACATGGCCAGTTGCTTTATCCCTAACCTCCACAAAGTTTACATCGAACAGAATAGTTGTGCCAAGCCCGCAGGTCTCATATACTGACAACAAATTGACAGAAAGGGAAGGAACAAACAGTACCTTCGAAGAGTGCATCCCCCCTCTGCCACTGGGAATGATGTCGAGGCTGCCTTCACCACGAACTTTGATGGTAGAACTGTCGCCGATGCAAATGTCACCACCTGAAACCACAAAATTCTTGAGTCCACTTGGGGATGGGCTCATATTGTGAGATGTGACACTACCGCAATCCAAGTCCTAGAGTCTTTTGCCTGAAGGGCGACAACGGGAGATGCCACAGAATCGAGAATCTCAATATGGACAAAGGCCGAAGTAATGGCTGCGGAAGAACATGTACCATTACTGGCTATCCGTGGAGGGCAATTCCTCCAATAGAGACCTTTCTAGCCACAATGATTGCATGAACGCTCTGCCTTTCATGCTTCTTTCCCCGCATCTGTCTTCTTGACAAAGAAGGAACTTCTTCCTTGGTTTCTTCCTTTCTGTGGAGCAGTCAAGGCTTCCCTAGGAAGGACTCGGAAATCTCTCCTCTTGATCGAGCACCATCGGGATTCGGGACCAGCTCCTCCCAAGTCAACGTACTTATCCTTCCACTGCTGATCCACAACGAATAAAATGCAAAAGATTGGGAAGACAAGTGGAACAGCAATGTTATGGCCATGTCCTAAGATGTTCTCTGTGTTAGAAATACCCAACAAAGGGTACACGCAGCGGAAGACTTATAGTAATGCCCAGGAGCTCACACAGTGTGCGTGTGGGGTGTGGAATCACAAACTTCTTTACTTAATGCGCGTCACATAGATGTGCAGACTCATCAATAGACAATGAACCAGCCAGATAGAGAAACCACCAAAATATATATTTCCGTCCAAAACTATGGACACAATACAAAATAGATAGATCCAAAGTCCCACCAATGGTGTGGTCCTCTGATCTAACCACAAGGTCCTTCTCCAATCTGCTGGCTATCTCTAGACTCGAGCCCACGTGCTCCACCTCGAGCGTCAGTAGACTTTCCGTCCAATGTGTTCTTCTTCACCTTACTGCCTGTGAATCAGCCTAGGTGGGCAGCCCCTGCCAAGCTTTGTCTGCAGCACACAGGTCCCTGTTCCACTGCTCCAACCTGCTTGTGAATGACTGCTCCAGAAGATGATGATCTCAGCACTTTGCTGCCCTAAAAGACAGCCAAGGTCCAGCCCTTCCTAGCTAAGTCTGCAGCCCTTCAAGCACCCTCTCACCTCCTGGATATAGGTCCAGAGGGTGGCTTCCTGCTGCTCCTTTCTGCCTCCTGGAACTGCTGGTTGCTGGATATGAAATGAGGCCACAAGCCTCTCCTTTTATAGGCCCTAAGGCCTGGCAAAAATACCGACCAGTCTGCCCTGACTGGGCCGACTGGACAGACCAGGTTGGCTGGCCCAACCGACCTGGTTGGCTCAGCCCAACCAGCCCTATATAAGGGCCCTTTGCTGGCCCTTTGTTCCATGCAGGGTCCAGCTCCTTTGCTGCTGTCCTGCCACCTGCCAGCCCTGCTTGCAAGCCATAGACCTGCCCATAGACCCCCACTATACTGCGCCTTGCTGCAGCCCTTTGCTGGCGCCTTGTCCTGGCCGTACCTCTTCCGTACACTGCCCTGCAGCAGCCCGTACAGATCCGTACAGCTTTGTACCCTGCTCCGTACACATGCTGATGTCAGCGCGCCTTTCATAGGGTCCTGCTGCAGTCCACTGAGTGCCTCATGCCAGGCCTGATCCAAGACACTGTGTCCCCGCCATCTTCCTGCACATGAGCTGCTCCTGATGCAGCCTTTCATCCTTGGGATACCCCACCAACCATGAATGCTCCAGATCCATCCCAGATCCACACATCCAGGTAATCTCTCTTTGGGCCCATCCTGCCCTAGGTCTCCCTCCCCCACGCTCTCCTCATTTGGGGGCTTACAGATGGGGAGGTGACCTTTCCAACACTCTGCTTCCACCAGCCTGGAGAATCTCTTGCTGAAGCTCCCGTAACTTATTGATGTGCTCCCGCATCGATGAAGACTTCATTGGATCCAACCACCTCATCTGAGCTTCCAAAGAGACCCTCTTCATGGGAGAGATTCTATTGTATAAGGACGCCAAATGTTCCCAGATACTTTTGGCCACCATCATGTTCTTTGTATGATTAATCATTGGAGGAGTACAATTTATAAAAATAAAAGACCTTACCCGCACATTGACTCGGCCCCATAGCTGAGACACCCCACCAATACGACGTCTGCTAGATCATATGACTGCAAGACGGACTCATCATAACATGCCAAACACTGTAATTGCTTCCATCCAATTGACGGTGACCGGTCTATTGGGAAGGTGGGTAATACAAAAATCTTCACTTTATTCTTAACCATCTCTGACAGGGTAGCCATGCCGGAAGGAGGAAGAATAGAAAGGAAAGAGCAGGTTGGGTGGGAGGATAAGAGAAAGGGAAATGAAGGAAGATGAGAGGAAATAGCTGGCAAAGGACAAGGCAGAAGCTTGCACCCAAAGAGAACCTCCAAATCCTTGCAGTCCAGCCCTGGAAAACACCATCTCTCAGATCTGAAAACACCCTTCAAGGGAAGAGCCCTATATATAGGGCCCCCACACCTGCCTAACTGGCCGACTGGAGGGGGCGGTTTGGCCGACAAGAGGTTGGGCTGTATCTGACCTGCTGGTCGGGTTTCTGACCACGGTTGGGGACCTCGTTGACCCCCCAACCAGGGCATCACCTAGGCACCAGCATGGTGGCCTGTTGGCAGCCCCGAAATGAGCTGGGGGTGGGTGAATACAACCCCGCAGCCCCTGCACCTGTCCGTGGCTACTGCGCCTCCAAGGCAGCCCTGAACCCATCCCCCTCTACCTCTAATGGGCGGGCATACCCACACGATGGCCCTCGCTCTACCTCACATGAGCAGGCACACCCACGACAATGACCCTCTCTATGATGAAGGAGATGCTCCCTCTAACAGAAATGACTCAATGATGTTAGGTGCTGGACACCAAAAAGGAAGAAAGCTGAATGTGATACTAGTTCCAATGCTAGAGCTCATGTCCTTCTTATGTCCCACTGCCACATATCAGGGCCCAATTTAAAGTTGTATAAGCATTATTTCTGCCACCTTTACCACAGTTCTGGTAGAGGTTGCCTTCTCAACTGGCATACTTGGATTTATAAGGGCCCCCTCCAAACCTTACAACTTCCAAGGGTGTAGATAATGAACGTTCACCTGTAACTATGGTTACTGATAAGAATGAGCATAACTCTAAGCGTTGAAGAGTTGCAAGCAAGAATACAAGGCATGATAATGTGGAGTGGTGACGGTAGTTGAAATGCCTATACCATGTAAACTGCCTTTCCAACAGCAGTTTTGTGTTCATTGGACACTATGTCCATAATTTACTATATCCTAGAGTTTTCTGCTTTTAGCTTTCTCCTAGTGTAGAGTTGAAGAGTTGCAAGCAAGAATACACGGCATGATAATGTGGAGTGGTGAAGGTAGTTGAAATGCCTATACCATGTAAACTGCCTTTCCAACAGCAGTTTTGTGTTCATTGGACACTATGTCCATAATTTACTATATCCTAGAGTTTTCTGCTTTAAGCTTTCTCCTAGTGTAGAGGTTTCTACTCAGTTGCAAGGTTTCTTGCTCAAATGCGATTTGGTATGTTTTGCATGCAAATTCCATCAGTCCCTATATTTTCTACACTTCTAGCCTGAGGTTCTACTTGTTGAGCTTCTTCTTCAATTGCAATTTGAGTTTGGGCTGTTCCTTACCATCATTTTTCACCTTGTGCACTCCTGACAGCAAATCGCAAAAACAAATACCTCTCTTGGCAAATTGTAATTTACTTTCTCCCTGCTGCTGCTCCAACGCTGACAATTGCAAGCTTTCCTTGCATGCAAATTCCATCGCTTCCTTCATTTTCTACTTTTCTTTCCTGATGTTCTACTTGTTGAGCTTCTTCCTCAATTGTTGGGCTATTTCTACCTGTCCTTACCATTGTTTTTCACTGTGCACTACTGAAGGTAATTCTACTCATTTCTAACCTATCCTAACTTCATTCTAATGCTTTTATCTAGTTAGTAAGTAGGTATGAAATTATTTACTTCTAGTTATTTTCTAAAGTAGAATTGCTAAGATGAACAGTTACTAATGTGGAATCTATGTGTTTCAAGCTTAAGAGGTGGGCTGGTATTAGCTCCAACAGCCTTAGACTATTTGCTGAGATTGTCTTCTATCCGGAGTTTTTGGAGCTTCTTCTCTATCTGTATACCTCTTACATATTATCAGAGGCTACTTTGTTTCGGATCTATAGACTTTGACTCCTGATCAAGGAGATTTCATTGTATTTTCATTGGATAAATATGATAGGAATTCTATGTCCACTGGTTCTGTCTGAAAACCTGGATTATTACTGTACTTGAAGCCAACCATTGTTGTAATAAAGAAATAGTACTAATAAAGAGAGAACTCCAAGGATTAGCCTTAGTAGTGGGTGTACCTCATTCACCCCCCATCCGATGCCTAAACCCTACCTCCTATGTGATTTTGAATGATATATGCATTTCATGTATAAAGGCTGTTAAATTTCTAAGTTTATTAAGTTTATCATTGGAAATTGTGCTTAGTATAACTAAAACATCTACCATCCTGTCCTAAAGTCTACAGCAAAGGTCACATGCTTTCCGAATATCTTTGGCAATCATAGTTGACCACAACATCCCAAGTATGATTCTGGTCCCTTTCAACCTTTCAATATTCCAAGTATGATTTTTGTTCCTTTCAACCTTAATAATGGTTTCCTCCCCATCTCGGTCCCCTCAGTTTCATCGAAGTCTTTGATGAAGCTTAAGGCAAAGTTTCCCAAGTTGATTGGATCTCTCTCTCTCTCTCTCTCTCTCTCTCTCTCTCTCTCTCTCTCTCATAGTTCATGTGGACAGATATCAAACAAGACAGTCGAGAATGTCTACCGATGTCAAGTTAATAAGGCAGAATGCCTACAAGAAGGTGGCTGGTTGCATCCTGTGGAAATCCTAGATAAGACGTGGGAGAGTATTTCCATGGGCCTAATTGTTGGATTACCATAGACAGCCATGGCCATTATGCCATTTGGATAGAATGACCAAGATGGTCAAATTCATTGCAACGAAGACTATAATTCTGCTCCACAACTGGCACTGTTGTTTGTGGAAAAATTATTTAGTCTATATGGGTTACCAACTGAGATTGTCAATGACTGTAATCCCAAGTTTACAAGACATTTCTAGCGTGACATATTCAAGCAATCAGACACTAAGCTGACAATTCATCGGATCACCTCAAGTCAGTTGGATAAATGAAGCAGGTATATCAGATTTTTTAGGATATGTTGAGAGCTTATGTCTTCGCAAGCAATCTCAGTGGGAAGAATATCTTCCTATGGCTGAGTTTGCACATAACAGTGCAAAGAATTCTGCCACTAAGCAGAGTCTGTTTGTGTTTTCTATGTATTTCAGCCTAAGACTATTGGTCTACAAAACATTAAGGTTCGAGCAGCTGCTGATTTCTTGCAAATGCAGCAGGCTATGTTGCAATTTGCAAAAGAAAACCTTTGCACAGCTCAAAACAGAGCTCAGTTTTGTGCAAATCAGAAGCGCTGGCCAGTTTGTTTACCTCCTAGCTGAGCTTGAACTATTTCGGAATTTAACAAAATGACCACTAATTGGTCTTGCTACTCGACTCCCTTTTCCAATAAGCACTAGTCTGCTTTATATTTTCACCTTGCAAAAGATAGCAAACCAGCTATGCATTTGAAAGAAAACGAGCATTTATGTCATGTCACAAGAGGCTCTATCCCCGCTAGTCCATTCCAGCATTTGAAACCATAGAGAGAAAAGATAGTCATCAAACATTCTTATTCTTCACCACAAAGCTTGCATGTTTTCTTCTACAGCTTCCAAACTATAATTATTGTTCACAGTAACTGCAACAAGAAGCATTCAATTTCACATTTGAGATGATATAACAAATGCAAATGTGCACTGAATGCAACTAAAGCTAACTACAATCCACCGATTCAATGTAAGAAAACTTGTAATAGAACAAAATGAGAATTAATAAGAGCTAGCGATTGTGTAGAACAGCTATGGTACTAGAGAAACTTTGAGCTGAAATTGTGTTCTGTATAGAAATTTGCATGGACTCTGAGATACAAACAGAAAAACCACCCCAAAATAACCCCAATCCAAATAAACACAAGGACGAAAATGTAAGTATGAAACAGTTGATTACTGTATTGTTAGAAAAACTCCGGCAAGGCAAAATATGACATTAATTAAAGATAAAAACTAAATCAAACCAAAACATGATGTAATTCAGCAGCTAAGGCCAACTACAATCCATTGATTCACTAAAACAAAATGAGAATTGATAAGAGCTAATGATTGTGCATCTATGGTGTTAGAGAAACTTTGGTTACTTGAAATTTGTGTTCAGTACAAAAATTGCATGGACTTTGAGATACAAATAAAACAATAACCACAGTCCACATAAGGACAAGGACGAAAAATAAAGTATGAAAGAGTTGCCTGCTGGATTGTTGGAAACGATCCCCCATCTACTTGGATACCCAATCGACGAAGCAGAGTAGCCATATCAATGCAAGTAGCAGCCACACGTTCAAGCTCAGACCGTATTTGACCACGCACTTGTTCTTTATAGTCTAAGTTTTGCTCCTCCTGAAAGACAAATCAAACATTATTATCAAGCATAATTGAAGCATGGCCTCTCCAAGTATCACACACAAAGAATCAATTTCACAGCACTCTTCAACAAGACCAAATAAATGCTTCAGCAAAAATGCATGTATGAGCCAAAAATACAGTAGCATAGAGGGCCCATCAACTCTTTCAAGTTAGCACAAGCAAGATTCTCTAGACCCAGTACATGATGGGAGAAAGCCCTATGTATGTAGTTTTTCTGCTTGGTCAAATGATTCCTAACACTAATAAGACATATACAACACTATAAAAGCCAAGGAATGCAAGGTATAGAATGCACGTCCTGAAGTATGAGGATCAAGCTCAGCATCTATGAAAGCCCATCATAGTCGAGTTTTGATACAAGGCCAAAATGTTCAAAAATTTGTACCAAGGATAAAGGAGCCTTAAATCCTAGTCCTAAACTAGTTCAGCTGCCAATATAGAGGGCCAATTGACTTTCACCTTTCCAAATGCCATAGAGTGCATCATTGCGTGGAAGCACAGCAAGATTGCAGCCATACCTTCATAAACTTCTTGATGCAAGAACACAATTAGGAGATGTGTGTCCAAGAGAGTGCACTACGGCTCCTTTGAGGTAATACAACAATATAGCACTACACTGCACATGAACACACCATTGAGCCATGTTGCCATAGAGTGATACTCAAAGGCTGCCTCTTAACAATCGCCCCTAGACCAAAAATACAATCCAGACGAATGAACAACTCTAGACAATAGCTACAAGCTCCATAGCAAGGTGTAGCTTCACACAAGCAAGAAACACAAACGTAGGCCAGCTTCAGCCTTGAGTCCCTATTTTTGCCCCCTGGCCTAAGATATGGTTAATCTCACTCAAAGACCTCTATTGTTTGTTACCAAGGGTACTCCCAGCCTTAATACAGCAACCCACACATCAATGATGTTACCAAATCATTCTAAACAACCCAACCCATCATTGTACCATCCCCTCAAAATTCCACCTCCCCATGTCCAAGATGCATTACTAAAAGACTAGGAGTTCTCTAGTTAGCATCACAAATACAATAATTACAACTATGATACTGCTCTTTATAGGTGCTCTAATCACCCTATTAATCTGTCATTACAACTAACCTTAAGAGGGATCAATTACTCAATGACAATCTTTGTGAAAAATCTTTAATATTTTGTTAACTCTCATCGCTATTCGCTAGATTCTTTCACTTGATCAAGTTTCAAGGATCACAATTCTTTAAGCAATGCTCACATAAGTCATACAATTGCCTCTGGCATGCAATAGCGTTAAGAATCATACAATCCAGTACATGTGTGCATACATAAGTATGTAGATATGTATGTATCTATGTGTTTAATTATTCTTAATATGTGTATATGCCTATCTCCTATGCCTACCCTAGTGCCAATGCCGGTGGGCATGTGCAAGTGTCCAAGTGTCTGAGCATGTGCATGTGCGTGCACATTGGACATGCTCATCCCACAATGCACAAACTCTTCTTCCTTTAAAGCTAAGTACCTCTATTCTCATCATCATGCTTCTTTTCCTTGGCAGGCGTATCTTGCATACTCTTTTTGGGCAACTTGCAAAAGAGCTTCCTCCTACAGCTCATCCCAAGCATTTTGGTGGGCTCATCCCAAAAGTCGAGTGTTTAAACCATCTATCCAAGGTCATCCTCCAGCCATCTATTCATTGCCCTGCTTAATCACAGCATCAATGACGTGCCAAGTGATGCACGATGTTGAATACCATGCCTTGGAGCGAAATAAGATGATTGCTTATCAACTTCGGTATCCCACCCTTTTAGAAGGCAGCCTGGTTATGAAAGCCAACCATGGCCATGTATGTATATTTTCCCTCATGAATGCAACCTGGCTGTAACAGAACCATTGGGAGCTTGCTATCCATTTTTATGTGGACATCTTAACAAGTTGCATTAATGCATTTCTTGCAGCAGCAGCAAAATAAGGTGGCAAACCACTATAGACCTTGCTAGGATAATGATGCAACCCCGTTATGAAGGTTAAAAAACTATAAGAGAATAAGCCATCTATAAAAGAGCCCAAACAAGGTAGCACATTGCTCAGAACTAATCTCTTGACTTTCAAGGAATAGAAAAATGCAATGAACACCATCATAATCTCACACAAATATTTAAGCATTGTTAGACGATGATCTTGCTCCTCATGAAACCATTAAGGCAACAGAGAATAACACAACAGTAGAAGCAAGTAGCATGCCATTCAAGAGACTTAAGGACAAGAACAATCAAGAGGTGCCACGTGTCCACTTAATGTCTTCCAGCTTGAACAATCGCGAGTCAAAAGGCATTATCCTCTCAGTCAAATTGTTCACATTACCAACCTGCCTTGTTAGGTTAAAGTCAACCCATGTTACTTGAAATCCATGCTAAAACGCACTTGGAAAAGGATTGTGTGGAAATGCATCTCCACGCACTTTGTTTTCCTCCCCACCCCCAAAAAAAAAACAAAACTAGGCTTCATAAAAGCACAAAATATATATGTGCCTGGCTCTCTACTGCATAAGGTCATGTCCATGTGCACCTAAGGACATTTATGAAACTTACGGTTGCCTTTCAAGTTTCCACCAAATTCCACAAATCCTATTTCACTCAAGAAAGCAGTATTATATCCTTGAAAGCAACATTTATATGCTAGAAATGACTCCTGGCTACAGCTTGTAAAACACATCACATTTATTAGATAGATAAAAAATCAACATCTAGACTCTAGGCATAGAGTTTTACAATTTAGCCTTCGCCATGTCATCATCGAACATGATACAACCGCATGGCAATGTCCATAGTCCCATAAAGGGTGTCTCACCTTTTAAGAGTGACAAGTCGATGGTCAACTCTGATCATCACACATATAGTAAAAGAACAAAATAATTGCATACTACTAACTAGGTCCTAGGCTACACTAGAAGTTGAGACTGTAAAAAACATTTATACTAGAGTTGTTAGCAATATTATATCCTAGAAGAAAACATTTATATGCTAAAAATGACTCATGGTCCAACTTGCAAAAACACATCATAAAAAATATTAGATAAAATAGAAAATCAACGCAGATAGAGTTTACTATCTAGACTTTCACCATGTCATCATTAATATATGATACAAGCGCATGGCAAGGTTCATAATCCACCATATAGAATGTCTCTTTCAAAAGTGACAAAATAATGGTCTACCTCTCATCATCACACATATACCAAGATAAGGACGCAATTGCAAAGGTTTGATGCTTATAAAGTTATGTTGGGCAACTCGGGACATTCACCGGTAATTAATGGGGACCTTTTCAAACAGGGTGAGCTAACCAGGAAATTACCTTCTGCTGACTCTGTCTGATTTCCTCGAGTCTCTGTCTCTGCCTGTTTTCCATCTCCATCCTCCGTGAAGCTTCAACCTTCCTCCTTTTCCGTTCCCGTTGAGCTTCCAATGCCTGTCACAATCGCACGAAGACAAAGATGATAATGGCATTGTGTTCAAGCGCAAAAGCAAACAAAACAAGTCCAAGTCTTCAGGGGAATCCAGGAAAACAGACGTAAATGCGACCGAGATAAAATCCAAGCAAAAGAAATGGGAAAGACAGTCTGAGACCCGCTCAACAAATTTCAGCTTCTTTCATAAAAGATGTGCATCCTACACACATCTTTAACATGAAAGAGGCCATTCCACAAACATCATCAATAATACCATATGTGAGAACTGCACTTCTAACACATAGAAGATGTAGAAGCCTTTACTTCACACCATGCATGACAGCTTTGGTAGATTATTACAGTGGAGAGCACAAAAATTCAAAAACCCAATTATTGAATATCACTAACCTGTCTTTGCAGCTCCAGCTGCCGCCTTGCCCATTCATCCTCATCTGCAAGGCGGAACTCTTCTGTTTCTTTCAGTATTTCTTTGTCAACAGGTAAACCTTCATGAATCATGTTTTCAACTGCTTCGGCCGCATTTCTTTGCAGCGCAAGATCATCACCCACCCTTTCAGATGCTTCCGGCCCATCACACCCCTCCAAGTCTGGTGACATTCCACTCAAAAGTTCACCTATACTTCCTACTATGGCAGTATCTGAATGATAATCACTTGATCTCTCATCAAAAGGCTCAACTTCATTGCCTGAACTACTAGAATTGTTTTGTGCTAAGGAAATCTCCTCCCCAGGTGAGGTTGTTGCATCTTCCTGTCTGGCATTAGGAAAGTCAGAATGTGCTGTATCATTGCCTGAACTACTAGATGTATTTTGTGCTAGAGAAGTCTCCTCCGCAACTGAGGTTGTTGCATCTTCCAGTCTTGCATCAAGACAGTCAGAATTTGAATCTTGCTGGTCAAGAGCAACAGGTATTGTATCCCTCTCCTTTGAATGCTTTGGAATTGAAGGACTAGACAAAAATGTCTTTGACTGCTCTTGATCTTGCACACCTTTTTGTTTTCCATTTGTGCTATGCTTTGCAGCACTATTGGCAGGATTTGAGGCGCTTGTGCTTCCTTCGCTTTCTGCTCTGTATCTGCTTGAACTTAATGTGTTTCCCAACCGCTTTCGAAGTGCAGCTTCCTCCCAGTCTTGTCGGACCGTCCCATCTGGATCCTCAATTATTTCACAATCTGAAGAGTTGCTTGAAACACTTTTCATCTTACTTGATTTGAACACCTTATGAGGCCTCTTCTCAGCTGTATACATCCTTTTGTGCACACGCCAAGGTGCCCTGCTTGGACCAGGCTCCATGACAATGCAATCCTCTTCGTCAGAACTATCTGAAAGCTTTGAATCAGCAGCACTGGAGTCATCAGCGCTTTGGCACCCACTTGACTTGTAAAAGCAACTAGGGAATTGCTTTGAGCCAGCATCACTGTCAAAATCCTCACCACAACATTGGACCTCCTCAACATCATAATGATTCTCAACCTCGCCATCTTCATCATCGTCCTCAATAACAATTACCTCTGGTACTTTTCGCTTTGTGAGACTTCCTTGTCTTATCCCAGGACCTGATTTATCATTCCTTGCACATTTTGATTCCTTGTGACTGAAGTCAATCTCCTCTACGCCAACCTCACTTCTTATTCCTTGAGGTATTGCCACGTTTCCATCTATTTCTCCTTGTAAGCAGCCAATTTGCTCTTTGTTTGAAATCCCATCCAGAGTTGCGGGTACATGTTGCCTGCTTAACACCACTGAATCCATTTGCAACACTGCTCTTGCTTCTTCTGGCCTCTTATCAGCTGACGATGTGCATATACTTCCTGTACCCTTCCTTAAAACTTAACTGCCCTGCTTCTGCTTTAGTTGCAACTGAGGATATACTGTTTGACTCCCCACCAGAGAATAATATTCCACTCTTGTCACAGTTTGCCAACTCTTCAGCTTGGAAAGAGCCCAATTTAGAGCCTAAAACATCGACAGTATGCCAAATCACAATTGGTTGCAACTTCTCTGAATTCCATCTTGGCTTTTGTTAAGCCTGCAATAGATTGCCTTGCAGAAGGCATCGGTACATAACTTCAAACCGTTGCAGCTTCTCTCAAGTACACCCTGCAGTTTGCAAAAAGTTCAATCTTAATAAATAGCACACAGCAATAACTGCCCACTAACTGACCTTCAATTCGACGTGTTCCACCATATAAGTATTTGCAACAGATATAACCACATGGACTACGCTCACATAGCCTACTAAAATCGTGAAACAGCTAAACCGTTTTGACGCACTATCATGACCACAATCAAATGCCATAGTAAGGCCATCTCAGAGGATATTTCAATGTGCAATCAGATTACCATATAAAATTAGAAATCAATATTTTTCTGGCCCAACTGCAAAGCAAGTAGATGCAATCAGACTATGAAGTACACCACGTGCACTTAAGAGGTAACGATATCCCTTTCTTAACAACTCACGTGGCTTGTTTTGCATTTGTAACAGAACAAACGTCCGTATTAAAGTTCACAGGGCAGCCAACACAGATACTCTAAGGCGGTACATGGTGTAATTTATAAAGAGCAAGAGTCTGCTGTTCTAGCAGTAAAGCGGGGCACTGACAGTTGCAGTTCGGGAGCAGATAGGCTTAATACACAAGCACTTTAGCCATCGCAAAAGATATCGAAAATAAGAAAAAAAAAAGTCCGGAGAGTTGGGTAGAAGCAACAAGACATTGCATCTGAGTCTTACCGAGAAAGCATCCAAATTTCATAACTGGACTGGATATAAGGCAAAATAAGTGAATTAACCGCAAAAATAATTCGCAAACGGAAAGTCGCACCTGAAAATTCGACATCAAAGCAAATTGCGAAACGAGAGGAAGGGGAGGCAGATCTTAAAAGAGACCAAAAAGGGGAAGCAGAAAGTAAGGGATGGGGGGAGAAAAGGGGGTAAGAATGGGGGGGGACTTACGGCATTTTGAAGGAGAGATGGTACCGGAGGGATTTGAGCAGCTCTGCGAGTGATGAAAACACCAAAATGGAGCGGGGGATAAGGGGAACAGCGACGTCGAACAAGATTGACGGAAAAATTTGCACGGGATGCAAGAAATGGCAAACCGATGCGAAGTCCAACCATCAGGAAGACGATGCTCTTCAACAGAGTGAATGCCAAAACATTGAAAGAAAAGACAGCTGTTTTTGATTTCCACTAAATCTCCTAATCCCCTCCATTTGCACTAATTAGCCTCTAATTAATTTGATCCTTGTCCTTTATGTGGAACGTTTCTCCGTTGGAATGGTCACCCCAAGACGCTCTTCCACAAAAGCTTCCCCGGGGACCCTTGGGACATTCCTCCTCACAACCATTCACACTGCAACCATTTCTTTGCATGGACCCCCTCATTAGGAAGACTCTCGAGGTCTCCCGTATCCTCCATCGAAAAGAAAACAATGCTCGCTTATCACCCTTTGTGATTTTGCTAGATTCCGCACTCATTCCCAAGGACCTGTTAGTCTTCACGATCTCATTTGGTCTCCTATCAATGTTAATAGCTCTTCGTTTCCATGTAAAAGAGGCATCCTCTCTCTCTCTCTCTCTCTCTCTCTCTCTCTCTCCTAACCACTCCGTTGCTTCTCCCTCCCTATGGCTCCCACTCTCCATTCTCCCATCTGTGCCTTCATCTCCTAACCGCCTTGTTGCTTCGCCTTCATCTCCCTCCCTATGGCTCCCACTCTCCACTCTCCCTCCCTACGGCTCCCTCCTCCACACTCTCCCTCTCCTGCTTCTCGCAACACTTGTATAAGTCATTTTGCCATTGCACCTTCAAACTAATTAATTATTTCTTTCTAACTTAGGTTAATTAAGCATGAAAACAATTAATTAGTTGACCCTCTCTCGCCTTCCTTTCAGGCAATGTCTCACACGAATTTTATTCCAAAAGTTAGCTATTGTTTGCAATTGATTTGGGTTTGATTGCATGTGTCTTTGAGCATATGCGAATTAATGAAAGCAATTAGGTGGTTAATGTTTTCCCTTAAGTTTCCATAGTTACAACTAATATAGCGAGGAGCCTAGTGCATGGCTCAAAGCTACCTACGATATTGTTCATATGGAAATTATTGAACATTTTGGACTTAGTTTTATGCATGAATACATAGAAGATAATGTGTTGGTTAAGCATGCCCTATGGAGCTATGCCCTTTGATATAGTACCCTTTTAGAACCATAGCCCATCACTAGGTTCACAACTGTGAACCTAGTCTTTATTATTTGCATTGTATAAAGGAACACCCCTCTCTTCTTTCAAGTCTTCTACCCTTCTTCTCTCTCAAGAAAGAGGTGCCAATGTGGTGCCCCCCTCTTCTTTCAAACTTTTCTAATCAAGTGTGTCATAGAGTTTGCCACTCTCATTAGACTTTTGGCCCCATATGTGTCTAGTTTTATGCTCAACAGTATTAGATGTTGATTCTCTTATTGCATTCCCACATTCCCACCACCAATAATGCCATTCATGTTCTTAACTTTCTTGATCTTGGCACCAATTGCAATATCTTTCATTTTCTACAATTTGCTTTTGTTCACCCATGCAAAACATGTACTTTTGCAAGTGGACAAATTTTTGTTCTTTTTTAGTGCCCTCTTATATTCCATAGAATCCTTCTTATCGGATCATAACATTGTCATGCCACTTGTGCATGAAGCTCTATATTCCCTTTTAATCAACCATGATATGTCTCAAAAATACATCATGTCCTTAACATGCGCCTTTTAGCCCTATGCCAAAATATGGATCTTATGATGAAGAAAACCACTTTTCCACGAACATTGTACTCTTAGAAAGGTGGTGTACACATACACCTTCTTGGTGTAAAAATACACCTTCTTAGTGTAAAAATACACCCTTAAGTATAAAATGAAACTCATAAACAACCTTTATACACATTAATGAGAGTAAAGACATCAAACAATGTGCTTGGTATACGTATTAATGAGAGCTAAAAGCAATTTGCTTTAATCAAAGTTCAAAGCCTATGATTACAATGCTCTTAGCTTTCATGTTCCTGAGTACCAAGCTCTTCAATATTAGCCCTTGACTACTAGGGCCTTGGCTCATAGGCTACTCTCTACGAGGTTACAGGCATAGACTCATCAGTGCCTCTTGGTAACTCTTTCTTACCAGGTTCTGGTTTAGCATCACTTTCTATAGGTAAGGAAGCCTTGCTTGTTCTACTTTCCTATCCTTCAACTAAGACCTTGAGTGGCTTACTGCATTTTAATTTCTAACCACCTATTTCCACTTCTATAGCCTTACATTTTCTTGTGACGTGGTGGACTACTTCTTGCCTCTGGCCTTCCCATATGACAAGTGGAAACTCCTTGACTCTTTGGGATATTGGATCCCCCCACATCTTTGTGCACATTTCTTTTCATTTTGCCTCATCAGATGTAGAGCTATGATCCTCCTCATCACTTGAGCTAGATTCATCACTGTCTGAATGACTATCTTCATTTTCCTCATTCTCTTCTTCAATATTTTATTCTTCAAAGAAGGTAGTGCAGCTATAATATGTGTCAAAATTTTGGATTTAATGGGGGGTATCAATGACATTTGCATTTATACCCTGGCGTAGCAACTTTTTTGCAGTGAAACCCTTTCGATACAGTGCTACCACTCATCCATAATTCAATAAGTTTCCTACCATCTCTTCTATGAGGTCAGGATCCAACGGCTTTCTGTAATCCACCATTGCTACATCGAGTTTAGCCTTTTTATCCTCAAACTAATGAAGCTTGAGAACTCTTGATGGAATTTCAATTAGATTATGACCATCCCTTGATAAGAAACACATCAAGAAAGGATGTAAGAGGTGAATGGCAGTTCTTTCTAGGATGCTCACACAATGGCAGTGCCACGACTAAGTATACCATGGTATACATTTGAAACTAAATACCAAATCCTAATGTTAAATTGGCATACAGGGAATCCCTTTATGCTTCGATCATGAACAAGACCAATGTTGATCTTTTCTTGTCTAGCAAAGGACCATTTTTGTGATAAACTGTACAAGATTGACTATCCTTGACACTCTAAGGTCCTGCAACTCAGCTATGAAAAATACACATGGCTTCTCCCAAGAACTCATTCCCATGAAACGCTCTATATTAATGCCATTGATGGATGAAGTTTTTGTATCATCCTCTAATAGCAAGATATCATAGTTTTTGTATCATGCTCTGATAAGCAAGATATCAGAGGAGAAGTTGAAAGCAGAACCAACAATTGTCGTACCTTGCACGATGCGCTCCAAGGTCTTCTTCTTGATCTCTATATATTTTGTCTCTATAACCTTTGGCATTTTAGCTCTTAAATCCTTTGTTGGTGTAGCATTCGCATCCATTGAACTCAACCGCTTTATAGCCCATGTCTTGTGAATCAGTTGACTAAGGCCAAGTGCTTTCTTCTTATCCACATCAACTGCTTTATCGGCTAACTCCTCATCTAAACTCAATAAAAACAATAATGCCAAGAGAGCGGCTTCACTTTGAACCATTCGGGTGACCACTTCATCCAAGTGGCTATGCTTGCTCTTTTTTCTAAAGAAGCACTCACCTCTAAGGAGCAACTGGATATGTCTTTTGTTATTGCATCTGGAATGAACCTAAATGGTCTCCACCAAACAATAGAGATTGGTTTTATTATTGCTTTCTTTTGGCTTGCAATATGCTCCAGTGCCTTGTAGGATATCTTCCGTGCTTCAAATACTTGGCAAACATTCATGATGTTCTAAAACATTGACTCCTCACAAAACAATGCAAGTATGATCCCTATATCTTGCAATAGGCACTTGGTTGCGTATCACTCACTATGCCTTTCATGCATCTATAGAAGCCAGGTCCTCTTTGCCATGTACCCAGCTCTAGGTCTCTTGCCCTCTAGTGTTTGTGTTTATTAGGATCATAGAAAGTATTGAAGTTTTTATTATCATAAACATGAATCCTTTCTGATTCTAGAATGTACTTTGAGTCATCATTAAATATGCATATATAACAAATGTCTCGTTGAAACTTTTCCATCCATTCAACCTGTGGCAAGCTTCCTTTTGTCCCTCATCAAGTTTGACCCTGCAAGTTTCATAAAAGTATTGACCATTAATGGGCTCAAACCTCCATCTATCCAAGAACTTGTTCTTTGCTAGCATATATCTCTTCTTGATGTCACTTCCATATCTACTGTGGTACAAACCCTGTGCACAAACAAAGTCACTCTGATTGAAGTTTTCAAATGCTTGGAGAAAATATCCCTGCTTTTGAAATATAGGATCATCTTTAGGAAGTCTATTGAACATCATAGGATGGAGAGTGATACTGGTTGTAGTTCGCATTTTAGCTTTTTTCGTATCTTCATACACGAAAATGCTTATTTAGCTATTGTTGATTTGTGAACAAGGTTGTTAGATCAATAAGTATTGTAGCCATGCTAAATTGCAAAAACCCCAAATGTATCCCTCGTCTTCAGGAGGATGTAAGTTGGCCACGCTTACAAAAAAATCTGTAAGTACATCTTTTTCATGTGAATCCTCTTCATCACTATCCAACTTCTCGCTTGCTTGTAAATAAGCTGCAATCGAATAGTTTGCACATGGAGCTCGAGTTCTTTTGGCTATCTTTCTCGGAATAGCTGTGGAAGTCAAACTTGTCCTAGGATGACGCCTTTGTGTTCCTATACTTACAACCGTAGATGGTGTAGCTATAGTCATAAATAGTGTAGTTACAACCTCCAAGCGACATGCAACACTTAACAATGCATCCCATACTTTGTTCAGTGATTCCAAGGCAGTAAGTACTTTTGGAGATCCTTGCGCTAAATTTGGTATAGCCTTTAAAAAGTACTTATTGTCACTAGCCCGTAACTTATATACCAGATCTTCATCCTTTCTATTTCTTCACCCAACTTCCATCAAACATTGTCTTCCATGTTTATCATGAGACTAGGCCATCATTTCGTACTTTCTACGCACTATATGTGGGCTTTGAATTTTGCACTAAACAACACCAACCATGATCGATGTATTTCTCAATGACATGGACCTTTAGAGCCTTAAACTTTGCCCTGATTTTTTGGAAAATATAAAATAAATTTAAAAGAAATTTCAAACCTTAAAACTAATTACATGGAGTTTAACTTTTATCCAATTTTTTTTTAATAACTATTAAATTCAAATTGAAATTTAATTATAAAATTAATTTTAAATTCCATACTAAAAGTCAAAATTTTAAATTTAAATTTAAATTTCAAACTTTGAATATCATGGAATTTAAACTAAGTTTATTTAAGACAATTTCTTATAAATCTTTTAAATAAAAATAAAATTATATTATATCATGTTAAAACATAAACTTAATTTAAACAATTTTATGTTTAAAAATGAATAAAATAAAATTTTTAAATATATATTTAATTTGATCCATTTTGAAAGTAAGTTTTTACATTTATTACTTTAATTTATATTAATTTTTATATTTTTTAAATACATATTAAATTTAATATCTTTTAAAGTATATATATATTAAAATTTAATGCTAAATTGTTTTAAAATACAATTAAATTATTTTCTTAAAGTAAAGTATGTCTTTAAATATTATTTAAATCAAATTTATATTCAAAAATATTTTAAAAATAAAATAAGTTGTTTTTTGAAATATAATTAAAAAGGTTTTGAATTTAATTTGAAACTTTTAAAGGAGGGGGAGCAGAGGGGGGGCATGGAGGAAGGGGGAGGGGGACGTGTAGGGATGCAGAGGAGGGAGCGTAGGGCGGAGGAGGGAGGGGCGAAGGGGTGCAGAGGAGGGAGGGACGTGGAGGGAGGGGGAATAGGGAGGCCGACGAAGGGGTGCAGAGGAGGGACGGGCAGAGGGAGGGTCGACGAGGAGCAGGCGGGGAGGGTCGAGGAGGGAGGTGGGGAGGGAGGGATGAGGAGGGGGTGGGGAGGGTCGAGAGGGAGGGCAGAGGCAGGGGCGAGGAGAGGGCATAGAGGGGGCACCAGGGGGCTAGGTCCCCCACCCCAACTTGTTGCATGCTCAACAGGTGGGGGGGCTGGCCTTCCCTCCCCTCCCTCCCCACATGCCCCCTTTTGGTCCCCCTCCCCCCCCTTATTTTTAGTCGGCTACCCCCCCTTTATAGCCTTCGACAAGACCCCCCTAGCAATTTCGATGAGTGTGCATGAGAGAGAGAGAGAGAGAGAGAGAGAGAGAGAGAGAGAGAGGGGAGGAGGGAGTACTTGAGAGATGGACGGTGAAGATTTGAAAATTAGGGAAGTGAGAATTTGGAGGGAGTAGGGATTTTAAGAGAGCCGAGGATATAATTAGGTCTAGGGCAAATTTTTAGTTTAGTATAAGTACCATTACCTTCTCCCTCCTTTGTTCCACATTTGCAATAGGTGAATTGCTTTCCAACCTTTTGCATACGCAACAACTTCAAATATTTAACATGTTTTTTAAAAAACAATTTCTTCTGCCTGCATAGCCCTTTGCACGCAGCCTCCTAACCCAACCTCTCGAATTTTTTTTCAAAAAATTATGATTGTACCCCGATTGGTTCTAGATGAACATTTGCTGCAATTTGTTAGTTTTTTGTTAGAAATTAGTGAATGGATTTGTAAGCTCGGTGTTTAAACATATGCATTGGTGTGCTTTTAGCCATGTGCTTATTTTCGATGAGTGGATACTTTGCAAAAGCCTTACACTTTCTTAGTTTAAGCTTATGCAAAGTATCATATCCATCAGATATCATTTCTATAGTTTAGAATGCATATTTTCAAGTTTCTTACAATGCATCATGCATGAGTGTTGAAAAATGTGTATGATTGGTTTGCTTCTATCCTAAGTGCTTGACCCAAATGGGTATGATACTTTGTTTAGACCTTAAATTAAGTAAGTTTAAGGCCTATACAAAGTATCATACCCATTTGATATCATTTGCATGGCTTGAAATAAATATGATTGAATCCTTGTTTTAAGCTTTAAGCTCACTTTATTTAAGGACTCTGTGAAGTATCGTACCCATCAGATATAATTTGCATGGTTTGAAATGCCTATTTCCATGTTTCTTATCATGCATCATGCATGAGTATTGAAAAATGTGCATCAGTGTGCTTTTGGCCTATGTGCTTGTCTTTCATGGGTGAGATACTTTGAACAGGCCTTAAACTTACCTAGTTTAAGGCCTGTGCAAACTATGCAAAGTATCACATATCAATTGCATAGTTTGCACAGGCCTTAAACTAAGTAAGTCTAAGGCCTATGCAAAGTATCATACCCATCACATATCAATTGCATAGTTTGGAATACATTTTAACGTATTTTTTACTAAACCCTAATCCCTAAATGCTAAACCGTAAATCCTGGACCCTAGAGGACTCTTAACTCTTAACCTTATACACTAACCTATAAGCCCTAAACTCTAGACCCTAGGCCCTAAACCCTAAACCCTAAACCTTAGACCCTAAACCCTAGAACTTAGACCTTAAACCCTAGATTCTAGACCCTAAACTCTTAACCTTATACACTAACCTATAAGCCCTAAACCCTAAACCCTAAACCTTAGACCCTATACCCTAAACCCTAAACCTCAGACCCTAAACCCTAGATTCTAGACTCTAAACTCTTAACCTTGTACACTAACCTATCAGGCCCAAAACCCTATACTCTAAACCCTAGACTCTTGACCCTAGACCCTTGCCCCTACATCCTAGACCCCAAAACCTAGATCTTAGACCCTAGAACCTAGATAATAAACCTTAGAACCTAAAACCTAAACCGTAGACCATAGATCCTAAACCCTAGCTAAACCCTAAATTAGAATCAATAATTTATAAAATATATTGATTTGTGGTGGTGTGCAATGCCCACCTGCTGAATGTGCAATAGGTTGGGGTTGCGCACAACTTGTTCCACAAATCAAGAGAATTTGATGATTTGCGCAACAGGTCCTGTGCACCCCCAACCTATTGCACGTGCAATAGGCTAGGGGTGCATCCAACTTGTTGGACAAATCATCAAATTCTCTTAATTTGTGCAATAGGTTGTGTGCACCCCCAACTTGTTTTGCATATGCAATAGTTTGCACACACCCCCAACCCATTACTAGGCTGCACATGCACACACAACTCGTTGCGCAAATCAAGTAAATTTGATGATTTGTGCAATAGGTTCGCTACACCCCCAACCTGTTGCACATGCAATAGTTTGTGTATATCCCCAACCAATTGCATGTGCAACGGGTTGAGGGTGCACATAACGTGTTGCACAAATCATGAGGCCGTGTACATCCCCAACCTTTTGCACATGTAAGAGGTTGGGGATGCACCCAACTTGAACAAGTTAGAGATGCACCCAGCATGCTTCACGTGCAACAAGTTGAGGGTGCACACAACCTGTTGCACGAATCGATATATTTTATAAATTATTGATTGCAATTTAGGGTTTAGCTAGGGTTTATGATCTATGGTCTAGGGTTTAGGGTTTACTTGATTTGTGCATCCGATTGTGTGAATCCCCAAAAAAACAAGTTGGGGGTGCACACAATTTGTTGCACAAATTAAGATATTTTATAGATTATTGATTGCAATTTAGGGCTTAGCTCAGGTTTATGATCTATGGTCTAGGGTTTAGGGTTTAGGATCTAAGGTCTAAGATCTAGGTTTTAGGATCTAGGATGTAGGGGCAAGGGTTTATAGGTTATGGATAAGATTAAGAGTTTAGAGTCTAAAAGCTAGGGTCAAGGGTCTCGTTTTTAGGATTTACGGTTTAGGGTTTAGGGCTCATAGGTTACTATATAAGGCTAAGAGTTTAGAGTCTAGAATCTACGGTTTAGGGTCTAAGGTCTAGGGTTTAGGGTTTAGAGTTTAAGGTTAAGATCAGGGTTTAAGATCTAGGATGTAAAATCTTAGATTTAGGATCTACGATTTGGGGTTTACAATCTATGATTTGGATCTAGGGTTTCTACAGTTTAGGATTTAGGGTTTGGAAATGTTTCCTTTGCTCGATTCGTTATAAAAACTAAGTATTCTAATGTTAATAATTACAAGTGTGAAATTTGTTAGCACTGGCTCTCCTAGAGACAGTGCTTTAGAATTGAGTTGAGTGGGAAGTAGGGGTAGGATGAAGTGATACTTGTTAGAGATTCTCCCATATCTCTTGTGTGATAAAATCAACCAACACATTGGCCTTGTGTAGAGTTTGGCCTTAAACCTACAAAATAACCTACAACCTTGCTGGGTCAACTGTTTGATTATCCAGACTAGGTTCATCTTCCAAGAACCTAGTCTGGATAATCAAACAGTTGACCCAGCAAGGTTGTAGAATCTCATATCTCTTGTGTGATAAAATCAACCAACACATTGGCCTTGTGTAGAGTTTGGCCTTGAACCTACAAAATAACCTACAACCTTGCTAGGTCAACTGTTTGATTATCCAGACTAGGTTCATCTTCCAAGGTTGCTTTATATATCATGAGAAGTCACTTTTGCTTTAATTTGGCATGGCAGCGGGCCTTAGATTCCTCAATGGCTTGTCGTTGTATGTGCTTGACCTCTACTTTGAGATCATTCTCACTGTGAATTTCTTGGATTGTTTGAAGTGTCAAATGGTTGTAGCAACACTTTAACTTGCTACGATTGATGTAGCCATCCATTTCAACTCCATTGAGGGTGGCAATACTACTAGCCTTGGGGAGTGATCTCTACTACTTGATAGGGACCCATGCCTCTATATTTTAGTTTTCTTTTTGTTTTTCTCACACTTTATGATGGATGTTGCCACTTGGTTGCTATTGTGTTCATGCAAACTATCAATCCATGCATCGCAAAAGGGTCGGTACCCATGTACTAATACTCCACACGTGTGTTTTAGTCCACATTTGCCCTCCAATGGTAGTTGGGTATATCTATATCTTAGCAAAGTTGTTGTACTCTTATCCATGTTGTCAATGGTGATGCATATGTACTTATCTCCAAGAAGCATACAACATTCTAGCATCTTGTACATGATGTAAATGGATTGTTGCTATTTTATATATCTTCCTCGTTGATGTTGCTCACATTTACTATGTTTGATGGTTATTTTCACTTCATCACATGTCTTACATTTTGATAGGCTTTGCTTTGATGATGTCTTGACATGGAAAAATTGTCCATGCCAAATTTTATATGAGGTTGTCCTTGAAATCAAACTCTCATCTTTGTCTTGTAAAGTTTTATTAATAGTTTCTAGGACAACCTTCTTTGTCATTCCTAAAGGATGATGTTGTTGACATTCCACGCTTCCATCTTGCATTGTTTTGTGAAGATAAGGCTATGGCAATGCATGTCTTCAAGGATTTGCTTTCATTTTGTAGTTGCATTTATAGTTCTTCCATGGTGTTTAAGCTTGTAGGCATTTCCATGGATTGTATTGTCTTTCACCTCTACCTAGATGGTCCAGTATGTACCTTGTGATAGTTAACCATTGATATCCTCCATTGCAAATGGCTCTCCCATTAACCATGGGCTTTAACCTAGTTTTATAGAGACTTGACCTCAAATCATGATCACCTTGATGAAGAAAATAGGAAAACTCTTGAAGAAGATGGTTATGTCTATTAGGCCCTATCTGACTCCAAATATTGAGGTGTATGGCTGCATAATCATCTTTTGTAATTTTTCTAAGGCAAAGTTTCTTGCAACAAACTTGCATAAGAGTCCTTTCCATATTCTCCTCACATAACATTACAATGTCTCTAGGGTTTTGGAATCGATGCCATTATTCATAGCCTCTTCACACTCACATACTTTCTTTTTGTGAATAGTGTCTTGCATTTCCCAGTTGTAAATTGAATTCATTCCTCTTGAATCTTCATCTCTAAACTCAAATGCTTAGTGGTCTTTGGAATTATTTGATGCTCTATAATATCTTGGAAATGGCTATCAGGTAGACAAGTTCATTGAATTTGTCCATTTGTCATTGCCAATGCCTCTTGAATTGTGTGGTTGAACTATTTCTCCTTCACAATTAGATATTCTCCTATCTAGATGCTCCATGCTAGTAAGAACATTAGGACCAACATCACAAGTCTTAGATATTCTGCCATCACTGCCCTTCATTCTAGTGAGAACATCATGACCATTATCACTAATATTATCAATTCCTATTATTGCATCACTTACTCCATCGATCACTTCATTTATTTTTCTTTGTGACCCCATCTGATTGTTCTCAACACAAAACAAGTCTACTATACCAGCTTGCCTTAATACTTACTAAATTTGTAGCACTTGCGGATGAAGGTTCTAGGTGTTACTACTGCTCAGTTCATCTTAGAAGAATGAGATGAAGTAGACAAAGAAGAAAGAGATACGTCACCTCTAAAAAATTTCTTTGACCTTCAACGAGATGATCGCTCTATGTGGCCTCCTTCCCCTCTACATCTCTGTCAACTAGTGCATGCCTTTCTTTGACAACACCCTCTTCTTTGATGGATAGATCGACCTCTAGTTCTTGGACTTCGTGGTCTTCAACTTGAATTGCAACCTTCGGGCTTGTTGTGGATGAATCAATTCTTCTACAAGAAGAAGAACCCAGATGACTACTTTGTACATGTTCTCGCAGCTCCGCTACAAGAGGCTCATGCGAGTTGTCACATAAAAACTCGACAAGGATGACGAGGTGATTAGGCTTCATGATTTACTTCAATGGTCACAGCAATCAAGGGAGTAAAGCTACATGCTTTATGGGGTTTGAGCCACAAATGGCTCAAGATTGGCTCAAGATCGACCTCGCCACTCCAGGTTTTGAGCCTCACATTCGGGTTTTGAGCCTCAAATGGCTTAGGACTCGGATTGGTGAGGTTACCACAAGCACTATTTGGGACCCGGTTAGGAGCCCCTCCTAATGCCAGGTTTGTCCAAAGCACTCTTATATGGTGAACACTAGTGCTATTTTCGACACCTGGAGAGACGTAACAATAGAAGAGGGAGGGAAGGATAGAGAAGATGCCTTGGCACCCTATGGGCCCAAAAGCCTTGTGAATGTAAAGAAAGGGCAGCCATGGAGGGAGTACAGCTACATTCTTTATGGGGTTTGAGCCACAAATGGCTCAAGATCTCAACCTCACCACTCCAGGTTTTGAGCCTTAGATGGCTTAGTACTTGGATGGGTGAGGTTAACACAAGCACTATTTCAGACCCAGTTAGGAGCCCCTGTTAATGCCAGGTGTCCCAAGCACTCTTATATGGTTAACACAAGTGCTATTTTCAACACCCGGAGAGACGTAACAATAGAAAAGGGAAGAAAAGGATAGAGAAGATGCCTTGGCACCCTATGGGCCCAAGAGCCTTGGGAATGTAAAGAAAGGAGAGTGCAAAAGGGAAAAGGGTTGGCCCTCCCTTTAAAAGGTGACTTGTATAAAAGGCCAAATGGTTAACTTTGGTCTTCATTGTTGTATGCACAAGTTTGGAATACAAGCTCCCTCTTATCTTTCAAGAGTGTCTTTGGGTGTTCTCTTGTTTCCCTAGTAGTGCCTTTGTGTTTGCCACTCCATCCCCCTTCACTCTCCTCTTCCCTTCTCCTTCTCCCTCCCTTCTCCCTTCTCCCCCTTCCCTCTTTCTCTTGTGGAAACACATTGCAACAATCTGGGAGCCACTTGAGTGACACATGTGGATAGCTTGTGCTTTGCATTGCTCTCACAAGGAGTAGCTTGGAGTGGAGGCTCCATTAGCATTCCTTCAAGATCCCCCGACATGTGAGTAACCATTGAGACTACACATCTTTGGTGCCGCTGCTGTCGGGGAATCCAAGGTATGCTTTTGCATTGCATTTGCCTTCTCTATTCATTTACCCATTGCACATTGTTCCAAGCTTAACTTGGAGCCTTGTTAGTGGAGTTGTAGGAGAGGAAAGAGTGAAGGAGTGTATGTTTGGACGTAAAAGAGATGAAAACTGTCATTTTCTATTGGAAAGCATTTTTGAGCATGGGAAGATTGGTTTTTATGTTTGTTAGTGTTTTGAACTAATAGGAAGGTAGTTTATAAGATTGCTAAGGTGTGTATGATAGCAAATCCTAACAAAAACATGGAAAAATGGAGATGGAATCTCAATTTCGAAATGGTTCTTGAGGGTTAGCAACCCAACTTGTAGAAATCTCTCATTCATACACCCAAAGTTGATGTTTTTGGCTCTTTTTTGTTTGTATAGGTGGTTTAGGTAGTGCATAGCACCCATAAACACTTAGAGCCAGCACAAAAACTCAAAAATTGCCAAATAGAAGTCGACAAAATTTGTGTTCCTAGACATTTCCTATCCCCACGAGTCATCGCCATAGCATTAACCTGCCGGTCCATCACCATTGTGCTATCCCTAGGGTCAAATAGCCGTTGACCCATTGGCTTAGTCCTTATCCTCATGACATAACTTCTAACTACCATCTAGCCCGTCGCCTTGATTAATACGTGTCAGAATTAGTGATCTTGCTGGTCTAACAGGCGTTGACCCGTGGCCTTGAGCTTATGCCCATGATCCATTGCTTTACTGTTGTCAACCCCATGCCCATCGCTATACTCACATCCCATCGAGACAGATAACCTGTCAATCGACACCCAAGGTCTATCCCTATAATGGCTCCATAAACCCTCTGGTGTCATGCTTCAAGTGCCAGGGGCCACATTTCTTAAAGGTCTGCCCTTACAGGGGTCTTACCCTGGTGGTTCCACCAACGACAAGCCCTACACCTTTGTGTGTTGGTTGTGGAATAGAACATTTATTCAAGGATGTCCCTTGAGAAGACCAGAAACTCCAGTCACCGTGCAGTAGCCTTAACTTGCTAAGTATTGAACACGGTCAAGTAGCAGCAGTACCCTTGAAGGTCATCACAAGGATGCAGGCCAAACCCATGGTAGGGCAATGAAGAAACAAGCAAGGAAGTATAAACGCTCCTGCCACAAAATCTTGAGGTGTCTCAACAACCTCAAACCAAGTCCAAGAAGGCCATACGAGTAGGCAAAGGAGCCGACCAGGTGCTCATTCAAGATGGCTTTGATGAGGAGATAGCCACCCTCACCAGCTCCTCTGCCTCCGAAAAAACCCCCTCCCAAAGTGACCCGGCTGTACCTCCATAACCGGATGTAAACAAGCCAATATAGGCTGGAGGCCTTGCACCACCACCTCAATATAAGGGAACCTATTTGGACCCAGCCCTGGAAAAATAGTATGTAATAGAGGCTCAAGACTTGGTATAGGAATGCAAGGAAAAGTTCGAGCATAGACTCAAGGCTAGCAGAGGTTTGGATACCATCCATCCAGTTTACTTAACCACTCATAGAGGAGCAAGGGTGCTAGAAAGATTAGAAGAAGAGGAATGTTCCAGCTTCAATAAATTAGAAGCTCCAAACTTGATGCAACGGATGTCCCAAGAGGAACCAATATTGCAGAACTTACAAGAAGGAGACATTTACGGTTTTATGGATCTGCTATCAGTGGGTGGAGAGACCTCTCAGGAACCATGCAATAGCGTCGGGTTGGTTGCCTTCCTCTCTACCGATGTAAAGATGTCGATTGCCTCCTTGTTAAGAGGGAATCCTACCCTTTGGTGAGACCTATCAAACTAGATGTACGGACAATTCCTCTTATATGGTTAACACAAGTGCTATTTTCAACACTTGGAGAGATGTAACAATAGAAGAGGGAAGGAAAGGATAGAGAAGATGCCTTGGCACCCTATGAGCCCAAGAGCCTTGGGAATGTAAAGAAAGGGAGAGTGCAAAAAGGAAAAGGGTTGGCCCTCCCTTTAAAAGGTGACGTGTATAAAAGGCCAAATGGTTAACTTTGGTCTTCATTATTGTATGCACAAGTTTGGAATACAAGCTCCCTCTTATCTTTCAAGAGTGTCTTTGGGTGTTCCCTTGTTTCCCTGATAGTGCCTTTGTGTTTGCCACTCCATCCCCCTTCACTCTCCTCTTCTCTTCTCATTCTCCCTCCCTTCTCCCCTCTCTTCTCCCTTCTCCCCCTTCCCTCTTTCTCTCGTGGAAACACATTGCAACAATCTGGGAGCCGCTTGAGTGACACATGCGGATGGCTTGTGCTTTGCATTGCTCTCACAAGGAGTAGCTTGGAGGGAGGCTCTAGTATAGAGAATTTTGAAGTCCCTTGTATAATTTTAAAATAGCAATAGTCATCTTGACTTTAGACTAAGATCTAGAAATGTGCATAAGGATGTGCATATTTTAGAAAGGAATCAGCAATAGAATCCTTCTTCTATGTACCAATGGAGCATCTTCCTCTTATTCGGCATTCCTTCAAGATCCCCATGACACGTGAGTCACTATTGAGACTAGACACTAGTCTAAACCGGACTTGCTAAGATTGAGTCACTATTGAGACTAGACACCTAGTCTAAACCGGACTTGCTAAGATTGAATTTTGCTCGTTGATCATGCGCCTTCTTCAACGGTGGCTACTACTCCACACCTGTGCAACTCCTCAAGCGAGCTCATGACTGAGGCACTTTCAAGGAGGCTCTCAGACTCCACATGCCATCTCCATCAAGTTGCATGTAGCAAACTCTAGCAAACAAGCCACACGTGACCTCGACACACACAGCGACTGATAGACCGCCAATGGGCACCAACGCAATCTCTGAGCTCCTACAATCTTCTGTGGCTCCATCATCGACCTTCAAAGCCTTTCCACCCATGCGTCAACCACCATGAGCCCATGCAAGCTATCGGGCTACTCTACTTTATTGCAACAACAATAGCAAGCTCCATAGTCGACCATCCATAGCTATCAAATGCCCACAGTTGCCATAGCCTTCTCTGCATCGCTACCTCTTGTGCCCCCTACAACAAGCCCCAGCAGCCCCTACAGCGCCAACACAACCTTCATCTCCAGCAAAGGCGCTCTTGCATCTCGAGCGACTCCACTACGAAGCTCTCTCTGCTTTCTCCAAGGTCTCAGACCTTAGGAAAAGCCACATGGCAAATAGGACGAGACCATGGTTTAGTTTTGTTAACTCTAGGTTTGGTTTAGTGGTCTTTGGTCAGGTTTGCCATGTGGTAGATAAGACCTGACTCTAGTAAGGTCAAACATAGCCATGGTTAGGTTATGGGTTAGTTAAAAATGCCTACTAGGAAGATTATTGTTAGTAGAGATGTAATCTTTGCTGAACATTCGGCTTCTCCTCTTGTGGACTACAGGGCTAAGCCAGAAGTTTACATGTTTAATGCGTTTGACTCTTGGTTACTTCTGCTTCCCTCAGAGGAAGACTTTGACCAGCAACATGAGCCTCTTGTGGGCCCTCCAATAAGCAATGATCAGCTAGCACCCCATGCTGATTTGTAGGTTCCTCTTCCAGCACAGAATGATCCCACTATTCATGATGCAGTGATTGAAGAAAGAGCTGTCAATAGACAACAACGACAAGTTCCCAGATGGCTTCTTGACACATTGAGGGACATCAAACAAGATCAACCTCTTGCTGCCTGGACACGATTAGGGAATAGACATATGCATGGTCACTTTCTTGAGTTTGCACTCCTTGCTATAGCTTGCAATATGCTTTTGACAACAAAGAGTGGATGGATGCAATGAGAGCTGAGCTATAATCTATTGCCAAAAATGACACATGGGAATTAGTAGATCTACCTCCAGGCAAGCATGCCATTGGTACCCGGTGGGTCTACAAATTAAAAAGGAAATCTGATGGCAGCATAGATCAACACAAAGCGTGTCTTGTTGCAAAAGGGTATGCCCAACAACAAGGCATTGACTTTGAGGAGACCTTTGCTCCCACTTCCAGGATTACTACTATTAGATGTGTCATTGCCATTACATCCCATCACCATTGGCAAGTGCACCAGCTTGACATCAAGACTGCCTTTCTTCATGGGGATCTACAGGATGAAGTTTATGTGACACAACCTCCTGGCTTTGAGGTTGTTGCTCGGTTGTTGGCTCTGAAAATAAGGTATGCTGGCTAAGAAAAGCCCTTTATGGTTTGAAGCAGGCACCCAGGGCATAATATGCTAAAATTCATGCATACTTACTGTCCCTTGGTTTTCAGAATAGCCCTACAGAGCCCACTCTTTATGTCCGTGGGAGTGGATCTGATTTTTGTGCTGATTTTATATGTGGATGACATGCTGATCACGGGCCCTGATACTCAGCATATTGCAGCTTTCAAGGCTGATTTGCAACAAGCTTTTGAAATGTTAGACATGGGACAGCTGCACTATTATTTGGGCATTCAGTTTGCTCATGTTGAGGGGGGTATCATGATGTCACAGTCCAAGTATATTGGACAGCTCCTTGATCATTTTCAGTTTGAGGATTACAAGCCAATATCTACTCCAGTGGACCTTGGCTTCAAATTTTCAGCTCATGATGGGAGCCCACCATGTGATATCACTCTTTACCAGTAGGTTGTTGGATGTATCATTTACTTATGCCACACCAGACCTGACTTACAGTAGTATGCAGTATCCCAGCTCAGTAGGTTCATGCACATGCCCAGTTCACAGCATTGGCAGGCAGTGAAGAGAGTCTTCAGATATCTCAGAGGCACTCAGGATTTAGCCCTCTTCTATGGTGATCAGGGTTCATGTAATGCATGCTTACACGGATAGTGACTAGGCATGTTGTTCCGACACCAGAGTGTCACATATCGGCAACTATTTTTTGCTTGGTAGTGCATGTATCTCTTGGCTCATCAAGAAGCAACCCGCAGTTGCACATCTAGCTGTGAGGCTGAGTACATGACTGGCTCACCGCTATAGTAGAGTGTGTTTGGCTTTGACAGTTACTTATAGATCTTGGTATTCGCCAGACATCCTCCACTATGGTCTACACTGACAGCCAAGGTGCTTTGGCCATTGCGCGTAATCTAGTGTTTCATGCATGTACCAACAAGCACATTGAAGTTCACTATCATTATGTTCAATAGCGGTTGTCAGCAGGAGACATAGAGTTGTCCTACCTTCCCAAAGAGGACAACATAGCAGATATGTTTACAAAGGCACTTCCTCATCCCAAGTTTGAAGTCTTTCGACAGGCTTTACACTTGGTTTCCTTTGTTACATGATCTGGCATACCTTGTACATTCATAGGTGGCTACATCCTTTTGGATGAACATGTGCCACCATGACCAGAAAATACCAGGTATTTTGAGACGTTTCCAGAATACCATGGAGGGGGGTTTGTAGGCCATACCATGGAGGGGGATTTGCAGGCCATCTTCTCCCAGTTGTATTGATGCCCTCTGGGCCCTGGTATGTGCCATGTAGCTTTAGTTATTGGCACTTAGGTCACCTAGTACTTTTAGTATCTTATGACACCTAGTACTAGTGTACCACTAGGACACTAGGTCCTAGAATTCTCTTTTATAGTACTTTGTACTTTCATTTTCAACTACTAGTTGATGTGGCGGCTTCCACTTCTTGCTCCACTCTTGTGCATCCTTTTGCTTCCGTGAGCCTACACATGCCTCTAAGCTCTCCTCTACTCTCCTCCAAGCACAACTGTCCACGCCCGATAGCCACGCATTGATGGTCGTCGCCCAAGCCGTAGAGTGAGTGGAGGAGTACCGCAACAAGGCAAAGGAGCTGCAGCTCTTGGTTACCAAGCTCAAAGACAAGCTCGTTGCAATTGAATCCCTGGTCCAAATCTTCATGGACCAGGTTGACAAGGCATAATCCCGCCTCTGCACTTGCGATAAACAACTAGCACAAGCCAAGGCGCAGCAAGCAAGAATCCAAGAGGGATACAACCAACAAAACCATACCCTCTAGGATCTCTTAGCGCAAGAATGGGCACTGACCATTTCTATGCAGAAAGACAATGAGTGCCTGCATACCTCTGGCTGCCCAAAGGAATTTGCATTGGAAGACCGTGAGCAATAGGAGTTTCAAATGTACCGAGAGATCTCCGCACACTAGCCACGTATACCCTCACCCCATGCACTGTCCCCCAAACCCTCTAGATGCACTTTGACGCCCTCCAAACCATCCTCCGCCGTAATCCTGACCACTGTCGCCCCATTCTCACCATGTCCTACTTTTCTGTGCTCACCCAATTTTGCTCAACTTCCAGGTGTAGTGTCGGGTCATCATGAATTATCCTCAACTTCCAGGTGTAGTGTCGAGTCCATGAATTATCCTCAAGATGATGACATGATGCAGCTAGCCAAGCCTGATGAACTCAGCCCCTAGGTCTGTACTCTTGAAAGCCTTCAAGCCGATATCAATTGGATGTAGACCTATGGCCAAGCCTCTGTGGTTTAAATGCAAGGGCATCTCATGGCATCCCGCTCCACTGCCTACCATCCCCTTGCCATAATTATACTATACAACTGGGTGCTACAAGCTCTCTAGGACTCGCTCTAGTCCTTGGTCAGTTAACTCTTTCGCCCCACTTGCCGAGATCCCATAGCCGCCCCCGATTAACCCCGCCCAACCCACCCAACAAGCACCCCAATGCGCCCCACCCCACTTCCTCGCACAAATCTCCCCGAACACTCCTCCAATGCCTCCAACACCAGCATTACATAGCATAGGACCTCCCAATCCATTTCATCCAATGCCCCGGTCGACTTTTCGAACGAAGCCCTTAACACGCTCCTCAAGTCGGCACATTTTGTACATACGTCCGTTGACACGTCGCCCACAGGGATTGCTGAAGAGGACCCAATGCCTATGGAAGACAATGATGTTCTTCGCGATTCTAGTCGAAGACAACGAAGTCCAGAACTAGAGGTCGATCTATCCATCAAAGAAGAGGGTGATGTGCATGAGGTGAAGGGTGTTGTCAAAGAAAGGCAGGCACTAGTTGACATAGATGTAGAGGAGAAGGAGGCCACATTGTGGAGACCCGATCTACAATCCTTCCAAGAATAGTCCGACAACGCACTCATGCATCACTGGAAGAAACATCTCAAAGGCTCCCGCCTCCACCTATATGAAATCATGGAGGTCCACCCCTTTACACAGTTAATTACCCAGTCCTTCAATGACTGGTGCGGACACATCCAAAATGCACACGCGGAGGCTACCACCTCTCTCACGATGCTCCGGTCCCCCTCACCGATGCCGACACCAACCTCCAACCTCATTGGCGCATTCCTTTTTTGAAAAAGGAGTAATTTTGGCACTACTACCATAGTGCCCATGTCGATAGACGAATCCATCCCCTGTACATGCCCATGGAATGTTGCTGGACCTGAGCCTAGTTCTGCGAGCTCCAACAAAAGGACCCCAACATCTTGTACAACTTTCCGAAGTACAATTTTCCAAAGGAAATGACACAGGAAGGATTTTGCTCCACCTCCAGTCACTCAATGACACCTACAGCTCCATCCTCGATCCCATGATCATTGCAGCGGTACACTTCAACCGCCTTATTCTCTTACTCCTCCGCGATCTCCCCGTCCACAGTTAGCCGATTAACGACGACAAGCTCCACAATCTCAACAACCAGATTGTCTTCAACCTCGACATCAGCCCCACTCAGTTCTGGGACCTTTGCCTCTACCTATCTTCGAGTCCGCAATCTCCATGGCCATCACATCCGCACGGAGGACATGCATGCCACCCATTTTTGTAAGTTCTTCTCGTACCTGGCCCAGATTACTCCCCGCCAATTGGACTGCTACACAGCTCAGACGGTCCTCTCCACCTATCTCCTCCAGCACGGCTCGGCTCAGCAACAGGAAGGGGGGCATGTTAACATCCACAGAGTACAGTGGCAGAATGCATGGTAATGAGTGATTAGAGGTGATTAGGCTTCATGATTTACTTCAACGGTCACAGCCATTGAGGGAGTATAGTTACAGGCTTTATGGAGTTTGAGCCACAAATAGCTCAAGATCCGACCTCGCTATTCCAGGTTTTGAGCCTCACATCTAGGTTTTGAGCCTCAAATGGCTTAGGACTCGGATGGGCGAGGTTAACACAAGCGCTATTTGGGACCTGGTTAGGAGCCCCTCCTAATGCCAGGTTTGTCCCAAGCGCTCTTATATGGTTAACACAAGTGCTATTTTCGACACTTGGAGAGACGTAACAATAGAAGAGGGAAGGAAAGGATAGAGAAGATGCCTTGGCACCCTATGGCCCAGAGCCTTGTGAATGTAAAGAAAGGGAGAGTGAAGGGTTGGCCCTCCCTTCAAAAGGTGACTTGTATAAAAGGCCAAATGGTTGACTTTGGTCTTCATTGTTGTATTCACAAGTTTGGAATACAAGCTCCCTCTTCTCTTTCAAGAGTGTCTTTGGGTGTTCTCTTGTTTCCCTTGTAGTGCCTTTGTGTTTGCCACTCCATCCCCCTTCACTCTCATGTTCCCTTCTCATTCTCCCTCCCTTCTCCCCTCTCTTCTCCCTTCTCCCCCTTCCCTCTTTCTTTCGTGGAAACACATTGCAACAATCCGAGAGCCGCTTGAGTGACACATGCGGACAGCTTGTGCTTTGCATTGCTCTCACAAGGAGTAGCTTGGAGTGAAGGCTGCATCGGCATTCCTTCAAGATCCCGACGACACGTGAGTCACTGTTGAGACTACACACCTAGTCTAAACCAGACTTGCTAAGATTGGATTTTGCTCATTGATCATGCTAAGACACTTACCCATATTCGAGGGTAGTGCGCTCGGCATGTTGTGCCTCTGGTTCTTCAATACTGTCCACACTATCTCTTTGTTTTTTGGATTTTGATGCCTATTCTCTAAGAGCTATAACATTTGTGGCTACCTTGAGAATTGAAGTAACATGAAACCTTAACGTGAACATCACATGACAATCCTTTCACCATGCAACCCATTTATTGCTTGATCTAAGTGTAGCCCTAAGTTGGCACCTCTAGGCCTCTCCCTGGGAGTAAATAATGTTGACGTTGCTACTGAAAACACATGCTTTTGGATTAGAGTCTATTGAGTGTCCTATCATAGCCCTCTACAACTCCTGGTAAAGTATAAGTTGTTGTTGCGGCTATTGCCGCACGTGCACACATGATTGTGGAGCTCGTGCAGGCAATTTATCTGCTGCGTAGTAGAAAACTAGCGAGAGCCGTTGCCCTCGATGAAGTTGAGGGATGCCCCAAGATAGGTGGAGTTGACAAAAGTCACGGCTGTCTAGTTGGCACTGAGTTGTCGTTGGGTGTGGTGGCTCCCCATAAGAAGAATAAGAAGAAGAAGAAGAAGAAGAAGAAGAAAACCAGAATGCGTGTTGGCCTGCGTTCGAAGGTCTAGAAGAAGCGAAATTACGGTATTTTTTGGTATTTTTAAAATCATGCATGGTCGTTAGCGTGTTTATTGTTGATTGGTAGATATTTTTATCTGCGGTTTACGGTCCGTAGGTGGTGAGGTCAATGGGTGTTCTCCACTTGTTGTCGCGCCCAATGGGTTTCCTACATGTGGCGAATCGCATGGTCTCTTTGTCTTTCTGTTTTCTCCATCTGCTCCGCTTGCTTGTCGCAATACCATTACCTTCATCATGTGGGCTAAGGAATTGGGACGAATCGGTCCTCCTGTCGCCCCCTCGGCTGCATCCCAGATCTGCATTACGAACTCAAAAGTCTCTCGCCATAGTTGTCCGTCAGGTTGTCTTCGCAGCAGCTAAGCAACGGCTTGGTGCTACAACCTTCCAGTGGAGGCACCTCCAAGGAGAAGAAGGGCTGCTTGTAATCAGAGAAATCTCGCCTTCCATAATCTGGGAAAGCGTTGGAGAAGGCGATATTACTTGCTTCGTTGCATTGAAAATTCAGGCTGGGCGCTGCCGGCACGTTCGGGGACTAGTAACCGATGCAAGCATGGCCTGGCTTTCCTGTGGATGCGCTTCTTGAACACTCGGCAAACAACCCAGCCATCTTCATGTAAAATACATGCATCTATATTAGCTTTTTCTACGTCTCGGACTGGGATTTGAGGTATAGTATGCGGTGTCAATTCTCTTCAGCTGCTGTGAAGAGGATTCGTGACAAAATAATTTGCTAAGATACTCGTGTGCAGCTGTGAGGGACAACCCCGGCACATTTTACTTCGTTATCTTTGCCTTAGTCGCTGGAGTGGTGGGCATTGCGTCCAAAATAGCCGGCACGCACCATCTGTTCTCATGGCAAACGGAGGGCATAGAATGCTGCAGCCTCTATTGCATGGTTACTGACCCTTCTGGCTATGGGGTATGATAAATGCGGAAGAGAGTTCTGCAAATTGGATTTGCTTGTGAGCCACAACGACACTAGTAGTGGCACTTTCCAGAAAGGCACTTTCCAGAAAGGTTGAGCTCTTTTCTTCGTGTTTGGCAATTTCCATTCGGATTTCCAAATTTCTATCTTCCTCCTCCGTTTGAAAGCGCTCACAGTATGTTTCATTTTAGGCCTTATGAGCATGGTCGAAAACAACAGTGTCTATGGCGATGACGCCCATTCTGGTCTGTGTGACGAAGCGGAGAAACAACGTCGTCCGCGAACACAATCTGCGACAAGATGGTCTAAAAGTCGGGGATATCGAAGTGCCTATCAAAGCTGTTGCAGGTTTTGATAGATTTCTGCTCTACAAGTTTGAGTGTCTCTGCCTCTCATGCAAAGCTTTCTTAACCTTGCTGTTTAGTCTGCTAGATCTTCATGTAGAAATTAAGCGACAGAACTGGTTGACGGAATGAAATGAAGCTACGGAAATATCATGTCTGAGAGCTTCGATTTACTACTACTCCACTTTCATCTCTCCCAGGTTTTGCTCCCTCGCCTTCCTCGCCTCATTCCCTGCTTCCTCCGTCTTTCCCACCAGTGTCGATTTCAACGACACTACTGTCTTTGATACCGTCTCTACTACCGATTGCAAATACCCCGTTCCTTGCTCCCCCGCCTCCCCAGCTGCTCCTCTCGTTTCCTTTGCCTTCCTTTGTACTGCCTCCTTCGCCGATTGCGCAACCCCCCTCGCCTTCTCCTTCGCTTCCTCTGCTGTCCCCTCCGGTGCTCCCTTTGCTTGCTCGCGTCCCCTTCCACGCCCTTGCCTTCTGAGAGATTGTGTCTGTCACGGATTGCACGTAGCCTACCCCTTGGTCTTTCGTCTGCACTGCGCTATCCTTGGCTTTCTGCACTCCTTGGTCTTTCGTCTGCATTGCACTGTCGTCGCTGCCTTTCGGCACATACTCACTGGTACTATCTCGCGCCCTCTGGATGGTATCTTGCGTGGACGTTTCTTGCTGCTGCTACTGCTCCTGCTGGACTCCTGCTGGATCTTGTCTGCGTGTCCTCCTGCTACTTCACTTTGTATCTTATTTACACATTTCATGGTTCGTGCTTCGCTCTAGTGTCTAAGAAACTTTGCTAACGAAGGACTGTCATAACTTTGTTCCTGCCTTGACTCCGTAGAAAAAGAACATGGACGTGAAGAAAATGTGCAACCGAAGCGTCACAAAACGATAAGAACAAGTGCATTGAGGGTATCCGAATACTATCGCCTTGCATTGTCATAGTGTTGTGTTGCTTTATTATACAATTTGTCCCACGCTTTTCTTGTGTTTCCGCTGCGGGATTCATAAACTAGACGTATGGGTTGTTCTAGATCTGGGCCCTCCAATGACAAACGCAGTCTGAGCGCTTGCAAGGCAACGGTTCGTGTCTGCCTCTGATTAAAACACGCTTGCCAACCCTTGCGTCCCAACCAAGGAGCGCGACCAAGAGAGATGGGTGTTGCTAAAAATCCGGGCACAAACAAGCGAGTGAAGAAGACTTTAAAAACAGCTTTCCATGCTGCTGCCAAACAAGCATGCGATGAAGGTGAGGCTTTGGTTTTCGCTCTGGTGCACCTAAATTAGTAGTCTTACTTCTTTACTTAGTTCTTTTTTAATTTCCTATCCAGTGCGTAATGTGCTTCGACACAAAGAATGCAATACCTTTTTAAAGTGTAGAATAGAGATAGAAATAGCACCACCCACAACCGAGGAGGATATGAACTCAGAGACTAGCGATGATTGAATTGTTAATAACGTCTTGAAGTTTATTTCCGAAGCAAAACTTTTTCCAAACTCCTCTATGCAGTAAACATCGTTTGTAAAAAGAAACACCTATGATTGTCCTATTGGGCATTGTGTTTTTTTAAAAGCAGTTCAAGAAACCATTCTATTTAATAATGTTTGCAAGTACTTGAAGCATTGTAAAGCTCACTCTGTCCACTAGCAGCAATGGATTTTGCTTTAGTTATTGTTGCGTAGAAAAAGCGAAACATGAACAAGGCAACTAAGCCCAGAGTTGTGTCTTGCAAGAGTTGGATAGCTTTCTAAATCTTCAAGCAAAAAGTAATTAAAAAAGAACAAAACCAAGTCACTGAGCCCCTTTCTTGCCTTCAGCTACAACAACGTCAAAACCCAGCCAACAACAGCATGCTCGCAATGCCACATCAAGCGCTGCAAGGCAAATCGTAGACTCTACAACATCAGGATAGCCAGGCAATTATGGCAGCACCTGCACTTTACAACAATGCGAACAGCTTACAGATTTTGTTGATACATGCACTGTCAGAGTTCGTCCCACATCGCTTTGGTTTTGAAGGCAAAGTCCTTGCAAAGTACGAGACATTTAAAGCCAAGGATGCTACATATCCTGCCTTCATGCAAGTCGACCTAACAAACCAAGAGTGTGACCAAGCAATTACTTTGCATATTCCACATGCATTTGCACCTCAATTCCGCGATGTATTGCAAGTGGATGACTTCACCAGGGTAGAAGGCCCTTCTGTCAAAAAACGATGCTCAGGAGGAGGAGGCACTTCATCTTTCTCACTATGCCTAGATGCAACAACATTGATATTGAAAGGAGAACCAATCGACGGCAACATCTCGTTTATCCTTGACAATGTCATACGTGCTTGCATGCCCAACACAACATACCAACTAGAGACTCTTAAAGCACCTTTCACGTCAGTGATCGACACAATTGCATTTGTCATCATCAAAGTGGATTTGGATGGCCCACCGATAGACCATATTATTGTCGTAGACGGTCCTAATCTTGAGGATCGTGCAACGGTACACCCACATCGGTAAATAGTTTTGTGTTGCTAAAGTAATAAATTTCGACCTCCGAATGACTTTCGCAAACTATGTTGCCAGTTGTCATTTGTCGTAGCAGATAGAAGGCAAACACTTGCTCAGCTCATCGAGGAGTTTGTTGACGAAGGCATTGTAATGTACGTGGCCAAGAACATCTCAGACACGAGGGCCCGACATGCACTAGGAGTATTTGACTTTACCATTCTTGAGACTGCTCCACAAGGCACCTTGCACGTAACTCTAGAAAATGCGTACGCCCATCAAGTCTTGCAATTAGGATATGGAAAGAAGGCACATGATTATCCTTGCAACAATCGCACGTATCTTTCCAGCTACATCGAAATATAACATCATCGCTTTTGTTTTCCCTAGGTTGCTGGTGTACTCCATTTCGTAGGCCTGAATAATCCATTGGTGGAGTACCACTGCGACGCTTACAAAGGACCACGAGTAAGCCGAGACCTCGTCAGGTTGTACTGCCTACAGTTGCGACAGCGTGCAAATAATTTTGCAAGTACCATGTCTGAAGGGATGCGTCACATTGCGAGATGGTAATGTGGTGGCCTTGCAGCTCCGCGGCACACATGTAGATGAGGTCTTGAGTTTGCACTATCCATTTCTTGAATTTCATAAGTGAAGTGTCGTTGCAACAAGTTCAATGTTGGCAAACAAACACCTGGCGGACGAGTTCATGGTCAATAGTTTGGGCTACGTAATGGACTTTGTGAGGGCTGGTTAGTGGAGACACAGTGCGCAGTTCACATCGTTATGTACACATGCTTGCCTGTCTTGTTTTCATTTCTAGCTTACCCTAGTTTTGTCTTACTCTACTGTACATAGCCTTCTCTAGAGGCTCCATAGGCTACTCTTTGTACAAAGCTATGCATTGTGAAATTTAAAAAAAAAAAAACATGTACAGGTAACCAAAAAGTTTGTAGCTCGCATTGGTTGTTAATAGACTGTTTAGACACCAATGGATTTAAACATTGACATTGCATCTAAGAGCATTGATTTTAACCTAGACTTTCTTTCACGATGCTCGCACAACACAAATGCATTGGCCTACCTCCACAACTTCTACTCAGCTACTTAGCACACTGCAATAGCAAACATAGTGCAAGAAGCTTTCTCTGCATTATCTTTTGGACCGGACTTAGCAAGCTACAGTTCCCAACTCAGCCAAAATGCCGTCAGCACGGATTAGGCAAATGAATATGCCAGTTTTTACTCTGCATTACACACCTACCGTCTGAGGCTGTATTCCGAAACAACACACTCTCACATTCTTTATCTACAGTGACGACACCCTAACCACTTCTATGGAAGTCCAAGGGACACGAAAGAAAAGCACATGCTTGCTCCTACTGAATACAAAAACAAGACCACCTACAATTTTGCCAATGCTAAACAACAAGGAGAAGCGTACATACCAACCATGGGCCATGCACGAAGAGGCTTCTTTACTTCGCCTTATGCACGGCCAAGAGAGCTATTCTGCTAGAGAAATAGCGCAGCTCTTCCAAGCGCAACAACCTACTAGCACACGCTCAACGGCGCAAATCTGCAACAAAATATACAAGTTGCGAAACAAGGAATACTGCAAGGGCAACAAGCATGCAAGCAGAACAACCACCACATCACATATAGCACTGCCAGTTGGTATAAGCGAAACCATTGTTAACGAGGACCAGGTGACAACAACGCACAATCGGCCAGAAAAAAGAGCCATGAGTAAAGCAACCAAGGCATACCTTGCCAAAAGTGACGACACACCGAAGCATGCATGCAAATATTATGGGTGCCTCACCTTCGAAAAGAAACTAAAGCGCTTGAATATTGCCGCACAAGACTTCGCTAATGTAGAAAACATTGTGGCAACGGACGTCCTCCTGGATAGGCATTGTGTGTGCTCCTTATGTCATAAACAAATCCAAGAAAAACGAACACCTACTTTCTCAAGAAAGAATGCACAAATGTCCCTTAGAACAAAGCACATGAGTGCTCTTAACAAAGTAGAAGAGTGCCTAATTTCTATCAGGATACAGTTTGCACAAATAAGGTAACTGTCATACGAAGGGCAACTTGGTCTTTAAGGCAACGTGGTGAATGTCTTCATAGACGATAGGGCTCATCGAGTTCTTCCACGATTCTTGAGTGAGGCTGCAACAGTCGCAGTGGCAATTAAGAGTACAACCACCACAACAACACAAAGCAACTATAGATGCGCTCGATAGATGCGCAAAATAGCGGACGCGTCTATAGGCGTTGCTTAAAAAAAGAAATTACGGGTGCTTTTAAAAGCGTGTTTAATAGCGCATCTATTTACGCATGTATTATCTCGTCTACTAGCGCATCTACATTGAGAAAATACGGGCTCGTCTATCACTGCATTTACCAGTGCGTGTATTTGCACGTGTATAGACGTGTCTACATTGAGAATTAGGCACATATTTAGACGCAAAACAGAGAATACAGAAAGTGAGATTTTGGTGTACATCACTGCTTTCCAAACATTGCCCATGATTACCAAAGCACATAATTTTAACAAAAACATCAATGCTTTTTTGCACACCCACATATACAAAAATTAAGTGAGGTGAGGAGAATGAGACAATATGTAAAACAGTTTTGCCAATATCAATGATGGGCTACAGTTCAATCTCATCCTCAATGAGATCAACCTTTGCCAAACTATCTACTTCAAAATCCAAGCAAGTGTTTAAATCTACAAATACATTTAACCCACTACTACTTGTGCTACTCATGTGCTCATTGAAATCAGCATCACCAATGGTAGGCTCGTCCTCACGGGTTATGGCCTCAATATCTGTATCTCCTATCTCATGATCATCCTCCTCTCTCGTATCACGGTCATCATCACCTCCATGGCCATCATCATCCTCCATACACTTCATATTAGTAAATGTACTATACATCACTTTGGAACGTGGCATAATAGGTATGACATGCCACCATCTATTATTATCCACCATTGGTTGATAGACAACCTAATTCAAACACAAATACAATCATCTTATTTTCCTTGCATCGAAGGTATCAAATATTTAAAAGTGAGTATTTTTATATGTGTGTACAGTACCTGTTCACATTGTTGCAGTAGTACTAGTGTGTCTTTCTTACTTTGCCAAAACTTTGTGGAGTCAATAGTTACAAAGCCACTTGCATGGCATTTGATTGTTGCATTAGGGCCTCTTTCCACCACGTCCTTAAACCACTTTACATCCAAAACATACACAAAGAAGCATCAAAAGTCAAGCTTAATAATATCTTGGATTATGCCACAATAATCATCCATGGCTCCATTGGCTCCCTCAAAGCTAGCAATGACGCCGCAATCTTGTGTATTTCTCTTATCATCAATTCGTTGTGTTCGAAAATGCTTGCCCTCACACCATATAGCATTAAACATAGTGCACTACACCAAGACAAAATCAATTAAATAAGCAATCTAAATTATTGAAAGCTTCTAACTTATGCATAACATTCTATATACCGACCTTGCTCATGCATCCCCTAGCATACTCCCATTCTTCCATTGTGATTATGCATCCCCTCGTCTTTCTCTGCTTTCTCCATTTCGTCAAGTAGCCAATCCACATGAATATCCTTTGGAAGTCCTCTTAGATACTGAGGGTATGGCACACAAGATCCGTGGTGTGTACGAAAGAGGGCCCTTTCTTCTTGTCTTCTTGCCTTTGCATCCTCATATCTTGTCACCCATCTTTTCATTACATCACTATTAAGCACGCAATAGAGGTTGATATTATTAAGTAACTCCGTGTCTATTACTTTGTTGCATCCTTTCCCTTGAGGCACAATAGAGGTCATCCTTAGGTCTTCATCATCTCTCCATAGTCGTGGGAGAGAGCTATCCACATCAACAAGAAACTCAGAAATATATACAAGTGACTCTTGTACCAACCAACCCTCGGCCATGCTACCTTCGGGTCTTGCATTTTGTCTCACAAAACCCTTTAAGGTCTTCATGAAGCGCTTGAGGAAGAACAACCATCGTGCATGTATAGTACCGCATATAGCAATCTCATCCACCAAATGCACTATGAGATGTAGTTGGCTTGTGAGAATAGAATGTGGAAATGTCTCCTCCACTAAACAAACCACCTCCACTGACATAACTCGAGCATTCTCAAGCGTGGTGAGATCTATTTCGTTTGAGCTCACATGCCTAGAAATGAAAAAGTACACCATATTAGCAATATGAACACCTTGCATGGAGCATTGCATCACATTTTGTATCATGTAAAGTACCTCACAAGCTCGCCCATCTTGTAAATACAATCCTTCACATCCTTTGATGCACTACGAGAAATGCTAGTAGGTAGTATGAACTGAACACACGAGGAATGGTTGATTAGTGGTTGATTAGTTGCTTCTAATTCACTCACAAATTTGAAAGGAAAAAGATATTATGCACATAAAATACTTACTTGGAGCATCTTGTGCCAATCATCAGATTTCAAGCCATATAATTGCTGTACACCTCTTTTCTTGCTCTTTGTAAAGGCCCCCTTCAAACACCTCTTACATCCAGTGGGAGTACGAATTGTAGTGATAGCTCGCTTCACTGCCACCATCTCTAGCTTTGATAACCTCCATGGTGCACGAGGTAAAAAAACACGCCCATTTGGCCTCTCTTGTGGCCAAGCTTCATGCATCCTCCCTGTGGTACGTAGATCCTCGCTTATGCCTGCGGAATCTCATGTCCCATTCAAATGTTCCCAAATGGTAGATGCCACTTTCTTGAAGATATGCATAGGATCAAGCAGGTGATTGATCTTGAGGTGGGACGAATATGGTAAACGATAAAAGATGGAGTATCTAAACAAAAGTTGAAGTTAGCGGGCAATCTTTATTTCCAGCCAATATATAGTTACAAACCCTTACCGGCTCATGCCAAGTGGTGGAGGAGTCGTGGAACCATCCCAAATTCTCATCCAATCTCCCGCAGTGAGTGATTGTGGGAGGACTTCATTACAAGGGGCAACATATCTAGGGAGAAATCGATGGTGATTCTCATAGATAACCTTATTCAATGCGTCTGCCCGTGAGGCAACAAGCGAAGGACCACAAACAGGACATGCATGGTAACCTGATGTAGTGAGACCTGAACAATAGATGCAATTAAGAGTTGAAGGTGGGTTTAGGGTGCCACATCCTTTGCCTACTGATAATTAGAAGTGCAACGCTTACCTGAACACTCGCCATAGCCTGGGAAGTCATGCATTGTGTCCAAAGTATCTCTACCTCTCGTCAATCAAAGGCTCCAAATAAACATCAGGATTTTTGACTTTATGTTTCCCTGGAATTAGAAGGGATAACATAACATGTCCTTTCTTAATCACCATAGAGGGTGGAAGATTATAATTGACCAATATCACTGGCCATACACTGTAAGAGGTGCTTTTGAGACCAAATGGGTTCACACCGTCCATACCCAATCCAAGTCTCAAGCTCCTAGGTTCTTCCTTGAAGCTTGGCCATGTGTCTTTAATATGCTTCCACGCAGGAGTGTCTGCGGGAGTTCTCCACTTGCCATCGGTTGATCGATGGGAGGAATGCCATGACATGAGCTCTACAATGGATTTGCAATGGATTTGCACTTGAACATATGTTGGATGCAAGGGATTATGGGAAAATGTCGTAGAACCTTACGAGGCACGTCCAAAGTTTTGAGATGTGCTCTATATCTTGCCTCTACACAAGTAGGGCACTCTCGCATCCTTATGTAGTCCACGAAATAAAACGCAATCGTTGACGCATGCATGGATGCGCTTGTAATCTAATCCTTCAAGAGAGGTCACATGTTGCCTTATCATATCTCTTGAGGTCGGTAATTTATTCTCCCTTGGAAGCATTTTACACAATAGCCTGCACGTGAAGACCATAAACGAGGAAAAGCATTCGAGTAATTGACCCACTAGCATAATTCATCATGTTTGCAAAATAGACTTTAAAAGCTTACTTGAATAATGCATTCAAACTTGCATTGCTCCATCCATAGATGGTTTGCAAGTTTAGTAACTCAAGGGAGGCACGTAGAACAGAGAATGTGCGCCCCTCAAACAGTGGAGTCGATGCTACGGTAAAAAGATCGTCCAGCTCCATGCTATCATTCCTCCCTTCGGATTGATGGACATATAAATCCTACACCATATCATCAAACACCTCCTCCTCCACAGCTTCACGAGGTAATGGCGGAGGGCTACTATCACCATCACTCCATGCATCCATAACGGTCCCTTCTGAAAATCCCACCTCATATTGCCGACGCTTCGCCTCCTCACGACGAGCATAGGGCAACATATGCGGGTGTGGCACTGCATTCTGTATCAAATTAAAACGGGATCATAACTCAAACATATGAACACCCATAGGTATCTCAATCAACCTTAACTCTTTAACACTTACCATGTTTATGGTCGCATCCCATTCTCCATACTTTGAGATGTGATTGAGTGTAATCCTGCGTGCACGATACATGTTTCCTCGACATCGATCACACATACATTTGATTTTTTGCTCCAACCACATTTCATAATGGTGGATACAGAGGAATTCATCCTCACTGGAGCTACTTGTTGAAGATGAAGACATCCTATAAATAAACAACCCAAAAAATTTGCTCTTGTATCAAATATTTAATCTTAAAGCTCTGTGGCGCGTCTAATACCGCACGCGCCTTTAGACGCGGGTCTGTAGATGCACAAATAGACGTGCAAATAGATGCACCCATAAGTTTTTTTTTAGTTGAGTAAACGTGTCTGTGTGCGCGTCTGTAGGTGCTTTGTCTTGTTGTGCACAACTACATCAGTGGGTTGGTGAGGCCCACAAACTATGCATGCACTGCACTGCACGAAATGCTAGAAACACCACTGTGCAAGGAAAACAAAGTGCAAATTAACATGGCTTGGCTGTAACACATTCACGAAGTCCAAGTTGCAGAAGTAACATAGAGTTAGCAAGATTGCACGCAGAGGAAGCACATCCTGACAATGACCTAGAAACAGACACTTTGGTGCATGAAATTTACTCAAGCCAGCAAGACTATGAGGCGTCCCCAATAGTAGTTGTACCATTTGAAGGATTATCACCGTTGGGGATTTTCAAAGACCCCCACTGCGAAGAACTAGCATTTCCAACACTGTTTTACGGCCACCGTTGTGCATATAGGATTCCACCCCGAACAAGCTATCAGGACATAGTCAAGTGGGAGCTACATAATGAAGACATAAGGTTTGCAATGTCAATCTAGAATCTTTCCTTCAAGACTATGAAAATTCACATACGCCAAATACTTTCATCGTTCTAGATCCGAATGAGAAGAGGGCAATTGCAAGGACAAGAACTACAAGCAAAGATAGTTGTGCAAGAAGACAAAAACATTACGAAACTACTGCAATCAAACATTGGGTATTGGGATTTCACCTCCCTGCGAACATCAGTAGACTACAAGAAGCGTTTGAAGAGAAATGTCTTTGCAATGGTTAGGCAACTAGGTGCACCAACATTCTTCATCACACTGTCGGCCACAGAAAAACGTTGGCAACCACTTCAAGCTTGCCTGCAACAATTGCACGAGCAGGGCAAAAAGACCCAAAGAACCAAGCTAGCGGGGACGCAAATGAGCTGACCAGGTCCGGCCCAATCACCATGGCCCAATATTATGTGCACAAATTCAAAGCTCTGAAAACATTACTGCGCCAAGACAACATCATACTAGGCGAAGTGCAAGACTTCTTCTTTGTCACGGAGTTCCAAAACAGGGGAAGCCAAGACGCCCATGGACTACTGCTTTGGGTAAAGGTCGCCCTAGCCTTTGGAAGCTGCAGTGACGAGGATCTAATACACTTTGTGGACAAGTACATTTCAGCAGATAGTGCCTTACTTGACATTACGTAGAATGAACTACAAACTCATAGGCACCCAAAAACGTGCCAAATGAAAAAAACTACATGCAGGTTTAACTTCCGGAGGCCACCAATGCACAAAACAACTATACTAAATCCCTTGCAAGAGCAACACAACATTCAAATAGCACAGCAAAACTACAAGTGTATATATTTAGCATTGTAGGATGACAAGAACAAAGCCCTAGACTACGACCAGTCCCTCAAAGAAATTTCAATGTCTGAGCTCCACTGAAGCAATGCACAGCAAGATCTCGTAGCCAACCATTTTCTTGAAACGGCAACCAAAGGATGTCAATACAAACAACTTCAACCTTGCTCTTTCAAAGCTTTGGGATGCAAACACAGACGTTCAGTTTGTCTTGAATCCTCATGGAGCAGCATCGTATTGCACATCATACATTGCCAAGGTTGACAAAGAAGCAGTCAACGCATTAAAAAAAGCAATAACTGAGAGCTTTGAGCATAGTGACCCCGTGAACGAGTGCATCTAAAAAATCAAAAATGCGATATTAAACACCCAACACATCAGCGCCCAACATCCTATCTTTGCCTTTCACTACCACTCTCAACTACTATGAGAGAGTTCTTATACATTAACACTAGTAGCCCCAAACAAAGATCTATGCTACTAAAACGACGTGCACAACTTGAGCAACTGCATCCAGACAACATGTACATTTTCTTTGATGACACAATCACCAAGTACAAAAAATGGCATGAGGGACTCAACGACCTTGCATTCACAAGCCAATATACAATAACCAAAGGCATACCCATAAAAAGAAAGTATGAAAAAATAATTAGATTCAACAACTACAACATCTTGAAAGACCCAGAAAACCACTACAGGGAACAATGCTTGCTTTACCTCCCATTTGGTGCACAAGAGCCCTTGCAAACTGAGGAGTTCAAAACTTGGATGTTTACAAAGCCAACAAACACATAATCGGGAAAAACGGCAGCATGTTTCAGAAGCTTCTGCCCCAAAACAACCGCTCCAACAACAGCAACACCGCAGAGACATCTTCAACATCCATGCAAACACAGTCATTGCCTGATAAATTTGACCTCGGAAACAAACCAACGATGTCGCACGCAACCAAGCCAAGCCTGCACATACAACAACTCCAACAACAACATTTCACAAACGAAACATACTACACCATGATTAAAAAAATGAATAGCAAGCAATGGCTTATGTTGGATGACACTCTACTCAAAAAAAGGTTACAGCCACAAAAACCAATCCACCTATTCATGCCCGAAAACGCAGGTGCAGGGAAAACGTTCGCAACAATACTAATTGCAGAAGCACTCAGGCGCTTCTACTCACACAAAATCATGACAGATGTCGAGCTACTAACAACACTGCTCTACTAGCATATACTGGGAAAGCAACAAGGGCAATCAACGGCAACACGCTACACACAATGCTTCATCTGCCTTTACTCATGTCCACTTACACAAGCCTCTTTGCAGACAAGCTCCAACACCTGTCAACGCAATACAAAAACGTCGAGCTATTGCTCATCGATGAAATCTCACTCGTTGGGGTAAACACAATGCTGGCAGCGGACATGCGCATGCGTGAAATCAAACACGACCACACACAACCTTTTGGTGGGGTGGACATTTTTCTCTGCAGTGACTTGTGCCAGGCAAGCCCAGTGAAAGACTCTTGGGTTTTTGCAAACCACACAAATTCAACATCTATGCTGGGTTTGTTCTGGCAATCTTACATCCACTACTACGAACTATCACAACCCATGCGCCAACAAAACATCGGCTTCCTACAAATCCTAAATAGGATCTATACAGGCTCACAAACAGACAACAACATCCAAACACTTAACAACAATCCCTTCAAAACACCTACCAACAAAGAAACCATACCCCATTTGTTTTTCACAAACAACAAGAAAGACAACCACAACGAGTATGTTTACAACACAATCAAACAAACCCCACACATAATAAAAGCAATCGACATCAGACATAAAAACTGCAGCCAAACAATAACTATCCTGATAGACCAATGAAAAACATGTGGCCTTCACTACCAACTCCAACTCAAAGTAAGAATGATTATTGAAATCTGCTCTGGAAATATCGATATCAACGATGGCATCGTCAATGGGGCGGACGATATCTTCAAAGGTAAAAGCTTTCACAGCAAGCCTCACATTGTCTGGATACAACTCAGTGAGCCCAAAGCAGGAGAACGCACTCGCTTTGAAAACAAAAAACTATACAACAACGAGATTCCACCGTCATGGATAACATTAACACGTATCACCAAGGAATTTCAGATAGGAAACAACCAGCTCAACACAATCACTAGAAAACAGTTCCCAATACAGCCCGCAGCTACCAGAACTATCCACCGTTCCCAAGGACTAACATTAGAGACGCTAGCGTTTGACCCCGACGGAATAAGAATGCACGGCCTAGTGTACACATCATTGTGAAGAGTACACTCACCAGAGCACCTCTACTTGTTATCACCACTGCAACATAAACAAATAAAGGTGGACGCAATAGTACTGCAAGAGATTTCAAGGCTACGAACAACCCGTCCATGGACATTTGACTAAGATGATTTTGAAAACAAACAAAACAAGCAAGACACGTTACAAATCCTAAACACATGATCATTGCAAGCACACCACGATGACCTCCTACAGTCACATGGCATCTTGTTTGGTACCGTGCTTTGCCTTCAAGAAACACACACAAAAAACTTGCCAGCCTTAGGTTTGCCGCAATTCAAAAACATTGCAACAACAGAAGGCCTTGGCATCACCACATATTACAAAGCGCACCTTATATTACTACATCAAAACATAGTCGCTTAAAACAAATGTGCAAGCATACTAACAACATTTCGGACACAAAACAATCAAGAAATTAACATCATAAACATATACAAATCACCAACTACCAAAACAAATACACTAGTCCGAAACATACAAGCACAAATGGACACATTGGACGTAACAAACACCACGTACGTTGCAGGTGACTTTAACATTAACTACCACGCCAATAATGCATCAACATAAAAAATCAAACAACTCATGGCACAATACAATATGACACAACGAATAACTACACCACCAACAGTTCATGGCGGTACCATTCACCAAATATGGACAAATGACTCAAACAAAAAAACAAAAATAGGCACAAACTATGTCTACTGGTCTAATCACTCATTACTATACACTACATTACTCAACGAATAAAACCCACTGCAACTCAACTACACCAACAAACAACAAAAGGCAGGCCAATTGAAGGAAATTCACCTTGTAAGTAGCTAATAATAGGCGAGTTGATTTGACGAATAAGAACGTGCCGCATGGCATCAAAGGATGTTAGAGTTTCATAAAACACTCTAGTGCTGGCCAAGTAAAGGAGAATGTAAGCGCAGATCGGACGTGCTCCCCAAGCAGGGGGTGACGAGGCCATCAGGCAGTGTCGGATCGATCCCACGCGGCGGAGGCAGGAGGAGGTGGGGAGGGAGCGGTGGATAGATGAGATGGAGGAACAATCTCCACATTGAAATTCAATGGTGTAGTGACAATCGTTGTGCTGAAAAATGCAAGCTTTTGCTGTTTCTTCTTCTTCTTCTTCTTCTTCGCTGTGGCTTCATCGGCTATGGTGCCTCCCTCCTCCTCCCCCCCTTCCTCTCTGCTTCTCCTTCCCTCGCTCTCCTCCCCTTCTTCATCATCATCCCCTCTACAATTCCCTTGCTCTCAGACATCCATCCTTTATATCTCCATCCAATGCTTCTCCATCGGACGATTCCCACTTATCGCACACCAACCTCGCCACTCTTTCCCATCGCAAAGCCTTCGCGCGCCTTCTCCTCCTCGTGGTTCCTGCTTTGTGGGGCACTTATGGCCCCGCTATCCGTTACTTATACGAGCAGGAGATCCCCCCCGCACCCAGTGTTTTGACTCTTGCTCGTAAAGGTATGGTAGTCAAGCTCTGTCAAGGTTGGACACACTGTCCTAACTGCATTCCTCGTTGGCATGGAGCCGCTTTTAAAACATTTCGAGTGTCTTTACAAATTTGGATTCTTCTCATGGTCCATTAGATAATGGTAGAGTTGCTTCAATGTTTGAGTGTAAATTGAATGGATGTGCGGGATGATCAGGTTTTCGTTCTCTAGTTCAACTCTATGATGCATTCATAGACTTAAAGGCTATTCTTGTTATTGCTCGTCTTCCAGCTTGCTTGTCTATCATGTTGAATTAAGGTTGGCAAAATAACGAGGCTATGGTTTGTGTTTTTTCTTCCGGTTGCAGCTTTGTCGGTTTTGTTCTTTTTCTGCTTCATCCCTTTTGAGACATCAGTGACCAAACCGCCTGATCCATTGCTTCCCGTGGGTCAAGAGCTGATGGAATCCAAAAATAGAGAAAAGATGAGCTTCGTCAAGGCGGACACAGTGGCTGCTGTCAACCAGGTCTCTTTGCTTCACGAGGAAACTGATTGACTGGGAAAGCGAAATAGTAACCTCGTGAGTTTCCGTTTTGACGAACACTGGGTTTGGGAAGCTGGCTGCGTTTTTCACAGGTACAGTGGGAGTGGAATGGTCTGCGGCGATTGAATTGGGCCTGTGGACATTTCTAGCCACTGCTTGTCAGGTATACCAGGCATCAGATTGATCTCCATGAATGCAGGAAGCTTTTTGACTAGTAGGTTTGATACATTTTGCTCGCTCTTAATAAGTTGCAAATGGCACCCAAGCATAGATATAGTTGTCAGGTACTTATAGGTTTATCAAAATTGGTGCTCAAAGCAGACGGATGGTTTGGAGAACACCACTGCGACAGGATCAGGATTTTTGTTACAGACTGTTACTGTGTTAGTGCCCATGTTAAGTGCATTCTCAGGTGTCAAAGTTCGTTCAGTTACCTGGGCGGCAGCAATTCTGGCTCTTCTTGGAGCAGCATACCTGAGTATACAGTCACAAGATGGTACTTGGACAATGGTCTCTTCAACTGCAATGTGGAAGTGAGATCTCTCGCCTTTTTCCCTCATTAACAACGTTTTAATGAAGCCTACTTAGCTTTTCTATGTCTCACAGTGGTGCTCTGATTAAAAACATGCAGTCTGAGCTGTGAACGAGGACCGTCTATGATTAGCTCAATCGTATCTTTTTCTGCAGTTGAACCTCCTTTAGTGGGTATTTTGTGCGCTGTCTGTGTATTTATTCATGACTTTCTGCTGCCTCATTCCCACAATCCATGCCACGTAAAGTCTTTATATAGCTGCATGTAGCCAGCACAAAGAGTAGGACCGAATGCTTAAGTCATATTTCTACTTCTGGCGAAGGAACAATGGCATAAATTCTAGCATGAACATAAAAGCGTTGGGGACCACAGTGACCACACTGGATAAGATTGAACAAAAATGACACACCATAACCCCCTCCCTTCCCCCAGAGGATGTATGTTTGTGGCCTGCCCTCCAAGGAAGGCCTTAGTAAAGGCACCCTCTCTTGCGAAAGGGAAAATTCATTTTTCCGTAAATTTTCATTGCTTTTTTTGTGATTGGTTGGGACCATGTGATCTGCACCATTTCCTCTCTGTTTTTATCTTCTTTCTATTTCGGGCAAGCCCAGTGAATGACATTTACCAACTTTCACTTACTATTTTCCACCCTAGAAAGGAGCTGATTTTTGGTGTACTCTATGTACTGAATTTGTGCAAGAACCTTTTGCCTGTCAGTCAGATGGACAAGCACAACATGTCCATCTTATTTGACAACGGCAAAGTCTCTGTCACATCCAAGGCAAATGGAAAGGTGGTGGCTCAAGGAGTCGAGGAGCATGGGCTGTATCGGCTCAACGCTCTCTTGGTGCACGGGGACCATGGCAAATTCAAATTGTGGCATGAGCGGTTCGGTCACGTCAATTATGGCACTCTTGCCGAGATGCAAAGTTCCAAGATGGTGGATGGACTTCCACTGTTTGTAGGCAATGATGGTGTTTACAGGGCTTGCTTGGGGGGCGCGGCCCAATGTCAACAAATTCATTCGCAGGTTTGCGATATTCTCTTTTATTTGTGGATGATTTCAGTCGCATGACCTGGGTATTTTGCCTAGTCAAGAAGTCTCAGACTTATGAGAAATTCAAAGACTAGAAGGCCCAGGTAGAGGAGGAGAGCGGGGAGGTAATGAAAGCCTTCCGCACGGACAGAGGGGGGGAGTTCACTTCTACCGAGTTTAATGGATTTTGTTAGAAGCATGGGATCAAGAGACAGCTCACTACAGCTCGCACATCTCAGTAGAATGCAGTTGCTGAGAGAAAACACAGGACCGTCACAGAGACATGTTTGACCATGTTGCGAGGGAGAAATCTTTCGAAAGCTTATTAGGGTGAAGCTGTGAACACTCCCGTTAACATCCTCAACAGAACCAAGACCAAGGCTATTGATGATAAGACTCCATATGAAGCTTACGATGGTAAGAAGCCAACAATATCTCATTTACGGATTTTTGGTTCTAATGCATTTGTTCATGTGCATAAAGATGAGTGAACGAAGCTTGATTCCCATAGCCGAAGATGTATCTTTGTGGGATACAATGAAGAATCCAAGGCCTATCGTCTTTTCGATCCAGTAAAGAAGCATATCCTTATCAGCAGGGACGTGATCTTTGAGTCGTCAGAGCTCCAGCTTGCAGAGGAGGTTCAAGAACTTCCGTCATACCCCCACCCAAGGTCATCATCCAAGAGGTGGAGACGATTGAAGAACCAGAGGGGGAGGAGGAGTAGCATGATGTTCCAGAACCGGCTCCAAAGGCAACTCCAGCAAAGGCATCTTTATCTCAGAGAAGAAGCTACCTTAGTGGTAATTGAAGACTTTAGCAGACTCACGGGTCACGGACATTCCTGAGAGCAGTTCTGGAGCGCACAGGTCTCAACGCAATTTGAAGACTCCCTTCGTGAACTACGTACTATGGTGGCTCAGCTTCAGGAGCCCTGTTCCTTTGAGAAAGCGAAAAATATTCTAGAATGGCAGGAAGCCATGTAAGCAGAGATGGATGCCATTCTGAAAAATGACACTTGGGATTTGGTGGCCAAGCTGACCAAGCAGAAGGTAATTGGTACTAAATGTGTGTACATCAAGTAAGATGGGAGCTTGGACAAGTACAAAGTGAGATTGGTGGTGAAAGGCTATGCACAGTCAAAAGAACTTGACTTCGACGAGACCTTCTCCCCCACAGCTAGGATGCTGACCATTCGGACAGTCATTGCCTTGGCTGCTCGTCACAGTTGGCCCATTTTTCAGATGGACGTCAAGTTTGCATTTTTGAATGCAACCTTGGAGGAGAAGGTATATGTGGCACAGCCACCAGGATTTCAGTGTTGGAAAGGTCACATTTGTAAGCCCCCATATGAGGAGAGTATGGGGGAGGGAGACCTAGGGCAAGAGCTGCCACATGGGCAGTGGTGGAGGAGTGGATGGGCCCTTAGGGAATTGACATTTGGGTCAACTACGGTGATTTTCCTTTTTCGAGAGGTTTCTCCAATGAGAGAAGGGCATAGGTTTTGCAATGGGCGTTATTCGCTTGGGACCAGAGATTCATTACTCATAGGTTAGGCATTGGTCTCTCCAAGCCAAGTTGGGGTTCGAGGTTTCATTCATGATGCAAGGGGCCCTCAAGAGGCATGGAACCTATCATGCTGTTGGTACGGAGACACACAGATGCAAATTACTTCCATTCCAAGCCCCCCTCGAAGTCTCAAAGGTGAGATGTGGTGGTGCAGGCTCCTACTCATAAGAGAGCCTTGTTTTTTGAGGCCTCTTCTCCATGAGTTAGACTCTAGTGAGTTGGAACGTGCATGAGCTCCATGATTGTGCACGTCAGTAGTCGTAGTACCTGATACTTTGATAGGGCGTGTAGAGGGCAATGGTTGGACGTGCACTTGATTTTCTTTTGATCCAAGAGCATATGGTTTCAGCAGCAGATATTAGCTGGAGGCACCATCTCTTGCTAGGGAGAGGACCAGAGATGTGGTCTCTTGCAGTAGGTAAGAGCGGAGGGGTTTGCATCTCAGCCTTGTAGGCGGTGGCAGCAGATGTTTGTGACCATGGGGGAGTTGGATCACAGGCAGGGCAGTTTGGATGGTGATCAGCTCCGAGGACTCCAGGTTAGCATCTTGAATGTCTAAGCCTCGGTTTGTAGGCAGCGCAACGGCCCACCTTTTAGAGGCGACTGACGGAGAGTCTCCCGGATGTCAATCCTTGGATTGTTGAAGGTGATTTCAACAATGTGGAGTTCAAGGAGGATAAACGAGGCGAAGCCTCATTCTTGGAGATGCTGACGATAGAGAGGAGCACTTGGGAGCATTTTTTTTTCACGATCTACGGCATGGACCCGTGGAGGGAGGTGGAGTTTTCAAGGCTTCCAGGCAGCCTCTGTTTTTCCTTCGGTCAGCTATAGCATGAGGACTCCTAGAGAGTCTTGACAAGTTCTACGTGGGGAATTGGGGCGATGCATAGGGACGGAGCCTTTGGTATTCTGGCAGACACCTTGATGGCAGACCACTCCCCGGCTATTTTGCAGCTAGAGCAACCCCGGCGTGGGCTTCTCCAGAAGAGGATCTACATTCTTGATTCTTTGTTACAAGAGTAAGAAGTGTAGGAGGTGGTGGCAGAGATTTGGAGATGGCCTAGATGGAGGATGGCCCACATGGGCAGCAGAGGCGATCTAGAGGAGCATCGTGGAGTTGTCCTAGACTTTGCACTACCACTGTCTCCTCCAGGCACACCAGCGAGCATTGAGATAGGACTTGGTCTCCATCGAGTGTCTCAAAGAGCAGGACCCTGGGTCGTAGTGGCTAGCAGATAGGTATGAGTGCGTGGGACGTCTTAGGATATGGAGACATGTAGAATTCTCCTACCACACCTGTAGATTTGATAGGATGACCAAACAATTCTTCTAGAGCATAGGAAGGTCAGTGGGGATGTAGCGGCAGAGACTGAGACACACAAACGATCACATGCATTCAGTCCCCCAGGAGATTCTCAAGCTGGCCACATAGTTTTATAGAGTTTATTCTAGGTAGAGGAGGAGTTCCCCTTGGTGATCATAGCTAGGGAGATTGTCATCCTGCTTGCTTGGTACTATTTCTTTTTGTTTTTCAATAGTATGCTTATTAAGAAATGAAATGTTTTCCTTCTGTTCAGTTACGGACAATGGGGACTAGGTCTAGCATTTGAGGGTGGACCCCCTTGCTTGGGGTTATGGGCATTAGTGACCCACAAGAGTGATGGCCTCTCTTTGAGAGGGACATCTAGAAACCACACCCCACCTGAGTACCCAAACATGGGACCAATCAAATGCACAGATTGCATACCGACCTAGGAACCATTCAAGAGAATGTTCCCTGAGCTTTGGGTGTAGGCCTGGCAGCATGCCAAGAGTAATGGAGATACAAGATAAGACGACAAACAAATGAGCTCAGTATGGCTCAATTATGACCTTAGAGTACGTCAATAGATAGTCTAAGCTGTTAGGAACCCGTGTGTGCGATCAGAATTAAATTCTGACAACTTTGAAATTTTAGGGTTTTTGGGAGTGACGTGGCAGCTGACACGTGGCAGACTGCCACATGGAATCTGAGCTGGCAGGTCAGTCCACCTGTCCCACACATGTGGCAGCATGCATGGCAAGTGGCAGGGCATGTAGGCCAAGTGTTTGGCCCCAAATCTGGTAGATTTGGGGCAGGTTGTGGGCTGTCCTCTTTGGGACTGCAGCCCACCAAAAATCTGGGACAAGTGTCCACCTTCCACTCTAGGCCTAGGGGGGGGGCTGAGCCTATAAAAGAAGGCCTCTCCCCTTCATTCCACACATGAAAATTTCGTCACTTTTCTTCTCCCTCCTTTTGGATGATGCAGCAGAACCTCTCCAGCTCTTTGGGTGCAGCCAGCTTCTCCCCAGGCCATTCTCTCACCTCAGCAGCACTTTCTGTCTCTACAACAGCACATTCTCTCTCTACAGTTCCAGCCCCTCCTCTCCAGAAATCTGCCCCCTCTCAGCTTTTCTGGAACAGCAGCAGCATCCTCTCTCCTTCACCTAGCCTGGAGCAGCCACAGCCCCTTTCTCTGTCCTGCTGCAGTCTTTCTCTCTCTACTGCAGAATTTCTCTCTCTACTGTTCCAGCCCATTTCCCTTGTAGAAATCTGCCTTTCTGTGCACCTCTGGAACAGCAGCAGCTCCTCTCTTACATCTCCTCCCTTGGGATCAGCATTGGCACTCTCTCTCTACAGCTATCACTCCATAAAAGCTTTCTCTCTCTAGCCTACAGGCTGTTTTTTCTAAGCTGTTCTCATTCCAGCCCCATTTCCACACTCTCCTCACCCAAGGTAGCTTCAGAGGCATCAAGGACTTCATCTATAAAAGGGCCAAGTCACGAAGGGAGCCTGTATTGTCAAGTTTATCTCATTTACAGCACTATTTCATGTTGTTTCTACTATCTTTCTAGAAACTAGTGTTTGTCTCTAATGTTGGATGTAAGTGGTGATTGTTGCAGGCTTCTTCCTTGTGGATTGGGCAAGCCAGGAGTTGAAACCTGAGCTTGGAGTCCTCCTTTTTGTTGTCTACCTTGTACATATGCTCTTGAGTCTTGTATCTAGGTCCTAGGTTTTCACTGAGTTCATCAGTTTGGAAGGTGCATTGCACCTTGGTCTTGTATCTCCATTTTCAAGAATAAAGTGAGCCTGGATAAGGGGGGGGGGGCGTCTTGGCCCCTCAATCATATTGCATTCTCCAATGATGTCACTTTGTGTTTAAGCTGTATAAGTCTTAATTCCAGCTTAATTGCAAACTCTTAAGTTCAAGTATATGTGTTTGGCAACTCGCAATCATCTCATTCAAATGCCTCTGCAAAATCCGTTGTTTGAATTGATAGAAAGCACCGAGTAGTTTACATTGGTATCAGAGTTTACATTGGTATCAGAGCTTAGGCAGTGGTCCTGTACTCTGTGCTTTCTCTTGTTGAGTCTCTCCTTCATTGAGTTATCTTGTCATCATGGCAGCCAATGGACCTGACCCTCCTCCTAACCTGCATGAGTTGAGTGCTCTCTTGGCAAACATTGCTCAACAGGTTCAAGTGCTGGAAAGCAGCCAAGCAGGAACTCATGACATAGGGCCCCAATCCCAAGGAAGAGGCCGTGCGGACAACACCAACTCCAACAAGGAGGGAAGATCATCCTCTTCTTCCCCTCCTCGAGGTAGACGGCGTCATCGGAGTCCATCTCCTTCGAGACGTCCACGGAGACGAAGGTATGCAAAGCATAAGGTACCTCTTGGAGATAAGCTCTTCAAGTTTACCAAGTACAAGGGAGAGGACAAGCCCGAGGTCTTGCTGGCCTGGATCCGAGACCTCGAGTATTTCTTTGAGGGGGACGAGTACGAAGACAAGGCGAAGATCCGGTTTGCCGTCCTGCACATGCAAGACCGTGCTTCACTCTGGTGGGCAGCTATGGTCAACACTGGAAAAGCTCCTTTCGAAATTGTATATGGTAGATCTTTACCAACTCCACTCATGCAAACAAAAGAGAAAATCTTTGCCGCTGATCAATTCGTGGAGGATTATGACTCTGCTTATGCCACAGTTCGAGCAGCCATTCAAAAGGCACAGGAGAAACAAAGAGCAGCTGCAAATAAAAGACGGAGGGCGTTTGCAGTGAAAGAAGGCCAATGGGTCTTATTGAAATTTGAGAAAGCCCGGTTAAAAACCAAAGTGGGCAAAAAGCGCATCTACTTCAAGCTATCCTTTCGATATTATGGTCCTTTTCAGGTGTTGCAGGTAATAAATGATGTCTCGGTCCGATTGAGACTTCCAGAGCATTGGAAGATCCACAATGTCTTCCACGTAAGCTTGGTGAAACCCTTCATTGGGGAACCACCTCAAGAGCCCACACTGGACGATGCACCTGAAGTAGAGGACACTGAGATCTTGTTGATCCCAGAGCAAATTATTTTGCATAACTTCACTACGGGACATCGCGGCACGACTCGCAAAATGTACCTTTTGAAGTTCAGAGGGCTCCCATCCACCGATGCCCAATGGGTGGACAGAGCTACATTTCAGGAGTGTCCTGAAATCCTGGATGCTTATGAGGAAGCATTTCAGTTGCGGACAACCGAATGAAAGACGGAGGGAATGTCATCGTGCTTGCTTGGTACTATTTGTTTTTGTTTTGCAATAGTATGCTTATTAAGAAATGAAATGTTTTCCTTCTGTTCAGTTACGGACAATGGGGACTAGGTCTAGCATTTGAGGGTGGACCCCCTTGCTTGGGGTTATGGGCATTAGTGACCCACAAGAGTGATGGTCTCTCTTTGAGAGGGACATCTAGAAACCACACCCCACCTGAGTACCCAAACATGGGACCAATCAAATGCACAGATTGCATACCGACCTAGGAACCATTCAAGAGAATGTTCCCTGAGCTTTGGGTGTGGGCCTGGCAACATGCCAAGAGTAATGGAGATACAAGATAAGACGACAAACAAATGAGCTCAGTATGGCTCAATTATGACCTTAGAGTACGTCAATAGATAGTCTAAGCTGTTAGGAACCCGTGTGTGCGATCAGAATTAAATTCTGACAACTTTGAAATTTTAGGGTTTTTGGGAGTGACGTGGCAGCTGACACGTGGCAGACTGCCACATGGAATCTGAGCTGGCAGGTCAGTCCACTTGTCCCACACATGTGGCAGCATGCATGGCAAGTGGCAGGGCATGTAGGCCAAGTGTTTGGCCCCAAATCTGGTAGATTTGGGGCAGGTTGTGGGCTGTCCTCTTTGGGACTGCAGCCCACCAAAAATCTAGGACAAGTGTCCACCTTCCACTCTAGGCCTAGGGGGGGGGGCTGAGCCTATAAAAGAAGGCCTCTCCCCTTCATTCCACACATGAAAATTTCGTCACTTTTCTTCTCCCTCCTTTTGGATGATGCAGCAGAACCTCTCCAGCTCCTTGGGTGCAGCCAGCTTCTCCCCAGGCCATTCTCTCACCTCAGCAGCACTTTCTGTCTCTACAACAGCACATTCTCTCTCTACAGTTCCAGCCCCTCCTCTCCAGAAATCTGCCCCCTCTCAGCTCTTCTGGAACAGCAGCAGCATCCTCTCTCCTTCACCTAGCCTCCTGGAGCAGCCACAGCCCCTTTCTCTGTCCTGCTGCAGTCTTTCTCTCTCTACTGCAGAATTTCTCTCTCTACTGTTCCAGCCCATTTCCCTTGTAGAAATCTGCCTTTCTGTGCACCTCTGGAACAGCAGCAGCTCCTCTCTTACATCTCCTCCCTTGGGATCAGCATTGGCACTCTCTCTCTACAGCTATCACTCCATAAAAGCTTTCTCTCTCTAGCCTACAGGCTGTTTTTTCTAAGCTGTTCTCATTCCAGCCCCATTTCCACACTCTCCTCACCCAAGGTAGCTTCAGAGGCATCAAGGACTTCATCTATAAAAGGGCCAAGTCACGAAGGGAGCCTGTATTGTCAAGTTTATCTCATTTACAGCACTATTTCATGTTGTTTCTACTATCTTTCTAGAAACTAGTGTTTGTCTCTAATGTTGGATGTAAGTGGTGATTGTTGCAGGCTTCTTCCTTGTGGATTGGGCAAGCCAGGAGTTGAAACCTGAGCTTGGAGTCCTCCTTTTTGTTGTCTACCTTGTACATATGCTCTTGAGTCTTGTATCTAGGTCCTAGGTTTTCACTGAGTTCATCAGTTTGGAAGGTGCATTGCACCTTGGTCTTGTATCTCCATTTTCAAGAATAAAGTGAGCCTGGATAAGGGGGGGGGGCCGTCTTGGCCCCTCAATCATATTGCATTCTCCAATGATGTCACTTTGTGTTTAAGCTGTATAAGTCTTAATTCCAGCTTAATTGCAAACTCTTAAGTTCAAGTATATGTGTTTGGCAACTCGCAATCATCTCATTCAAATGCCTCTGCAAAATCCGTTGTTTGAATTGATAGAAAGCACCGAGTAGTTTACAGAGATTGTCTGGGATCAAGTTATGACAGTGGTGTCACATAGCATAAGTAGACAGCTTGAGATGCCTTTCATAGATTAGGAGCTCTTAGAGGCTCTTAAGGCCCTTCCCATATAGAAGTGCCCTGGAGAGGATGTTTGACACTAGCCTTCTTCAGGTTTTTTTGGGAGCACATAAGCACTCCTCTTCGTCTAGCTTTTTAGGGGATCTTTGATTTAGGCTCGCCGCCCGAGTCTTTGAGCCTAGGGTGGATTTGTTTGATCCCAGAAGGGGGAGACAGAGCTGACTTACGATAGTGGAGACCAAGAACCCTAATGCACCCAGCTTATACAATCTTGGCCAAGGTCTTGAGCTTGCAACTGCGGCCTCATCTTGTAGACATCATCCATGACACACAGACGGGGTTTGTCTAGGAACACAGTATCTTGGACAACATCTTCACCTTTTGGGAGGGGCCCGGGAGGAGTTGCAACCTCTCGCTATCCTTCTCTTGGATTTTGAGAAGGCATGTGACAGGGTGAAGTGGCCTTTCTAGGAGGGCACTATGCAACAGTTAGGCTTCTCAGACAAGTGGATCAGAGGGGTCTCGGCCTTATATGCAGGTAGCTCCAACTAGAAGCTTATTGGTGGCCATATAGGTGAGGCTTTCTCTCTTTCCCGCTGAGTTCATCAAGGCTGCCCCCTTGCCCCCTTTCTCTTTCTCTTCGTCCCGGAAGCTTTAGGCTACTACTTTTGCTCGCGGGTCGGGAGTCTTACAGGGATGAGGCTCCCAATTTGAAAGGAGTTGCTGGATTCAGAGTTTGCAAACGACACATCACTTTATGTGCAGGGTTTTGCAACAAGCCTTGAGGCGTTCGTGGAGGCTTTAGCCACCTATTGCATGACATATGGAGCGAGGATCAACTGGGCCAAGGTAGGTGGCTTCCTTACTGCAACTGAGGAGGTCCAGAAGGTTTGAGGTTGGGGGTGGCTCTGAGCTTCAGATGTATACCCCGGGGCAAACAGTGAGATATGTTGGATGCCAGTTGGTCATAGACGTTACAGTAGAGCAGCAGATTGCCCCATTCTTAGAGATTGTGCGACGCAAGCATCTATATTGGAGCTTTGCCAAACATCACTAGCAGGTAGGACCTTGATGGCGTAGTAGGTACTCCTTGCCATTGCCTGGTACATAGCCTCTTGTTTATGCTTTCACAAGGGTTGTATGGGGCAGCTCAGGCTGCTCGGTGCGCAACTTCCTTTGGGCACTCAGAACACTTGAGCCAGGGTGGCATGGCAAACATTGATCTTGCCACAAGCCCAAGGGGGCATTGGCATCATTGATCCAGAGACGCAGAGTAGCGCAGACGGGTTCTCACTACAGGCTTTGACTCCTGGAAGCTCTTGATGTAGCGAGAACACTCCCTGCACAAGTGGTCAGTGGCAACTGTCCTACAAATAGATTTTCTTAGCGGCTCCTGTAATGGGAGATAGACTATTCTCACTCTCTCTCCTGCTCAATACCAACTGCAACTGCAAGATGATGCACTCAATACAGAGTGATGCTGTGAAGAGGAATGTATAACTGAAATGTGTGAATGCCCAAAGGGCTGAATACAACTGCAAAACTGGAAAGAAATTAGACTACCTAGAGGAGGTGAATTTTCACTAGATCCCTGTAGAGGCTGAGGCACCCTATTGGTCTGCTGCATGGAAGCCTGTCTACTGCTGCAGTGAAGGCTTGGAAGGCTTGAGGTGGGGATGAAGAATGAGGGCCAAGGCGGCTGCTTTTATAGGCCCCCCTTGGGCCCTAAAATATCGACCAGGTTGCTAGATGCTGACCGACCAGCCTCATCCTGTCCCAACTTGCTGTGCTCTTGTTGAAACACTTGCTGACGTGGCAGCCGATTGGCCACGTGGTAGGTGTTGACGTCAGCGTTGCCACATGGCAACTCCTGTGCTGCCTGCGTGTATGCACCTGTTGGCTGACTGCGTGGCAGTCTAGCATGGCCACGGGCTGTGGATGCTCGTGACAGCTCCTCTCACGGGAAAGGGCTCTCTCTTGATGAGAAGCCTTTTCTGAGTGTGGGAGTGACTGAGATGGACCAACCCCACCTGCCGTGAGGAGTTCGTTAGGCAATCGCTTATGTGGCATCCAGAGGTATGAGATTCGGAGGGACGCATGCTTCGTCAGCGGATACACATTGGCTGGGCACAATGGGATTGCGACCCTGCAAGGTCTTTTGGGACTTGGAGACAGCTCCCTCTGGAAGAGAAAGATAGGGAGCATGCACTCTCTCACATGAGAGGAGCAGGCGCTAGGGCAGCAGAGATAGATGCAACGATACCGGACTCGTGGTGGGAGGGCTTGAGCACTACTTGGACTTCACAATTTTGGTTTGGGCAGTTCTCTAGGATTGGAGTGCCTCATAGGATACAATTTATTAAGTAGACAATGGGCTCCTACCAGCGTAGGTACTACAGGGTAGGTGAGGGAGGCCTTTTCACAGAAGAGCTTGAGAGAGACCGATGGGATGAGGAGGTTTTGGATGGGCTTGCTTGGCAGTGGATTAGGATTGTTGCCCGCTTGGGCAAGTCCTAGGGAGCACGTTGGAGACTCTGGTCGTGGGAGGGTCGCCCTCTTAGGGATATTCAGTGGGATCCAGGGGAGTGGTTCTGGCCTGCTTGAGTAGGGCACTCAGACAGAGTGGAGAAGGTGCCCTTTTTCTCTTATACGACACGTATTGGCCGACATCTACAGTTGGAGGCATCCACACGGTCCCCCTCGAGAGAGGGGCATTGAGTAGAGTAGAGTACTTCTTAAAACACATATCTTTGCAAGCAGTACATTCGCATTTCAGCATTGGGTCCCTAAATCAAACTCTAGGTCCATTTACTGAGGACCAAGTCGTATGCTTTTGAGTTCATTCTTGATTAAATATCATGGTTATGCTTTTTTAAAGCAATTGTTAAAGATCAAACTGTCCGTATATTCGATTGTCTATTCATGCTTTATGAGAAACTAGTCTAATCCAGTTGATTTGTTTCTCTGCTTTGTAGTTGTTTGGCACCTTGGTTGCAACCTCAAGGTCTAAGTCTTTGGTTCTTATAATGACTGACACCAATGGTGGTATTGTTGGTATTTTTTTCAGAAATTTGAATGTGTCCAAGGGAGACCTGGAGATCCTTCTGGCAGCTTTTTTCTATGCACTGTATACAGTAAGATTGAGTGCCTATGCTGTCGGAGCTCAAGCTGTTCGGTTGAACACAAAGATTATGGTCGTGTCCACAATTCTGGCTGGTTCATGGGTATTGTGTGACCATGCCAAAAGTTCTTTACAAGGTCAACATCGTGCCTTTTTACTTTTGCATAGAAATGTCATGTTTATAACCTGGAATAGTTATTTAATCTCAAATTTATGCTTTGCATCAGAGGGAGTATTCCTCCAACCACTGCAAAGTCCTACTGTGGTATTGGCGATCATCTTTTCAGCTTTTGTACCTGGGACCCTGGCTTCTATTGCACAGACTATAGGGCAAAAAAGTGTTCCTCCTTCTGAGGCACAGGTGGGTACACAAAATACCATTTATTTCTGATGTGATCATTTTCCTCTTCTGGATTTACTTTTCTATGTTTGGAAAACTTTAGCCTATCACATGCTTTAGGCCCTAAGGCAATAATGATTTAGTGTGCAGCTAGTCTAGGAGTCTCTCATGTTTTTGATTCCTAATTAATGCAGAAGGCAAGCACTTTAATTTTTCACTTGAAAATATAGTATAGAGACCAGAAGTTGGTTTATATCAAAGAGTTAATAAAGACACTTGAAGATATCATATAGACAGCAGCAGCTGCTTTCTACTGAATAGTTAGTAAGATGGTTTCCAGCATTTGAAAAATTCTCTGGTTTATTCAGCTTCCAACTATAGTTGCAAACAAACGCTTTTGCATGCTTTAGTAAACATTTGCAAATATTTGCTAAAAACAGGTTTGCAAACTTGTTATTTTTTTGGGCATGCTTCACCTGCAAACAATGGAGGGGATGAGGATGATGAAGGCCATGAGGCAGTGACACTTTGAGCATGACTGATGACCTGAAACCTGCAGGCTTCAGCCCTCACGTGCAGTTTGTAGTAGTAATGGTTTTTTATGCGGATGTTTGAATTTTAGTACCGGAGTTGAAAAACTAAATGCATCTATAAAAAATTGTAGGTCTGTAAAGTGCCCCCGTTTGTTCCAAGCAGGAGCAGCAAGCAAACGTTTGCTTGCAACTATGCTTCAAGTATGTGTGTGTGTGTGGATTTGTATGTGTGAGAGCATATTTTTATACTATGGTCTACACCCACTATTGGGTGCTAATGACGTCTTCCTTTTGCTTTTCATAAAAGTTTTTGTTTACCTCTTTTTTCTTCTCTTTCATTTTCTCTTTTTTCTCTTTTATTTTCTTTGTAGATTTTTGATCTTTAGAACAACAAAATTTCTAAATTTGTATGATTGGACTTATTCTAGTCTTACAAAGGTATATGCTAATGACGTTAGTGGGGATGTCATAATAGCTAGTCCCTGTTGTGCGTGATGGAGTTTATGGTTTTCAATCTTATGAGTGACTATCGTGAGATTGAAATTGCACTATGTTATGTTTTTAGAGGAAGAGTTTGGGAATGTTCCTTGATTCATCTAGGTATATGCTTGTGCCGTATGAGCGGACATGCAAATTTCACTTTGTGAAGTTTTCGTCTAAGTTGCGGCCTGCTGGTATTGTGATAATTCTATCTTAAATGATGCGTTGCCCTATCAGCTAGATTTAGATGCTCGTTCGGGAGAGACTAAAATGAAATCGTTTAGACTTCACAAGCAGTTGTAGCTTGAATGAAGAGGTTTTGGACTACTTTTTGATTAGCCTTCTCCTTTAGTGCTAGCCTTCGTCATGGCTGAGTTTGCCCTTCACCTCCAGAGTGCTGACAAAAACTCAGTATGAAGACTTTGTATAAAAGGATGCTCAATTATGTGTGGGTGTGTGGATTTGTATGTGTGAGAGCATATTTTTATACTATGGTCTACACCCATTGTGGGGCGCTGATGACGTCAGTGGGGATGTCATAGTAGCTAGTCCTTGCTAAGCGTGATGGAGTTTATGCTCATAGATTGAAACTGCACTATGTTGTGTTTTTAGAGGATGAGTTTGGGAATGTTCCTGGATTCATCTAGGTATATGCAACTATGCTTTCGGGCAGATCGATGTCTAGATAGAATTATTGTTGATCTCAATCATGAAGGCTCTATATTAATATTTATTTGGTACCCTTTTGTACTAAGTGAGTCTTGCGATCTCGGGGGGGGGGGGGGTGTCTGTAAAACTTTTGACAAGAGTATAACAGCCTTCATAGCTTCAAAGCTAAAGATGTTTCACATTTTTTGTTGATTTCACTTGTTCTTTTTAATTAATTTTGTAGTGTGTGCTTGCTTGATGCCAATCGTGATATAAGATATTTTCTTGCAATGTTTGATAGGTATACGAATGGGCTGGCCCGAATGAGTCCCCTAGACAAATGCTGCCATCTCAATCATGAAGGCTCTATATCAATATTTATTTGGTACCCTTTTGTACTAAGTGAATCTTGCGATCTTGGGGGGGGGGGGGGGGTCTGTAAAACTTTTGACAAGAGTATAACAGCCATCATAGCTTCAAAGCTAAAGATGTTTCACATTTTTTGTTGATTTCACTTGTTCTTCTTAATTAATTTTGTAGTGTGTGCTTGCTTGATGCCAATCGTGATATAAGATATTTTCTTGCAATGTTTGATAGGTACACGAACGGGCTGGCCCGAATGAGTCCCCTAGACAAATGCTGCCAAACCCTATGCATCAATGTCAAGCCCTTCTTTGTGAGGAAGGCCTCAGAGAAGATCTTCTAGTGTGACTGTTGCCACTGGCCTTCTGTTGGGGGGTGTTTTTGAGAATCCTCCTCTTTGAAGCAAGAGCTTCTAGGCCTCTGAACCGAGTGTGAGACCATGCACTACTAGCTTGCCCAACAAGGTTTACTTTTGCATCTCTAGATCAATGATGCCAAGTTCTCGCTTTGCCTGGGGTAGAATCACCATTTGCCAAGCAACCTTGGCTCTAGTGTTTAGTGTACCATGTGATCTTGCCTACAAGAAGTTGCACACTACATGCCTGAGGTGCCCCATGCACCCCCTATGAAAGCACCATCATGAGTCTATATACAGTGTTGTGGCTAAGAGGACCTGATTGGCCATGAGGGCCCACCTTGCTAAAGAGAGTTTGGCCAAGCTCCAATATAGGAGCTTGCACTGCACACTTTCTAGTACTGGCGCTATGTGCTGCTCCGCTGAAATAGCAATGTCCACAAGTTTGTGGTGTCTCGTAGTCTAGCCATGTGGGATCCATCAAAAACCCGAGCTGCCTTCCAATCTAAGACCGCCTTGGAAGTCGATTGATTTGGTCCAGTTGATTCTAGCCTCGGATGCTATATAGTACAACTCAAGGGATCCTTAGACTTCCTCTAGACTACTGCTGTGCCCTCTATCGTGTCATCTGCAAACTTTGTCTTCTCGGCGGATTGTGAGGGCGGCCTGTTGCCTAGAGTATAGCCCAGAGCCTCTGCCACAAAAAGAACAAGAAATGGAGTGAGAGGGTAGCCCTAGAGTACGGAGTGCGAAAGGAAGAAGGCCTCTCGTGTGTGACCCCCAATAAGCATTTGGTTGGTGTTCTCCGTGTACAAGGCAAAAACCTCGTGTATCCATCCGTCTAAGAAGCCATCCTCTGTATGGTGCCCTCCGGGAAAAGCCACCCCACCCTACTGTAAGCCTTCTCGAAATCCAAGCGAAGGAATGTAGTAGGCTGAGATTGTTCTTGGGTCCAATCCATTGTCTCTCAAAAGGTGAAGAAGTTTTCTAGAATTTTGCATTTTTGAACAAAACCTGTTTGAGTGTCATGAATGATGCCAACAAGTAGGGTTGCAGCTGTAGACTCGAGATCTTAGCTAAGATCTTGTAAGCGGTACCCAAGAGGGTGATTGGGCGCTAGTGCCAATGTTTGATCAATCTCCCCCTTTCGGGATATAACAAATCCACTCCCAACTTGATGACTGTGGGAGCGAGATGGAGTCCAAGATCTCCAAACGCAAGGGTGTATGTATGAACTCTCTAGAAGCACCTAAAGAAAGATGGTATCAATCCGTTCTCGCCAAGGCACTTCTGCAGTGGGAGGCCTTGAGGGCCTCCAAGAGCTCCTCATTAGTGAAGGGGACATAAGCTTGCATACTCATGCTCGGAGAGACCACGGGCGGTGTGTGGTCTAGATTGACTCCCAGGCTACAGGAACCTAGTAGGACTACCTAGAAACAACGGTCAATAGAAGGTTTTGGTTATCTCTCGGATCTCCTCAAGTTTGAGTGCATCTAGCTGTTGTAACTATGTCCCTTGAGTGATAGGCCTGTGGTTTGGAAGAATTGTTTAGTCATCCTATCCACCTATTGGACCCAACATGGCATGACAAGAGAAATGATTATTTTGTTAATTAATACTCAGTAGAACATTATTACATTGGGCGTCGATTTGATGGGCGGCATATAATTGTATTTATCATCCATCAAGCGGTGCAGATGGTATTGCCGAAATTATGTAACATGGGCCAATGATTATTAATAAAGACCTACAAGGGAAGTGTGCATTAGAGTGCCTAAAATGATAGGTGCATGAGTCATAGGCTAAGGGTACGTTTAAATGGGAAGATGAATCTTGAGTGATCGCAAGGGACATTGATGAAGGGGTATCCTCCTTCATTGTGATTACACGTATCATTCTCTCTACCACCTTGCATGCATGTGTAATTTCTCTCTCTCACCTTGCATATACATCAAACTTCAAGTACTCTCACGAGGGCACTCTTCCCCCATTGGAGGGCCCAATCAGTGTCGATTTTTTTAAGTTTTGTTGGTTTATTACATTTGGTATTAGAGCGGTAGTGATCCACTCAAGGGATGGAAAGAGAAGAATCTTTTCGTGTCTCGTGCAAGAGGCAAAGGAAAGAAGAGCGTGCGGTGCGAGATGGAGAGGGTGGGTGCGACAGATGGGCTATATGGGCAGAGAATAGCGCTTGTGTAGGCAAGGCATGGATAGTCCGGTAGAGAACGAAGGCTAGCAAACACAGGCCTTGTTAGAACAAAGCCCGGCAAGCAATGCCGCGAGACGAGAAGAGACCGATGGGCGGGATATGATGTAGTAGGGGAGGTTGAAAGCTTGTCTTGATAGGGAAGGTGAAAATTTGAGTTTGGTAGGGTAGGCCTCTTCTTTGAAATTTTTGTCTTTCTTTTTGACAATGAATGGGCATCCTGACAAGGTAACTTTCCCTTTGTGTGAATGTGCCCTTAAGTTGTCACATTTGTGGAAGAAAAGGGAACCCCCCGCCCCCTCCCCAAACTCTAAAAAACCCCACCCCCCGCCACGCCCTAAATAAAAAAAAGAAAAGAAAAGAATAGACTTTTAAGGGGGTGATCTATCCATCAAGTATCTCCTATAACAGTATTGAGGCCTCCGATTCACTCAAAAGAAGCAGTCTAAAGTCATTGCACCAATTTACAGCCAAAGACAAGGAGAATGGGCTTATTCTAGCTTGTTCTCTGACATATCAAGTAGGAGACAAATAAGTACCACTAGCTCTACAACATTTGACTTTTGCTGTAAAATAAACCTTTGTTTTGAAATTACAGTAAGTCAATTTCCTCTCCTTTATTAGTAAAAAGAAAGAAATGGAAGGGGAAGGGACGCATAACATTGAACTTGTCTCATTTCCTTCATTGCCTCAAGGAGAGAGGGAAAGAAAACCCTCACCTCCGCTTGAACATGATCCATTAGGCGAGACTTATACACATCTTGATTATGATAACCCAGAAATAGAATTGCCTTAGTCTTTCCTACAAGAACCTCTTAATAGTGAGTTCTCCCTTGGAAATGAGAAGAGAAATGAGTCCACCCAAGAGTAAGGTAATGAGTTTACACGTTTAGCCCAAATTCCTATGCACATGGATTATGCAAGAAGAGAGGAAGAGTCTCCCGTTGATAAGGTGGTTTCTCATCTTAGTAATATGATTGAGCAGTTCATATGACAAAGCTAGGAACGAAGAGGGTTCTCAATTTTCGGGACTTGGGAGGAAGATCAGAGTACTCCTCTAAGTAGTCCATAATGACAAAAGAGGGTTCTCAATTTTGGGGAGGAAGATCAGAGTACTCCTATGAAAAGAGTCAAAGTTCCAACTGTTAGAGAAAATAGAATTCCGTAAGTATGATGGAGCAAGGGAGGCTGATAAAATCCGTAATTGGATTTGCCATTTTGAGCCGTACTTTACCCATTAAGACAAGACTGCTTGAGAGAAGCTTGCCCTTGCTACAGTCCATCTACAAAGGGATGCTTTACTGTGGTGATCATTGTTAAAAACGGGAAAAGAGCCCATCCTTGAATGGGTTAAGTTTGTGGAACAGCTGCAGGAAGAGAACTTGACCTCCCATTGGGAAAGGTTCAGGGAATTTGACAATGAGAGTAATGCTGAATTTACAGCCAGGTTTTGGAGACACTCTTTAGAGTTACCCGAAAAGAATGAGGAAGATTGAAGAAAGAAACATTTAGCAGCCCTAAGTGCAAAAGAGAGGTATAGACTAGCTGAAATAACTGAATTGAATCCTTGTAAACTTTTCAGTAAGGATGGTGGGTCAACATCAAAGACAACGATGTACCAGCCTCTAGGACACCAAACAATTCAAGAACAATAAGGGAAAGGGAAAGGCTCTTGTAAGGAAGTAAATAGTCAATCTCGTCTCGGATCGGTGCCATTTTCTTCCACGATTGATGAAGAAAAGAAGAGGTGATTAAGGAAGGCAAATGTTTTGCATGTAAGAAACATAGGCCAGTGCATGTATGGCATAAATTTCCTATTCTCTTGGCTAAAACTGTCAATACAAATTTGGCCAAAGGGAAAGCTAAGGCATCCAAGTAGGAGGGAGAGGATTCTAGGTCCTTATCCCAGAAAATCTATTGTGACAATTGAACCAATAGTGAATGCTGTCCACTCAACCAATACCTTTGGACCTCATGACATTTTAAGATGTATGGGTTTGTGAATGGATAGAGAATAGTGGTACTTCTAGATGATGGATGCAATTATGACTTAGTGAGTGATAGGTTGTGAAACTACTCCATTTCAAACCAGAACCTATAAAAAGACGTCATGGTAGGCTGCTATGAAAGCAGAGAATTACACTTGGAACTTGGTTGAGAGACCTCGGAAGAGGAAGCTCATCGGAACCACGTGGGTGATAAGTACAAGTCCGATGTCAATGTGGGCAAATGCAATTCATGATTAGTGGTCAAAGGCTACACACAGGCGAAAGATTGGACTATGGAGAGGCATTTGCTCCTACGGCCAGGATGACTTCTAGTGGCACGGTGATAGCTTTGGCAGCCCACCATCAAACACCCAGTTTTCAGTTAGACGTGAAGTCAGCGTTCTTAAAATGGAGAACTTCAAGAAGTATATGTTGAGCAACTGGAAGGGTTTTGACATCCAAGAGATGGCAAGAAGTGTGCAGACTTTGCAGGCCTTTGTATGAGCTGAAACAAGCTCCGAGGGCATGGTACCATAGGATTGATGACTACTTCTATGAGATTGGTTTGTCTCATATTCCATCAGATCCTAAGCTCTATCTTTCCAGCGAAGGAGGTAAAACCATGATTATAATTGTGTATGTGGATGATTTAATCATCGTAGGTGATCATAGGAGTAAGATCCAGGAGGTCAAGGGACTTTTGATAAAAGAGTCTGAAATGACAGATTTTGGACTGCTCCATTATTTCCTTGGGATTGAAATATGACGGAAAAAGGATACTATATTTATTTGTCAAGAAAGGTATTGCAGGGAGGTGTTGTCACATGCAGGATTGCAAGGTGGCACCAACCTCAACGGAGGTTGGACTGAAGCTGAGCAATGAGAAAACGTCTTAGCTTGTTGATGTAGCAATCTACCAGAGAATGGTTGGTAGTTGGTTGTACTTAACTAACACCAGACTTGACATAGCTTTTGGAGTTGGAGTTCTCTATCAGTTCTCATCCAAACCGAGGCAGGATGACATGAAAGCAGGTTTTAGGGTTTTAAGGTATCTTACGGGAATATCCAGCTATGAGATCACTTATCGCTCCGATGTTGAGCTCGGAGGATTTTGCGATCGGATTGGGCTGGAGATGGGGACACACGATGTTCCACTACAGTTTACTGCTTCATGTTAGCAGGTGGGGCCATATCATGGCTAAGTAAGAAGCAACCGACTATTGCATTGTCTTCTACAGAGTTAGAAGCATCATGCGTGTCTCTTTGGCTGAGATGGATACTGGAGGACATCGGAGTTCTTCAGGAGGAGGTAACTCTGGGCGACAACATGAGTTGCATTGTGATTGTGAAGAACCATGTTGTCCATGCTCGTACAAACCACATTGGGGTCCAATATCACTTCATTCCAGAGCTAATCAAGGATGAGATTGTGGAGCTGTAGTACTGCCCAACAGAGGAGGATCTCTCTGGTATTTTTGCCAAGGCTCTCCCTCCCTAGATCAGTTGGAGCATCTCATCAGAGGAATGGTATTGGCACATAGTTGTGTCATTAAGATGGAGCGTTGGATTGTCATTGACCCACTTGTGAGCCTCACATGAGGTAAACAATGGGTCACGGCATTGTAGAAGATATGAGTACCTGGATAGGACAGACTGGCATTATATGAAGCAGATTCGGATGGCTGGCAGCACCTTGAACAGCTGTGATGACATGTGGCAATTTCTTGATGGATGAAAGCATCAGTACACAGGCGGAGCAGCAGGTCCAACTGTGTGGCTGTCTGCATGGCAAGTAGCAAGAGAAAACACCAGCAAAATAGTGCAGGAGAGTGCTCTGCCTGCTGCAACTAGTTCCAGCTAGATCAATCTGATTTCGGAGCAGATCTTGTCGGGTCAGATCTGCTGATCTGGTTGGCTATTTCTACAGACCCAGTCGGTTGACTGGGGTCCTCTCTCAGCCTATAAATAGCCAGGCATTTTGGGCACTTATGCAAACTGAAGCCTCTGAAGGGCCCATCATCAGCATACAGTGTGGCAGTTATCTCTTGCTATAGATCTCAGTCTGAGCAGTGTCCTTGATTGCAATTTGTGCCCATCATCTTGGCTCGTTGTCTTTCCTCTTCCTGAGGGATTTTTCACATGGTTGGTGGATGAATAAACTAAGTTCTATCTCTTCTCTATTTGCTGTATTCTCTGAGTGCTTGCTGTTGTTCACGAGGGAGATTCTTTTGTGAAGTGCGAGTTTATTCCACACTGCTGGGTTGCTGTCCAAACAGTCCCCTAATTCTAACACCAAGGCAGCCAACAAAAAGAGGAAATAAATTTATTGTGACAAGGATGAGTAGGTCTTATTGAAGATTGATAAAAGAAGGATCCAATCAGTGAAGGGAAGTATGGCACATGTCAAGCTTGTACTGAAATTTTATGGTACATTTCAGATTTCAGCAGCTTTGTATTCAGAAGGATGATCCCCAGCTTATGAGTTGAGCTTACCAGGCCTTTGGTACATCAAGAATGTTTTTCATGCGAGCAATTTGAAGAGAGACTGCGGAGATACTTTTATATTTTTGGACATTCACCATCAAGAAGAACCGGAACTTGAAGATGAGATTAAAATTCTTTCTTCTGAGCAGATTGAGTACCATCAAGAGAAGAGTACCCGTTGGAAGGAAGAGATATATGATATGAATTTGCTGAAGTTTAGAAACCAGCTGCCAGTGATGCACAGTGGAGGGAGGTAGAGTTCTTTAGAGGGTTTCCACAGACACTTGCAGATTACAAAGAGGCGATGCAAATGCAGAAGTAAAAGAGAAACCGAATGCAAGCGAAAGAGGCGAGAGATAATTCAGAAGAGGACTTCTGCTCATCCAAGCAAGAGGGAGTGTCATGGCAAGAGAAATGATTATTTTGTCAATTAATAGTCATTAGAACATAACTACATTAGGTGCCAATTTGATGGTGCGGCATATGTTTGCATTTGTGGTGGAGATGGTACCGTCAACTTTGTAATCTTGGCCAATGATTATTAATAAAGATGTGCACCCACGTGTCTATCCAAGGGAAACAGGAAAGCAAAGGACACATTAGTAGTGCATGAGTCATAGGCTAATATGATAGGTCTAAATGGGAAGATGTGGACCTTGAGTGATCTCAAGGGGCATAATGAAGGGGTATCTTCCTTCATTGTGATCACACTTATCATTCTATCTACAACCTTGCATGCATGCGTCTCTGTGTCTGTCTGTCTGTCTATCTGTCTGTCTCTCTCTCTCACCTTGCATATTCGTCAAATAGGAAATGAGTACTCTCACGAGGGTGCTCTTCCCCCATTGGAGGGCCCAATCAACATCGAATTTCTGCATGGGCTGTACACATTTGCATTCTTGAAATTCTGGTTTGTTACATAGGCCGCCCTGGAGGAGTGATTGTAGAATTCGCCTCTACATATTTTAATGGCCTAGAGGTCAATCCATACCTGTTTGCGAGCCGCTAAGAGTGTGAAGAACCAGTCTTCTCAAGAATGCAGATGTGTGCAATGCATGCAGAATTTGAATGCCAATTGGCCCTCCAATGGGGAAGAGCGCCCTTGTGAGAGTACTTGTTTCTTCTATTTCGACCTACATGCAAAGTGTGTGTGAGAGATGGCGGATGAATGCAATGTGGTAGAGAGAATGCTACGTGAAATTCACAATGAAAGGGTGATACCCTTTCATTAATGTCTCTTGAGATCACTCAAGTTCCATCTTCCCATTTACACCTACCCTTAGCCTATGACCCATGCATTTACCATTCAATGCACCTTAATGCACCCTTCCCTTCCTATTGCCCCTAGGACTTAGACACGTGTGTGCACATTTTTATTAATAGAATAAGTATCACATGTCCAAATTCGATGCCGTCTGAAGCAGTGGCTCTAGCTCGACTAGTCCTATCTACTGAGATGACTCACCGCCATAACAAATTGGGCGGTGTCCATCATAAATGCATATACATGTTACGCCATTGGTGTATAATATATAATAATGTTTTAAGGTCTACTAATCATGGATTAGTGATTTCTCTTGTCATGACACTCCCTCCTGCTTGAATAGGCAGAAGTCCTCTTCTGGATCCTCTCTTGTCTCTTTCTCTTGCGTATGCTTTTCCCTTTTACTTCTGTATTTGCATCTCCTCTTCATAATGTGCAAATAGTCTTCTCGTGGTAGTATACGATCGATCACTTCCGAATCAGAACTTAAATCCCATCTTCAAGTTCTGGTTTCTCTGGATGCTGAATATTCAACATGCAGAAGTACCACTGCAGTGCCTCTTCAATACCTCTTCATGCTCAGAATCCTCTTCTGAATACGAAGCTGCTGAAATCTCTTTATAGTAACCTGCTCAATAAGATGAAACATATTCTCAACAAGCTGGTTAGTATTCAAAAGATGTTCTCTCACCCAAATGTGTTATTGAACTCGGTAGACCTTGGCCATAGTTGATTTTGCGATGGAGAACTACTTAGTCAATAGAAACTACAGACCTTCAATCTCTTTTTCCAACTCTTCCATTTCAGCCCTATTCATCCTATCAGACGCTCTCCACGGAGGAGAGAAATATTTATTCTCTGTCCATACTCTACAATGAATATGCCTACTCTCTATTCAGTTCACACATCCATACACCAATGTTGGCTGAATGGATAGCATTTACTCTTGGTTCTATGTTCATCGTAGAGTCTTGGAATGAGGAGGTAGAAGCCTCACCCTCCTGCTTGCATGCTTTGCCTTTCCCTTTTATAGAATTTGTTTTAGCAATTTTGGCTAATAGAGTAGGATATTTATGACATGGATGCCTTGGCTTATGTTTCTTACATCCGAAACATTTACCCTCCTTGCTTAGCTTTTTCTTCTCATCGTTAGTCATGGAAGGAAATGGTATCCATCCAGGATGTGATTGGCTGTTAACATTTTGTACAATAGCTTTCTCCTTTCCTTTGTTGAAGGGTTTACGAGGATTCAATTTCCTCTCAGCAATCTCATCCAATTTAGTGAGGTCTTTCAAGGTGGTTGGGTTGAAGATTTCAACCTCATACCTCACTTTCCTCCTATCTACTGAGATGACCCACCGACATAACAAATCGGTCGGTGTCAATCACAAATACATATACATGTTACACCATTGGCATATAATATATAATAATGTTTTAAAGTCTACTAATTATGGATTAGTGATTTCTCTTGTCATGACAAAGAGACCGGGTCCTGCTCCTTGAGATGCTCTAAGGAAGCTAAATCCCATCTCAATGCTCTCTTGTGTTCCCAAAGAGTGTCATCACTGAAGTACCATGACTGAAGCACCTCACTGCTCTACATTGCATCTGCTAACTTATTGGCCTCTTGGGGGGGGGGGCTATCTGGCTGCTGCCAAATCTCTGCTACGCTTGCTGCACGACCACCTACTATAACAAAGCATCGGGAACGTGGACTCCCTTCTGCAAGAATCCACAACAGGGCTGCTCTAATTCGGTCATGATTGGGGATGATCTGACATCATCGTCCTTACCAAAATACCCATGGCTCCCCCTTATACATCGCCCAATCTCCTATAGAATCTATCAAGGCACTCAAGCAATACATTGTGCTGCCATTGTTTGAAGAGTAGCAAAGACTACTCGTGAGTCTGGGGAACTTTGCCTCCCCTCCGGGGGTCATGGCCACGGAGTGTGCTTGAGAATGTGAGCACCCCTAATAAGTACAATTGCTTGTCTTTGATCTCATTATACACTATGCATTAATAGACGCAACAACGAACTTGATCTTATTTAGAGATATGGCATATAAATTGGGCTTTCTCGCTGGGCTTGTATATATACTTATATGAGACGAGATTGTGAGCAGCTTTATCACTTAATTTGAAAGATGAGTACTTATTATCATGGGTGCCAGTGAGACCATCTGGAGTTGGTCAAAGGAAGTGCTCCTGATTGAGTTGTTTTTCCCTCAGATGAGCTGTAAGGACATGACAATACGGTGGTCCTTAACATGATAAGTCGACATCAATACATCTGGGAGCCCATAACATCCTTGTGTACATGGCTGATGGCTTGATGAGGGTATTCATATGTTTCCCCCAGCATGGTGTGCTCCAACACACTGTCATTCCAGCATGATAGGATGCTTATCCCTCTGCCTCTGGCAGGCCCAGTCATGTATAATCCACACCTAGTGTATCAGTCCCCTCGTCTGTATTTTGGTATGTGGACTTCTACGTGTATCCATGTTCTATGGGTAGCATCACATAATATCAGTAAAGTGTCCAAATGTGCATACAAACGTTTGGGAATGAGGGATCAAGGCCAAACGGTCAACACATTATATGTGAGCCATTGAAAACTTTTCTATTCTGCAGCCTTGATCTAGCCAAATTATATCAGAGAAGTCTGGAAGAGGGTGCACAATTCTGTTTCACTTCAATGTTATTGATACTATGCTGCTGGAGCGTGCACCTTGCTCTCCATATTTTTGCAGAGAGAGAGAGAGAGAGAGAGAGAGAGGTTGGGAAACAAAGGTGTATCTTAACATTTTTAAAGCTTTCTTTTAAAAAATGCTTTAGGCTTCTTTCCCCCAAATATTTAAGAGATGTAGAAAGTTCCTAATAAGCTTGTTTTTGTTTATATGTGTGTAGGTGTACTTTTCTCTGCAACCATTTTGGTCAGCAGCGTTTGCAGCACTCTTATTGAAAGAGGATATAGATTCTTCAAGCTGGGTAGCTGGAGTGTTGGTGGCAACAGCTGCTTTCATGGCTAGCTGGGATACCCTTTCTTCTGAGAAAAAATGACCTTATGTGGAGTGTAAGTGTTTTACGACTCAAATGTGTATTGCTATGGTTCAAGTCAGTTTTAGAGCCATGATGGCGAAAAACATGCATAAAATCACGTGTATGATACACAGACGCATGTGCACACGTGCGCACACACACATTTGTATATATACATATATACGTACATAAATGTAAAGGCGGTTGTTCGTGTTTACTCTGAAGGTCAGGGCTTGGCATATGTCGATCTGCAACGACACCTAAAGTCAAGATCTTTAAGCAGAAATAGAATAGTACATCTTGGGTATCAATACATTTTGTAGGTTCCAGTTTGCTTTTAAAATTTTTTTTGTTGAGGGTCAGTGCTAGCGATTTATTTCGTTGTAGCATCAGCACGGCATCTTTAGCATGCATATGTCAACTACTGTTAGGGGTAGACGAACAGAAAATTTTCAAACTTGGAGGCACATGAACTATGCAGGTAGCAGTACAGTGCAGACACATGCAAGTCATATCTAAATTAATTACAGACAATATCAAATTAAAAATTTTCAAGGGATGGTATTTGTTCTTGTCATTATAACACAACAAACCATCCCGTTGCAATTAGCTGTCTCCAAAAATTGTATGGCACTTAAACAATACCATAGAGAGTATTAACTGATCTTAAGCATTGACAGTAGCCTGCTGGGGTTGAATCTATACAAAATGGTGTTTACCACATATACTAGGTATATTTCAATTGAGAGGTAGACAATATGAATGCATATCAAGCAATTGGAGTTCAATTGCTATAGCTATGTGAAAAATTAATGCATATATATATATATATATATATATATATATATAGATAGAGAGAGAGAGAGAGAGAGAGTGCCCATTCTAGTCAAAACTTTTCTCAGAGACTTTTGAGTCAGCAAGTCAGTACATAGGCCCTACAGAAGGTGAGAATTGTGGCTGATTGCTTATTGTTGTGGTATCCAAACTTAATGTGTAAGGTGTACACATGTTGGATAGGTGATTGACGCGTATCGATCCATCTAAATATATGTTCAGGGGCAGCTTTCATCTCAACAAATGGTTTATGAGCGTCTTTCTGGTCATTTTAGCTTCTACCCAAATAACCTTTCTTTTGTTAGACTTATTCTTTGCAATGATTCCACTTGCAAGGTCACCTCTTCGAATCCATGTTGCAGGCCCAGTAACACGTAGCTCGACGTTGTTTTACTTCTCGCCAGTCCATCCTATAGTAGTTGCAAGTTTGTTTGTGACAATCCAGCCCACTCGCCACGTGTGTTGCAAGCCTCTGTGACTTGTCCCGTTGCTAGTGAAGTCGCTTGCTCAATTCTCTTCCAAAAATGATTAGATTTTCTTAGCTGCAAAAGTCTCCTTGGCCATCGAGATAGGTTTCCTTGATTTCATTTGTTGCATAGATGGTTCTTTTAAGAGTCCAATCATCAGATTCTTGCTATAGATAGTTCCCTTCAATGTACAAGCATTTGAGGACATCTCATGAAACTTGAAATGATGTGTTTCGACACAAGAGCATTCATTTCAAGAGGCACATGTTGCTTGATGTTGGCAAAAATAGGAGCCTATTGACCTAACCTCATATAGTTTTGCTTCAAAAAATAACATCATCTATGCAAGGGAGCAAATTGGAATCAAAGCTAGTCGAAGAAACTTATCTCTTTTGATATTCTACAGGAACACAATTGGATCGTTCTCCTATTGATTATGGGCTTCATGACAAACTCTTTGGGATTCTTAATGCTTTGGGCACCATTGTAGTGTCTTTGTGTGCTATCATCAGAGAGCCCACTTCACAGGTCCCATCTAGTTATCAAAGTGGGTGAGCTTCACAATGTTTTTGTACTTGGTGAGTCAATTGTGATAATACCACATCCTACAAATGGCAAACAAGAGCCTCCTCTTGAGCCCACTACTTATGCAGTCCAACCTCGGAGCTGGCCGTCAAGTGTACCAAGAGGCATTGGCCCTCCAAGGCCCTCAGTCTTCTCTGGAAGATGGTTTGGAATTTGGAACACAGGTGAGGATCTTTAACTATAATTTAAGTCTGTCTTAACTCTCAAGAATTATTTATTCAAACTTACAACTATGGCTAAATGGAAAGTTGCTAGCAAGAGTGATTGCAATAGATTACCCACGATTGGCTCTAATACCTTGTTAAAGTTATCAAGAGAGAGAGAGACATCAACAGGACACAATGATACTATAGTGCAATATACTAGCCACCATAGGCTTTGATAGCTTGTTAAAGTTATTAAGAGACATGAGTAGGACATAAGGATACTACACGAGAGTATATAGTATGCTCCACTAAATTAGAATGAGCCAACAAAGGGGTTTTTATATGAGGGAGTAGAGGGCAAGTGGGTGGTGAGGCAAGTGGACTTTTGTAGTGGGAAGGCTTGGGAGAGGGGTGGAAAGAGAGCAATGGGTATGGTATGATGAACCTTATACCACATGACTTTGAAGGGTCTTTGGAAGGGGAGTAGTCTATGTGTGTGCGGTGGTGCACCAAAGGCATGATAGGCTCGATGCCTACCTTACCCACTGTAGCATAAAGGACCACATAAAGGACCTCTACACCAAGCCGGCTATAGCCGTGCACTAATATAACACCCAGTGTATAACTTGCTTTAGTTGAACCTCTGGCCCCAAATGGAGCACCACTATTGCTATGCCTAGTCCTCATTTATTTAGCAAGAGATCCAACTAGATCCACGACTCCCTCCCCTAGGGTCCTAGCCACTTCTTCATCATGTGAAATGTCTTGTCCCTCATCATGAGATAAAAAAGCACAAGGTCCACCTCTCTTATGGAGGCAAAGATGAAACCCCAAAAAGGATGTGTAGAAGAATGAACTGTTGCAATGGGCCCACCCTAGCTTAGCTACTACTGCTGTTGCAGGATCCCGGCCGTCACCTCCAAGGCATGATGGTAGCCATCTAGGATATTGAGAAGTTCCAAGGTTCAAGATTCCAAAACTTGCATAAAAGGGGCTGTCCTAGACGAGGCTTGGGCCTGCTAGAAGCCAAGAACAGGGCCATTCGCCTCAGACTACACTGTAGGAGCTATGTCCTATACTAGGAGAGGTATGGTTGGGACTGAGAGGAAGAAGCCTGTGGCTCTAAGGAAGAAGACTCAGCCTTGATTTTTCTTGAAGGCTTGGGCAGTGGAGGCGGCTTGGACTTTTGGGGGGGAGGGTGGAAGGAGAAAATGGAAGGGACCACTGTAGTGGGGGGAGGGAGGGGGGGAAGTGTAGAAGAGGGGAATAGAGGGCAGGTGGTGAGGGTGATTGCAATTGGAGGAGCAAGAGGAGGCAAGGGTGCGGAGAAAGATAGACATGGAGGGGAGGTAGAGGGAGATACAAGGGGGCTCGAGGGGAGGGGGATGGGCATGGGGGTCAGAGTGATGAGCTCTCTAGAGGCTTGTCATTGTGCAAAAGCCTAAGAACTCTTGCCCACTGCCTCTGGCAGGTCTGTTGGGAGATGAAAAAAGACCACCCAAGGGGCATCCACCTATTTGCTCCCCTGAGATGAGAAAGTTGTTGCCCAATTTGCGATCGCTCTTTGCCTAAGTGTAGCTCACCACCTGTGGTTCTTCGTAGCCCTTCTTTCTCTCCATTCTAGTTTGAGCCCCCTCAGAAGGCTCCGCCAAGGGGTCTCAAACTCTTGTTGCTACTTGGATGAATGCTGGGTTCTATCTGCACCAAACTCCTTATGCTTCCCTTGACAAGCCTGTGAAGGAGGGGGAGCCTGGCCCTACGGCCCCTTGGGACAAGCTTGTGCCAAGTGACTCATCTATTTACAATAAAGGCACTGACCCTAGTAGAGCTAAAGCCTCAATCCTCTATATCAAAACTCTCCCCTATTAATAGTTTGGAGGAGGATCTCCTTAAGAAGTCTTAGAACACTCTACGATCACCTTGAGTCAAATCTACCATGACTGAGGTTGCTGAAATCGGTGGGGCTCTAACATTGTGCAAATAGCAATAGAGGGGAGGATGGGATATTACTCTCTCAAAAGCCCTAAGACCTGTAGTAGTGCCAAGAAGTAAGACTCATTGTGCATCAAGTGGCTCTAACATTGTGCAAATAGCATCCCCAATAGAGGGGAGGATCGGATATTACGCCCTTAAAAGCCCTAAGAAGTGCTAGGTGTGTTATCCGATAAAGTGCTTATGCGATGGGAATGCCACTTTGCATGTAATTCAATTCCACCTAGTTGAAGATGTGTGCAAAGTATTGTGCCCATCGGATATGCTTTGCATTGTGGATCAAGCATAAAACACCGCTTGGGTCACATCATGGCCACCTAAGCAACATGCCAAGGTTGTTAGACCTTGGTCACACCTAGCGCTGTATCCCTTTGGGTAGGGGGATAGGCAATTGTAAACAGTCGAGGGGATAGCAAGGTATCCCTCTAGGTAGGCAAGTTAGTGGATGGATGTGTGTCTGCGGGGATGACACTTTATCCTTCCGATCAGCGGGATGGCTAACCTAAGCTGGGGCCAGAGGGGTGTCTATGTAACCCTTTGGGTCATCAAGATACCAAATGTGGGGAGGATAGTGACCTCAGTGGGATAGCACAGATTTAGCCAGTTGGGGGTATAATTCTCCAAGCCACTGGGTCAACGAGATAACTGATTCGGGGGGATAGCTATTAACCCATGAGGAAAGCACTCTAACAAATAATAATTAGGATGGGTGGGTTAGGTGTTTGGCAAATGTTAGTCTTGGGGGATAGGAGTCTATCCCTCCGGGCCATGGAATAGCAAGCTATCCCTCCAGGCCGGTGGGGTAGGAAGCAATCTGGGACACCTAGGTTTGTCGACCTCCTTTTAAAGATTTCTGCTAGATTTCTATTTTTTCTTTAAGTTTTGAGTGTTTGGGGGTGTTATTTACAACCTAAACTACCACTGCAATGCAAAAAACAACTTTTGAAGGGAAAATGAGGGATTTCTAGAAAGGTGACTGTTCATGCTCAAGAACCAATTCAAAATTCAGCCTCAATCTTCATTTTTTGTTGTTTTCCTTGAGATTTGAGGGCACATATCCTTTAGCAATCACTAATCTATGGACGAAAATAGATAGAAATTTACAATTTTGAGTTTTCTACTCTAAACTCGCTCCTTTTCTCTTGAAATCCCTTCTGAGCTCCCCTCACAACACCACTAGATAAGCTAGAAATCATTGAATAATGAGTGGTTGACAGGAGGAAGCAAACAATACGTAAGAGCATACCTATAACTCCCTGACAGTAGTGCCATAAATGTGTTGTTTGTTGGTGACTCCATGTGTCATGGGGGGGAAGGGAGAGGGCAAGAGAAGGGAGGAGAGGAAGGGGGTGGGGGAGAAGGGGGAAGGTGGAAGGTGGAAGGGGGTGAGTGGAAATCACAAGACAACATGAAGAGGAAGACAAGAAACCATGCTCAACACAGAAGAGTGGAGAGAGAAGGAAAGCTTGTATTCTAAAAGGTTGCATAACACAATGAAGACCAAAGTCAAACTTTTGGCCTTTTATACAGTTCCACCTTTTGAGATGGAGGGGCTAACCCTTTCACTTGAACCTCTCCCTCTCTCTCTTTTACAAGGAACTTGGCCCCATATGCTCCAAGGTGTATACTGCCTATCTTTCACCACTCCCTTCTAATTACATCTCGGCATTGAGACAAGATGCCCATGGGGTTAACAGGATGAGTTGCTAAAGCAAGCGAATGGTAGAGATCTCAGGATCTTTGTGGTCATAAAAAGACAAAAATTATGAACATGAACTAAAAACATGTCATCAAATGCATGCATGAAAAAGCTTGCAATTAAATGAGCTATACGTTTACATATTTACTTTCCATATGATAGCTAGTTAGTTCACATTACATAAAATATCTAGTTATATATGTCCTATGATAACAACCTATACTATATGTTTGCATTACACATGATGGCGAGTTACATATGTTACAAAACTAGCTATAATATATGTTAGAATGACTAGATGTATAGCTACTTATGTATAATAACTATTTATATATGCTATATACAATATAGCTAGTTATATATGATAACTAGTTATATATGTTACAGTATATATGCGAGGATGCGAGCCAATTATAAATTATATATGTGTGAAGTGAGCTAGTAATATACATTGCAATTTATATGCAATGATGCAAGGTATTTATGTATGACACATATGCAATGATGCAAGCAAGATAGATATGATATGGATATAAATAATAATATTGTAATATAGATGCCATATTTATATGATATGGAAGCATATATAGATACTACTTCTATATTTACTTGATGCAAACGTGTCATAACAAGATGATGTGCAATAGTGAGTGGTTAGTTGCCTATCTCATGAAAGCCTAGTTTCTATTTGTAGATACTATGAAGGAGGTCCTCTTTAGCCTTTGTCCTCCTTTTTTGTCCCCCCCTTCTTTCTAGTAGTGCAATGGTTTTTGTTTGATTCCTTTGAAGAAAGAATCTTGGTGGTGACCCTTAGTCTGACCAGAGGGGCTCTCATAGTATCTCCATAGACTCCCCTAGCCATTAAGATTCTACTTTCTCTCGAGGACAAGCAATAAGTGAATAATGTAATACACTCCCTTTAGGATAGAGCTTTGGTAGGCAGCATAGTTGGACTCACTCCCACAAGGAGCTAGGTGTGGGATTGGATTCATGTGAATTTAGAGCTAGAGGGTGACCATCCAAAATATCAATGTATAGGAGAGGAGTCTTTCTTCTCCAGTTGAACTCCCCCAACACCACCCTAGTATTGGTGGAGCAGAGTCCCATTTCCCTAGGCCCACACCTTGTTTACTTCATCCTTGGTATGATGGTTTCACAATTGATGACATGGACTTGGTGCACCGTGTGTCTTGCTTCTTGGCACGATAGCTCTATGAACCTATTTTCTAGGCATGAAATTATAGAACCTAAATTTTAGCCAGGGTTTCCTTCACTCAGGACTTGACACATGCACTTGAGGTCTGGAAGGACTTTGCCCAAAGAACCAGAGGCAGAAGATATAATTTCCAATCATAATTTGTCCTTGCCCTAGCCCAGTTACGAATTTGCTAGGATTGGGAACTCGAGATGGAATTCTTACTCAGTGGTAGGGCCCCAACAAAATGTCACTTCTAGCTCAGATAAGTCCCTTACCTTGGATGAAGTAATGGTAGAACAACCGGGCCTAAGAGCTTCAAAAGCTCCCCAAACTAGCTCTGCCCCAGTCCACTCCCCTGCACCCTCTACGGCCTCTCGATTAAGAAGTAACTTGTCCAATATGTTCGGATAGTTGGTACACATGGGGTCATCTGATATGGAGTACCCTTTTGCAAACCAGGCAAGAGATAGGGAGGAACAACAACAACCAGATGGTTCCACACTAGGAGTGGACTTTCATGCCATTTTTGTGGACTCGAGACCCCCAATATCCACTAGAATCCCAAATCTATATCTAGTCAATGATGACAACCAGTGCTTAGAGACCAGTATGGCTCATTAGCCCCTTAAATTCCACAAAACCTAGGATTTGGAAATACGCAAACTTTCCAAGAGGGACCCCTTGCAGGTCCTTGACCTTCCAAATACCCACAACCTTTGCAGCGTGGCCAGAAACATAGGCCATGGGTGGTGGCACTTTCCAAGCCCCCCCTATAAGTCTATGCAAGATGTTGCCATGCAAATGCCAATCGGGTCACCTCCTTAAAGATTTAGACCGCCCCGCTCATTAGCCCCTTGAATTCCACAAAACCTAGGATTTGGAAATATGCAAACTTTCTAAGAGGGACCCCTTGCAGGTCCCTGACCTTCCACCACAACCTTTGCAGCATGGCCAGAAACATAGGCCATGGGTAGTGGGACTTTCCAAGCCCCCCCTATAAGTCTATGCAAGAGGTTGCCATGCAAATGCCAATAGGGTCACCTCCTTAAAGATTTAGACCGCCCCGCTCCCTAGCATCAAATCCTATATTCAGTGGAGCATGATTTTCAATCCAAGAATTTGTGCCTCTAAATCAGTGGGCTGCAGCCCCAAGACCAAACCAATGGGGCACGAGGTTGCCCATGTATCCTATTAGTCCCACAACACTGCAACCTCCACCCGCAACCCAAACGGTGTTGTTCAATGAGGCTATGTGCATCCTAGTAGAAGCACTAGGAAGGGGGATGGCTCCACCCCCAGCATTTCCAGCAAGGGATTTAAATCCCTCCAAGAGTATACCTATTCCAATATCAAAAAATTCTTAGGAGAGGGAGATCCAGTCTCCCATGTGGAGTGGTTTGAGTAAATATGCAAATGCTTTGGTGCTCCCATAGACCTTTGGTGTGAGCTTGGATGGCAAGGTAGGGCAATGGTACATGGCTCTGAATCCAGAAGAGAAAATTAACTGGAAGACACTGTGTTAAGCCTTCATAGTGGGATTTGCGCCTAGTGGCCCCAAGTGGAGCCCAATCAACTAGCTCTATGAGTGAAACAAAAGGAGAACGAGTCTCTTTGAGACTACATAGCCAAGATTAAACACCTCAACTCCCATTGCAAGCCTCTATGTGGATGAGAGATTTCCTCATAGGGTCGGCAGACCCAAAGTTGCATGATCATTTGTTTACCATGAACCCTACCTCTTTTGAACTTTGCAGCAAGGTGGCCATCTGCATTAGTGACAGAAAGATAAATCCGTGAGTCCATTTGAAATGTTGCATATGGCAAGGTCTTCTATAGTGGAAACTGCTAAGGGAGAGGACTTGGGCTTAAACATGGGAGATCTAGCCTCTAACTTACTTAGCCAATTGGGCCAATAGTGAAAGGCCGGGGCATCTAGGGAACCCCCACCTGTTCCCTAGAAGAGATAATGTCTAGTGTGGGGTGTGCAATGGTAGCCATCCCTCTAATGAGTGTCCATGCCTAAGGGCAAGGCGGCCTTTACTCTACTGCATGTGCCAGATGGGGCAACCATGACACCTTGTAGTGCAGATATCCTCATATGGTGCCCCAGGGGATGTATTATCCCCGCCCACAACTCGCTTTGATTGTGCCTCGAAAGCCTTCCAACCAGGCACAGTTGGGGGTACAAGGTGCTGTGTAGACCAACACAAGCTAGTATAGGGCAAAAAATGTTCCATTATTGCCACCCATCCTAGGGAAACCACCCGCACCATGTATAACTCCAGTAAATCAAGTGTTGGTGGAGGAGTTGCCCTGTGACTTAGAGGAGCTAGAGTAGGACCACTACCTCCTAGATACCCTTCTTACGAGGAAGGGAGTGGCCAACCTAGTATTATAAGCCATTATATCTTGTAGGACGATCAGCATGTCCTAGCGTACCAAATGGCCTTGGTTGCTCAAAGGGCTAGGAATATGAACACCATGGCAAGAAGGCCCCCAATCTAGTGTTACACCTATCAAGGCCAACATAGGGCAAGTGAGTGTCCCTATAAGGGAGCAACAAATCCTCTCATGTCATGCTTTGAATGCTAAGGACCTCACTTTTTAAAGGATTGCCCATACATGGATCTCACCCCAGCAGTGCCATCCTCCAATGCCCCACCCCCCTTGTGTGTTGGATGTGGAGTAGAGAACTTGTTTAAAGATTTCCCACTTAGGAGGCTAGCAATGACGGCCACCTTGGCCAAGAGCACTGGCCTTCACTTGTTGAGCATTGAAGAGGGACAAGTGGCTCCAATACCCTTAAAGGGCATAATGAGAATGCAAGGTAAGGCCCTAGGTAAGGAATTAAAGAAATAGGCAAGGAAAGATAAGACATCCACATCTCAGCCCCGTGAGACATTACAACCTATGTGCACAATGGCTAAAAAGGCCATCGAGATAGGTGAAGGGATAGATCAAGTACTTATCCAGGATGGGTCGGATGATTGGCTACCTCGTTCCTTCAGGAGAGTCTCCCCCCTTGGTGCCCCAAAGCACCCCCTCCTTACCTAGTGGTAAATAGGCTGATGAAGGCTCAAGGTCTTGCATCCCCAATCGCTTGAAAAGGAGCATATCTAGAACCCCTCATAGAAAAACAACGTCTACAAGAGGCGCAAAACCTAGTATGTGAGTGCCTGGAGAAAGTTAAGCAAAGGATCAAGTCCAACTGAGGGGTAGATACCCTCCACTCTGGCCACTTGAACCGCCCCAAGGGTTCTAAGGCAATTCAAGTGCTTGAGAGGGTTGAAGAGGAAGAACCAGCAAGTCTTGCCACCACAAGGGGACCACATCTTTTACAGTGAATGTTGATGAAGATATAGCCCTACAACATCTAAGGGAGGATGACAACGTAACCTTCTATGGCCTTGAGGAGCCATTGTCAAGTGGTTGTGAACCTTCAAATGCACCTCATGACATTGTAGGGTTAGTAGCATTCCTTTCGACTGAGGTCAATATGCCCATAGCATCTTTACTACGACGAGGGAATCCCACCATCTAGAGAGACCTCTCTGACTGGATGAATGGGAAAATCTAGTCTCAAGAGCCTACTAGCCCAGAGGAAGGTCTCCCACCCTTTGAAGAGGGCCAAAACCCCAAAGGTTCCTATTAATAAACTCTACCAATATTATGAGGGCAATGATATAAACATGGTGATCCCCAAATCCTTCCAGAATAGAAAATTTGAAGCCATCATGGATGGGGCAGTTGATGTGAGGGTTTGTACTAAGGAGTGTTGGGAGAAATGGGAAATTCCTCCCCTATTACTTTCCAACTTAGTAGTGAAGCTTGCCGACGGCAGAATGTCGAACCCTTTGGTGTTCTCAAGGGGATAGACATTAAAGTTTTTGGATTCAATTAACCAATTAAATTCATGGTAATGGACCTCACTCAGCAAGCAGCCAAGATACAAAGCAATCCTTGGTAGGCCTTTCGTGCGTATGCTAGTAGGATTGGTGTACGACTAGCAATCAAACCATATTTATTTATGCTAAGATGAGCAAGTCATGTGGGTAGACCTTCAAAATTATAAGGCCCACCCTTTATCTAGATACCTTTTGTTTACCTCTTTTTTCTTCTCTTTTATTTTCTTTGTAGATTTTTGATCTTTAGAACAACAAAATTTCTAAATTTGTATGATTGGACTTATTCTAGTCTTACAAAGGTATATATACCTTTTGTTGCTAAATCTGACACAATAGATAGAATGGCATCTGTGAAAATAGTCCATGCGTGTGAAGTGGAAGGTGATGGTGGCAAGGGGGAAGATGAGCAACATTGGTATGCCCCTCTCCTTGAGCTAGAGTTTTCCCATAACTAGATGCACATTTTGGCGACCATCGATGTCCTAGATAGAGTATGATTTCAACTGACAACCCCCCAACTCAAAGAACAAAAGGTAGTAGTACCACTCCGCATGTTCAAAATGTTGAAACCCCATGAGTCAGTAAGGGGGAAGCCAAGTTATGTCAAATCTTCATTGGCCGACTTACGTTGGAGCCACGACCACTCACCATGAGTTCTCCTCTAACTGAGGATCTTGTTTCAGTAATGTTATAGCTCCCATGGGCTCTGTTATTGCAATGAGGGAGCTACCTTCAAGTCCAAAACTCCCTAGGTCCAAGAGCCCCACAATTCCGAACAAGGGCAAGCAAAAGCTTGTGCCAGTAATAGAAAAAGAGGAGGAAAATGACAAGGATACTGAAGATCTAAGACAAGTCCGTCCTCACTACAGATCGTATATGATAGAGGACCACAAGATCCTCTACCAACAAGCCAAGAGAATGAAGGAAGACGGTGGCTTCCAGAGCTACGATGGCCTTACAAAAGTTAAAAAAGTAAACTTGGCGCCAGAGGGCCGAGCCACAACAATGTATATTGTTAACTCCCAAGAGAATACAAAGACTGCTTTGCCTAGAAGTACATAGACATGAAGGATGTGCCCGCAGAAGTTGTGCAACACACCATACCCATGCTAGATGATGCTAGGCCAATGAGGCAATGCCCTTACCACATGTCTTCCAAATATGCATTGATAGTAAGGGAGGAGATTCAAAAACTCATAAATGTGGGATTCATCTATGAGGTTGAGCATACTGACTGGGTATCATCGATTGTGATAGTCCTAAAGAAAAATGGTAGGATCGGAGTATGCATGGACCTCAATAAGATCAATGCCACTACAAGGCATGATCACTAATCCTAAATGTTATAGAGAGTGTAGTGGGGAAGGAGGCCTATAGCTTCCTAAATGGGTTCTCGAGATACAACCAAGTATTTATTGCCCCATAGGATCAACATCACATTGCCTTTGCCACGAAATGGGGAGTGTTTGACTCAAAGGTGATGATCTTAGGACTCACCAATGCCCCACCTACATTCTTGCGGGGATGATGATCATCAGATTTAAGGATTATCTTAGGGACTTTATTGAAGTCTTTTTGTACGACTTGTGTGTAAGCTCAAAGTGGGATGATCATTTGAAGTATCTAAGACTAGTCTTCAAGAGGTGAAAACTTTATCGAAAGACTAGTCTTCAACAGGTGAAAATTTATCAGATATAATTAAATCTCCTCAAATGTTAGTTTTGGGTCAAGCACAGAGTGATTCTTGGGCACATAGTGTCCAAGAATGGGAGCTCCAAGGACTATAATAAAATCAAGCTCATTATGGAGCTACCCCCACCCACCAACCTGAAAGGCGTATAATGGTTTATGGGCCATATTGGCTACTATCAGAGGTTTACCATCTTATATGAGAATATAGCCAGACCACTTTATAAATTCTTGGTGGTACTTAAATGGACCAAGGAGTGTCAAAAGGCCTACAACACCCTCAGGCTAGCCTTAGCCATTGCACCTTTGTTCAGGGCACCGGCGGCAAACTGTGGGACCTACTATTCCATGTCCACATTGATGCATCCAATTATGCCACTGGCACAACTAGGGGAACACAACTTAGACTACCTTGTATCATTCGCTAGCTGCAATTGAATTATGCCAAATTAACTACACAACATGGTGTTGGAGGGCCTTGCCATGGTATTGCCATGGTATATGTAGTCAAGAAGTTTAGGCTTTACTTGTTAGCCAACAAGTTTGTCTTCTTTGTAGATCACCAAGCATTGCTTTATCTGGTCAACAAGGCTTTTATGAATGGGCGTATCACGAGGTGGATGTTAATACTCCTAGAGTTTGAATTTATAGTTACAGTACGCAAAGGGAAGACCCACATCTTTGCCGGCCATTTATCTCAGGTATCTAATGGAGAACCCCCAACTAGCATGGAGGACAACCTCCCAAATGCCCCCTTATTCCTCATAGATATAAGTCTAGAATAGGCAGCAAAAATAGGCCAATTCTTGATCAATGGGTTCACCATTGATAAGCCCCTCAACAAGGATAGGGCTTGTGAACTCATCAAGGATGTGGGATCATATCAATTGAATATTGTTGTAGGCCATATTTAGCACATGGGGAAGGATGGAATTATGCACAAGTGCAACTGAGAAGATGAGTACGTAGATGTGCTCAAAGAGGCACACTTAGGTATAGTAGGCAATCATTTTTCCATAGACCTAACTAGACGCAAGGTGCTCCAAGTGGGTCTCTGGTGGCCTACTCTCTTAGGAGATGCATACAAATTTGTAAAATGATGTGATCCATGCCAGAGAGTTAAGATCTCACATAAGGCAAACATGATGCCCCTCATCGGTGTCCTAAGACCAGCCATTTGAGAAGTGGGGCATCAACTTCATTGGACCTATAAGCCCAGTGGCTAAAGGAGTGGGAGCCAAGTACATCATCTTGGCTACCAATTATTTCACCAGGTGGGTTGAGGGCAGGGCCACCAAGAAGGTTGATGCAAGATCAACCACAAAATTTCTATACAATCAAGTGATAACACAATTTGGATGCCCCTTAGAGCTTGTTAGTGATGACCAAGGAACTCATTTCATCAATGACACTATCGCAATCCTGACAAGCAAGTTCATGATAATCCACCATAAGTCCACACCTTATTACCCATAAGGAAATGGGTTATCTGAAAGCTCAAACAAGACTTATTGTAATAACACAATTTAGATGCCCCTTAGAGCTTGTTAGTGATGACCGAGAAACTCACTTCCTCAATGACACTGTGACGATCCTGACAAGCAAGTACATGATAATCCACCGTAAGTCCACACCTTATTACCCATAAGGAAATGGGTTATTTGAAAGCTCAAATAAGACTTGTTGTATCATTATCACTAGTTGTATAAAATAGGAGCATAAGCTCATTGTAGCAATCTAGGCATATCACACATCTTACAAGGTGGAAACCAATTGCACCCCCTTCAGTTTATCCTTTGGGGTAGGAGCAGTTATGCCAATGGAATTCATGGTACCCAGTTTACATGTTGCTATTAGAGAGAGGCTCACCAAAAACACATTAGTTGAGTTCCTAATTGAGCTTGAAAAGCTTGATGAAATGAGGTTATGAGCCACATACTGCCTTAAGGCCAAAAAGGCTAGACACAAAAGGTGGTTTGAACCTCAAGGACAAGGACCTAAATGAAAAAGACCTAACACTCCTATATAGTGTCTAAAACAATAAGCAAAAACTCAAATAGAAGGGCATGGGGTCCCTATTATGTATTGGAGATCACTCCACAAGGCACTTGTAGAATAGTTACCCTTGATGGAGTCGAGATGGAAGGCTACCTAAATGGTAGCAAATTGAAATGATACTTTGATCCTCTCAATCTTCAAATGCTTCAGACCATCCACAGGGAAAGAGAACTCAAGGCCAAAGGGGTGAGAATGGAATGCCAGGCCATCAAAGAGGCCAAGGTTCGTAACACTAATTGAGGCAAAGAAGACAATTGTCCATCTACAAGGCCACCCTAGAGACGGTAGTCTAGATAGGGTGCCTTTGAAGTTCCAGAAGGAGAACGGGATGGTTCAGGCATGTGATGCACTCACCGGACCTAGGCGTGAAGCCATAACTTCATCTCACAAGAGGTGTGGGAGCAACTTCCACAGGCATCTCTCATCTCTAATCCTGAAGATGTATGCATTATGAATGATAAATATTTGTGCACCCTCAGGTATATAACAATCAATGCCTCGGGTATGTAACAATCAATGCCTCAGGTAAATATTTGCGCACCCTTGGGTATATAACAATCAATGTCTGTATTAATAACCATGTGGTGTGAGTGCGCTTTTATGTTTTGTCCACATGTTCCATTGAAGGATGGGTAATACTAGGGCGAGGATGGTGCTTGCAAACAGATTGCCAAATCGACTAGTGATAGTGCACGACCTTCCTCACCCATGGCGGGCACACCTCCATAGTGGTTCTATGTGAAGATGCCAAAAAGAAGAGGATCATAGAACCAATGGTGAAATTACCCCCCAAGGTGATGGCCCCTATAGCTTTGCGGGTTCCCAAGGTTCTGCTCCCACAATCGGCCTAGGATCTTAAGGAACCAGGTCCCACAAGCCAGGCAACCCCACAAGGAAGAAGACCAAGAGTGGCCACACACCCCCCATGAAAAACAAGCTCATCTGGGCTCCTAAGGATAGGCCTCGATGACCTGCACCACCTCCTCCACCACCTCCACTAGAGCCCCTCGCTTTGCCTAAGCCTTGGCAAAGAAGCCCAACTCACTGATGCAAACAAAAGACCCACTTACAATGGGTGTCTAAAGGGCTTCTGAAGGCCTAAGGTTACTACCAGGGTCAACAAAAAATTTGGGTCCCTAAAACCCTAAGGCATTAGGTCCCCTAGCTATTGATCTATCTCCAAGCAAAGACAAGGAATTGATGACAAACAGCAGTCCCAAGGTAGCAACACAAGTGATTTGCAAAGGGAGTAGTACCATAAAAACCCGCCAGGGATCCCACTTCAACAAAGAACTCCTAGAGCCCCAAAACTACAATGATGCCATGTATGTTGCAACTCCAAGAGAAGTGCAAGCAAGCCGAGGGAAGACAAACACAAGAACCTGGCCCTCAAAGAAGGGAAGTCCCACAAGGACCTCTCCCAAAGCCAGCCTTTCAAGAATCACAAGTTACTACATTCAAAGTGATGCCAACGCTATCTACTTTCCCTAGTTTCACAGGGATAGGATGAAGGCCATAGAGCTACATGTGCAAAGGGAGGAGCCCTACAAGGACCTGCATGCCTCATCTTGTGCAAAGACCAATAAGAGGAGTTTGTGAGCACTCCAAGTCCCTCATCAAGTAGTAGCCCCCCTACCACAGCTGACGTCTCGAGTGGTAAGCAATCTCAATGCATGCTCCACCTAGTTGTCCACAAAGTATGTGGCTGCTCAACATCAATCTCTCCCACAATCCACCTAAAGGGGAATGCGTAGGGTGCACAAGCATTCGAGTCCAAGTCTAGGTGAATCTGTAGGGTAGGCATGTCACTCATGTTTGTCATCAACTCACCTGTTTCCTAGAATCATTAGGCACCCACGTAAACTGGGGTTAGCACCAAGTGAATAGGGCTTGAACAATCTACATTAAATCACACTAACCGCACAAATGCCCATTTTGATGAGTCTTGTCAAATGGACGCCCTGCTACAAGGTGTTCAATGCCCAAGCATGGCTCAAGAATAGGTGCAGGAATTTCAAGAAGGCCAAGGGAGTCCAAAAAAAAAGCCCAAAATAGGCCCCAACAGATAGTACGAGGGGATAGCTTGCTACCCCCTTGACCTGGTGGCATAGTTACCCAAACCCCCTAACCCGATTGCTTAGGTCCCCAACCCCTTGACTTGTCAGCTTGGCTCCCCAACTTGGCAGCTTGACTCTCCATCTAACCTAATGAAAGGGATACCCAGCTATCCCTCTTACCCAGAGACATCTTGAGCTATCCCTCCACCTAATACCTTAATCAACTATCCCATCATCCCTGTGGACTCCATCTACTATCCCCCCCAACTCAAAGGGATAGAGGCATATCCCTTTGACCCGGCTATCCCGCCGGTCGGAGGGATAGAAATTCTATATAAGCAGCCCTACCCCTCGGCTGGTGCCATAATAAAATTGTTGAAACTCTACCAAAATTCACCTTGCCTACACACAGCTTCCAAATTGCTATCATCCTTCAACCACACTCTCCAGTGACCTTGTATGTCTTCTAGATCATCCTCCTCGACCGATTCACTGATCATGAAGCTACCCTCCCCCTTTCAGATAAACCAAGAAGCAATTGCCGAGCTCGTTGATTGACTTAGTATCAATTTTAGCTCAATCGCCAACGATAGGTTAGTTTTTCACGATGAATCACCCAACACAACCTGCTTTAAATTCTTGACTGCAGTCTCCAACCCAAATTGCAAATAACAGTCTGTAATACTTGCACAATTTCCAATAGCTCTTCATGTCTCTCTATTTCCCACAATGTCTTCCATGAATATATGGCTTCTTACATTAATCATGAGTAATCCACAACATTTCCCATCTTATCACATTTGTTCCAATAGAACAAAGAAGAAGGAGGACAAGATGGAGTCAGTATTTTTTTGTAGGTAGTGATGTCCCCCTCCATAGTCCGGTCGGCTTCCTGGAAAATGGATTTGAGGGATGAACATTATTGTATACCAATGTTTAAGGAGGGTATGTGTCTTTCTTTTTCTGTCATTGTGAAGATCCTAGAAACAGAAGGCATGAAATGGGAAGATTTGTGATGGTTGCTACTCGTTTAATTGCTTGATTTAAAAAAAAAAAGAACAAAAAATTTTGCCTCCTTATAATGGACCCTTGCAACTATCCTTGATCTAATGGTTTAGAATGTTCCACATGGCTTCATAGGATTTGAGAATTTTATAAAACACTCTAGTGTTGGCCAAGTAAACAACCGTATCCTCATGACATCCAACTCTGCCTTATGACTAAAGACCACCCTATTTCTCATAGTCCAAATATTAGCATCCATACTTAATGGTAATGCCCTCACAATAGATTAACTTACATGGAGGATAAACTAAGTGAAACTCATAACTATAGTGGACTAACAATGGGCCATCGCACAATGACAATATCGATGTTGATTGTGATGCCTTTGTTCTTTAGCTATATGGATGGTTTGCCAAACTGTGTGCTTAACATGATCCTAGCTACCTTGACGGAAGAATGATATGATTGTAAGTATTAAATGATAGACTATATTACTGGTTGTCCTATTGTAGGATCAAAGCTATGCAACATGGATGATTGATGACAAATAAGAAAAGTTGTGGGTGATTGATTGACATGACTAACGATGGTTGTCTGAAGAAGCTATCAATGGTGGTTTAATGAAAATTATGTGTTGCTTTTGATGCTCCTAGGGCTCCAAGCCTCCACTTGATTAGACAGATACTTGCATATCCTCCTCCAATGCTATAAAATTTACAAAGATCCAAGAACATTGATGCTTTTAAATTGGGCATACCAAACAAAAACTCAGATATTCTATCCATTGAATTAGATATTTCATCCGTCTTCTAGGATTCTCCATTGAATCGACTTAGCATGTGCCTTTTCCACAACCTCTTGCATGACAAATCCCCAACTATTGATTCCATTGCCTGGGATTAAGTAGCCATCGTGATGGAGGGTTGTGATGATTTCTTGGTTCAAGGTAGATGGAGTGATTTATTGGTATAAGGGGATGCCGCTATGGCAAAAGCAAAATAGAGCACCAAAAAGAAAAGTAGATGCATATTATAATCTTTTAGTTTTGAAAATCAATCCAACCTTGATGTGGGCTGGCCCGCTTTTTGTTTTAATTTGTACTTTTCCCTACACCCAATGTAGAGATGCTTCTAGTATCAGGGGGAGATCAAAGGGGTAGGCAGCCTAAGACCTAAGCCTAAGACTTATGCCTCTTTTTTAAACAGCATCAAAGAAGTGACCTTTTCTTGAATGGACGTGGGCACACAAAGGTAGGCAACCAGACCCATGCTTAACTTCAAAGCAACATATGGGAGCTATCTTCAACTTGAATGAGGTCTCAATTGGCGCATAAGAAAGTGGCGTCTCAATTTAGAATAGCATATGTGAATCCCTCATGGCCTCCATAGGACACATAAAACATGTTCAATCTGTTTTACCTTTAATGAGGCATCATGTTGAATTTCATGAAACCCAGATAGTAGCCATTGCTTGGAGGCTACTGACCCAATGCGATGGGATTCTTCTCTAGCTACATTAAACTTGGACATCTTCTTACCAGGGTGCTATCCCTTATTTGATGGTCCTTTCTACTTACATTGGACCCTGTCCATCTTCTCACCAGGAGCCTATCTCCATAAATGAGCGATGGTTTACAAATTTTAGATGTTGTAATATTTTAACCTTTTATTGGTGTATAATTTATTAATGGGCTTGATTTCCTTTTTAGATATTAACATTCAATCATCTTATAAATTTACAAGTAATATCAATCCAATATCAAATGTGGATGAGTTCATTGGTGCCAATAAAGCAAAAGGTTTCATAAGTGATGTCTCATTTGGAGTGGATGAATTCATACACATTGTCAAGGAGTGCAAAGAGTTCGAAAGTGTTGGCTTATCAAACATGGACGAGATGGATATTGACTCAAATGGAGATTACTTTAAGGGCAAGAATGAAATCAACAAAGGACTATTCTGTATTTGACTTTGACAGTGATAAGATAAACAATGCAACATCCCATGAAAACACGGTGACAAATAAATTCAACGGGGAGAAGTGTAGAATTTCCAAAAACTTGGATGTATAGAAGAAACCAACAAAATACTATTCGGTATTTGACTTTGATGGAGGCAAGCCCAACATCTTTTCACAATTTGTATACTCTTTGGAAGAAGAGCTTTGTACATGTTAAAATCCCAAAAAGGCAAAAACTGTCAAAGTGCAGTGATTGTGATGATTTAAAGCGAGCACTTGAGAGTGCAACGTCTCCAGAACAAAGAGAATCATACAAAAGAAACGAGAATTCATCATGGGCTGGTTTGAAATTCTAGACTAAAATATGCATTTTGGAAGGAGCAAGCTATTTCTCATCCAAATGAGTACATGTGCGTTATTGTAGATGGTATGGATCTGAACACAACAACATTACCTTGATTCATAAATACTCCACCTAAGCTACAAGGAAAATACTTTTTGAAGACACATCTATGTGGAGTGTTTGTGCATGGATTTAAGTTTTGCAGACATATGGATTGATTCCTTGCATCTACATGATAGCAATCACGTTGTAACATTAGTTAGGAAGGCAATTCACAGTGTACATAAAGGTCACCTACCAGCAAATTTGAGAATACAACCATACAATTGCGGACGAGAGAATAAGAATGTACTCTATTTTGCATTTTGCTCAATGCTAGTCGCTCATCGAATCTTCAATGAGATTGAAGTTGGGTTTTTGTTGGTTGGACACACACATGAGGATATCGATTAGGTTTTTAGCACAGTCTCAAGAGAGCTAAAACACAAGGACATGGAGATGATGGATGACTTAATAAGAAAATGTGGGAGGCAAGTTGGTGGCCGCAAGGAAGGTACAGTATACTCCATGGTTGAAAGGATGTATGATTGGAAGAGCTTTATTCTACGTTTCATACAAAAAGGTGGTGATGCCCTGATTGGTCATAGCACTCCACACTACTTTTGCTTTTTCTTAAAGGATGAAAAACCAGTGATGCAGTGGCAACACTATTCTCATGATACAATATGGGAACCCAAAGAACCTTACTGTCTCTTAACTTCAATCTCGAGCAAAGAAATGCATCCAATATGGGCTCCTATAAAAGAATTCACTACGAAATCTAAACGTGAAATAGAAGGCTTAAAATCTTTTATTGCATACAGAGAGTAGCGTAGATTTCTTGATTGGAGGCCCTCTTGGAAGGAACACACTACTGTTGTAACTAAGAAGACCTATCAATTAATAAAGGACCTTGAGAAAATGTGAGTAGTGCTTCTAAGGCAAAACGGCCTTTATTTTGGCCAAATGTTGGTAACGACTTGCGCCCAACATTTGACGTCTTTGAGGAAGATTTTGATTCGCTACTCCCACTTCCATACTGTGGTCCAAGAAAGAGACAGTTTATGCTAGAAGTTGACATAGACATCCCCTGTTTTGTTGCGGTTCAACCATCGGACAATGAGCTTGAGAATGTTAAGTTATGGGTTGCAAAAGTGGTGGACGTGAGCATGGATGACAAGGGAAAAGTTGCAACATTTACAGCACTATGGTATGAGCCAAGGGGTAGGAAGGAGAACCACGATAACAATACACTGTATGTTGGCTGTTTGAAGAAGGAATGGGTTCCAAACCATGAAGCAGTTTCAGAGCTTTCCACAGAGACAGTCATAGTATCTTGGAAATCAAGGACAAAGAAAACAAGGAAGCACATGGGATATGATGTAGAAGAAAAAATAAGAATACCTCTACCCATTATTTCGCACATTACAGAGTTTTTGAAGATGCTTGCTAAGGAGGAAGTAGAGGGAGATAGCGCAAATGAAGAATGGCCATGACAATACCATTCAAGCATCCAAGCAACAAGTGACGCGATGAATCAGACATTCAAACAAACTAGTTACCTATTTGTACTTAACACATTTGTAAAGGTAGAATTGAGTTATTAAAAAGGCTGTGTGTCAGACTCCTTTGTACAAAGGCTCATGGTGAGCAATATTGCTTATAAACATATGACATTGTAAAATTGCAAGCATAGCTATTACTATTTTGGAGCACATTTAAAGAGTCTTCTATGCCTCTTGTCTATTTTAACCTTTAAATTTTTTGGGACTTCAAGAGTGTTATAGTTTTCTACATCAAATTTTAAGTGCATTCTTTTGGATTAAATTATATTAATAAGTCTTTATTTTGAAAGTGATTTTTCATGGATTTAAATTAATAACTCATGATTTTTTAAAAACGTGAATAGGATTGTTAAAAAGAAGAAGTACAAAAGTGGGATTTAATCGAAGTTTTTGCATTAGTAGTGCACCATTATAGAGACAGATTGCGAACTGTATTATGTGGAAATGATAGTGCCAAAAAAGTGAACTTTTGATTCTTGAATGATATTTTCATAAAGTAAACTTTTCAATTGGGAAGGATATTTGGGATTATCCAAGAGTAGACATATGAGTCCAAAATTAATGAAATAAGTGTTAAAGTCTAATATATCACCTATCCATCCACTTGAACTTGCCACATTGTCACATACAGTCTCATACTTTCATAGATTAGAATTCTCTCTAAGATCTTGTCCATGGTAGCCCAACATAAGAGCCATGCAATCATTTGGATCGAGCATACATTCTCACATGCTATATATGCATTCATAGCATCCTTTATAGTTGCATTGTCATCACTTGACCTTGTTCTCTACACACGATGTAGAAGAGAAATCAAGATACAAATTGGAAGGTTCAAATATTATGCTCATTTTTTTGCACACTTGAGAGGCATACAACCTTTCAGCAGTAGGGAAAATGGTGTCAAGGTATTTTTTACTTTCAAAATATTCATTTAAGTCCATCAGTTTTTAATTCCATTTTTGTTTTATTGAAGATTAGCTTGTTTATATCCTTCCAACTTGAAAATTCTCTACTACTTTAAAGTTGTGTTGGTGTGCTTTGCAAGCTTCTATGTTGGACTTGTAGCAGGGGTTAGAATGCCATTTGATATCTATAGCATGTTGTTAGTGTAAGGTTGTAGTAACAAAGCTAAAGTGAACATTTTTTGGGATACGATGAATAGTGTGTTACAAGTGCTAGGCAAAGTCATGTCACTAGAAAGATAGAAAGAGGTACAACGTTACCAAAATAGAGGTCCAAAACCATATCGGGAGAAGATGAATGCCGGTGACTAGAATAATGATTTGATGAGACGACCGTGTTGCTTGCTGAAGGTTGGAGCAATTGGACTCCAGAGAAACTTTTCTTTCAAGTTTAGACCAATGCTCAAGCAACTTTGCATTGAAGTTTGGAATTCATGCCCACGATGGTCCCACTCAAGAATCATTAGGTTCAACACTTTCTACCAATCACTCCATCATGGGCATGAATGTGCAGGCTCTAAACTTCAATGCAAAGTTTCTTGAGAACTTGTCTAAACTTGAAAGAAAAGTTGCTATCATGTAGTCCAGCTGGCCCAACCTTCAATAGACAGTGCGATCATCTCATCAAATTACTATTTGAATCACCAACGTTCATCTTCTCTTAATATGGTTTTGGACTTTTGTTTCTGTAGTGCTATATCTCTTTCTATCTTTATAGTGACATGGATTTGCCTATGAAATGTAACACACTATTCATCGTATCCCAAGAAATGTCCACTTTAGCTTTGTTATGACCTTACACTACCGTGACAAGGCTACCACCAAATCTGTATCAAACTTCCCACCTTTCAAACCAAGCTTCTGATGCTCATCAGGCAAGTGATGAATAGCAGTCACTCTCTTCTTTATGTAATGACATTGAATAGGATCTTTTTCAACTGCAATTACATTCCAACCCTTTTTTAAGGCACATGTTATGACTGTGCATGAACCAACAAATAGATCGAGTATCCACTCATGCTCATTTGAAAATAGATCTATGTGGCGTTGATTAATTAGGAGTTGTGGTTTTTGATAAGGATTGACTATCTCCCCATTCTTATCCATGGTCACATGTTTGGGCTTCTTCGTCACAACTGGAATAATGAAATGATCAAGAGTAAATGGAGCAGATGAGGGAAAATTGATGTGACCAATACTTTTTTTTCCATTGATAGACCAATACCCAACTGAAATGTTTGCTGTAGCAGATGTGAATCGACATCCTTTCATTTGTCTCACATTGGGTTTCATCCTATGACATGCAATGAAAATAAGTTTGAAATTTATCAAAAGAAAACACAATTATAACAATAATAATTGACCCAAAAAAGTCTTTGCATTTCATTGCTGCACTCACCAATAAATGTAGTCACGCCCAGTACATTTATCATTGATGACACTTATCACTACCCCAGACTGCAAGTTTGAATGAAAAATAACGACATGCCAAAGAGTTGCCATCGTAATTGACATGAATTGGTCAAGAAGACTCATTAGTTCTTTTTCTTTGTAAGGGACCTCATCAAAGGTGGTGGATCTGAGAACATTAAATCCGTATGGTGTGTCTGCAATGACCAATGTTTACTCATTCTTTGGAACTATCTTTGACAATTCATTGCAATCTCCTGAGCACACGATAAAAGTTTGGTGGATGGTTTCCCCCCTATCAAACTCTAACATGTCATCACTAAGAGTGATAGATTGTTGTCAAGTTCAACGCTCGTTTTCTTTTGCAGCTCGATCAATTAATTGCTTAAAGCTTGTAGGCATCATACTACTCTCAGATCCCTTCTTGCCTCTTTTCTGAAGGTTGTTGTCAAAATAATAGTTCAATATTTTAAACATTCAAATCTATAATTCGAAAGAAAATTTCCATTAGCATATGTATACTAAATTTGACATACCATTCTTTTGAATATATTGAAATAAGCCAAGCTCTTCATCTTGCTGCTCTCTGAATACCTCCTGAACAACATCCCAATCTAGCATGTTCAATTGCTAGATCATTGCTTCCTTCATTCTCATGTAAATTTTATGCTTGCATTGAAAACACATGTAAAATTCATCTCACTTTTACAGTTGAAACAAAGTCTATTGAAACATTATTTGTAGAGAGATTAATGTAAAATCAAGGAGAGACATGATGCAAAGGAGAGAACTTTACTTACTCATCAAATTCATTGCCCATTTCATCCAAAGAAAGATCCCCAGACACCACTCTGCCAAGCACAAATGCAAAACTGGCTCTTGTGCTGGTGTTCCTGAGCGATCCCCTCAAATCTCTTACTCCTCTCAATTTATTAATCCTCCCAAGATTTCCCCATAAACCCCTTGCTCTTCTCAAGCTACTCCCACAAACTTTTTCCTCCTCTCAAGCTATCACCCCACGAACCTCTTCCTCCTCTCAACCTCTTATTCTTCTTTGCTTGCTCACCATCTCCCTCCGCCTCTCTCCTCGCCACATGGACACCACAAAAGAGAAATGTTTGAGGCACTATTCTTGTAGTATGGCTAGATCTTAAATAGCAAGGTGGATTAGGCATTCCTATCAGGAGCACACCTTGTTCCAACCTTGCATGGTGTGGACATGGATCCTTACTACCAGGGAATGACCAACGAAGAGGTTCTAATGGAGGCAATTAAAGATGTGGAGGAAATTATTAAAGAGAAAGGACACATACTATTCCTAGACCCCCAGACTTGATTTTGCCCTGGCTCTTGTAGACCACGCTCCACCCCTACTCCCACAACCCCCGTCCAGGAGTAGCTACATCCCTTGTCTTGCTAGCCTCTCTGCTCTTATATGAAATACAAAAACTTTTTTTCCATGTTCAAAGTTTGTTTGCTTTCTTTGCTCAACCCCCTCTTAGGAGTAGCTACCCTTGTCTTGCTAGCCTCCATGTTCTCATGTAACCTTCTCTCCCTATTATGAAATACCAAAACTTCTTTTGAAAAATTCTCCACGTTAAGATTTTTTTTCGCCTTCTTTGCAGAGGTGAAAATTATTTATTCTATCAAAGTCATGGCAAAGCACGTATCTCATTAGTATCTATGTTGACATAGACCAAAGTTGGGGTTTTCTTACTATTATAAGTATTAGGCATTGATATTTTTAAACATCGGGCTACAAGGCCACACACACACACACATACACACACAGAGATGTGAGATAAAGAGAGTATAGGTGGTGTGAGGGAGAGAGCATAGAGAGAGAGAGAGAGAGAGGGAGGGGGGATGTAAGGAAGAAAATAGGGGTGACATGTGTGTGTGTTCCTTAATTGACGATTTTTAGTAAATACTAATGATTTTCTTGATGCATTGACATTGATCATTTTGGGGTACTATTATTCATAAGGAACCATGTATATTAGCTATGCATGCTTTGAAAACATACATACATATATAGATACATACATATATATATCTAAATTATCATTTTTAAAACAATGGATATATGTTCTTTGTCAATATGGTATTGGTGTTTTTGAAAATGTTATTTTCAAGGATATTACCAAGATTCAATAAGCTATGTTGAGTCTTTATTTGTCTTTAGAAAAATCCCATGGTGCCAATTGTCCATGAATGTACCAATTAATGCATGGGTGAGACAACTTGTTAGGTATTAGGTTGTGTATGGGGCTTTTGTGGATCAAATATTATAGATGAAATATGTATGTATGTAGATCAAATCTTTGGATGTAATAAACATAATGAATCACTGTATAAATTTAAAGTATGTGGAAATCAAGCATGCAAAGCTTAGTAAGAAGACAGGAAAATGGTGTAAAAACAACTGAATGTCTTTATTAAATGAAGTGGAAAGTACGGTCTACAAGATTGGAATGTAAGATTTTTACGGCTTAAATCCAACATATCCATCAAGGCTTGATCAATGATATCCATGTCATATTGTAATGATTAGCATCCAAAATCCATTGTATGCATCATAAGTATATAACAAGAAAAGGGATGCACATGGGATATACATAAACTATTAATTGAGAACTATGAATTTGTATGCCAAGTGCATGTCATAACCAACCATTCAATTTATTTTTTTTAAAGGGCTCCAATAGCCCATGCTTGATCCGGTGTGCCACGAGTGCATGCCATAACAAACCATTAAAAAAAAAGAGAAGCTCCAAGAGCGCTTTTTAGTTTTTATCTTTGCATGCAGAGTGCATGCTAACTGCATGCCATAACCAACCATTTAAAAAAGTTTTAAAGAAATGACCTCCTTAAAAAAAAGGGGCTCCCTATGACTTCTAGGATCTATCATATAAGTATATATATAAGTATATAACAAGAAATTTAGGGATGGACATGGGATATACATAAATTATGAATTGAGAGATATGAATTTGTATGCCAAGTGCATGCCATATCCAACCGTTCAAAAAATAATAATAATAAGGGCTCCAAGAGCCCATGCTTGATCCGATGTGCCAGGCCTCCTAGCACGCCGAATCAAGCATGGGCTCTTAGAACCCTTTTTTAATTTAAAAAATTTACTTATTTGCATGCCAAGTGCATGCCATAACCAACCTTTTTTTTTTTGAAAGGGCTCTAAGAGCCCTTGCTCAAGTCAGCATGCCAAGAGCTAAGACAGCATCATGCTTTGGCAGGGCTTTGGCTCAAGCAAGGGCTCTTGAAGCCCTTTTATACTATTATTTTTAAATGTTTGCATGCCGAGTGCATGTTAACTGCATTCCATAAACAAGTATTTTTAAAAGATAAAAAAATGGCCTCCGTTAAAAAAAAGGGCTCTCTATGACATTTAGGGAGCTCACATCTAATCAATGATATTTAATAATGGCATTTAGGAGTTGACATCTAAGGCAATGATCTCTCATTTGTGGGCTCACATCTAAGGTTGTGCTCTCTCATTTGTGGGCTCACATATAAAGCATAATTCTAATTGTGATAATGCATCTACAATTTTATATTCATTCCCTCTCTTTGATATTGAATTTCCTTTGAAATTCTTGCATGAGTTCTATCTATCTAGCTCAGAGTTAGTCATGTTATAGCATTAGTTGGCAACTTTCTGCCTCATCTTCATTGACTTAATATCAATTGAAATTAGATACCCTATTATTTTAAGCTAAGAGAGGATTTTATTAGATACCTCATCTTTATTTACTTGATATCAAAACAAATTAGATACCCTATTGTCACAAGTTTAGAGAGCATAATATTAGGAATATCTTGCACATTCTTCATACAAAAGCACACACTAAGATAAAATCAAAGTTTTATGCTAGCTAAGTCTATATTTTGTCAACCTCAAAAGTCCATCAATGTGATTAGAAACATCTAAAACACAAAACTTGATTCTATTCCATCTTCTTTTGTTTAAGGGATAAGGAAGATCTTGCCCGTGCTTTTAAGCTGCCATAAGTGAAACTTTTCTTTCACGCCAATGGCTTTAATAGTTATGGTCTGCCTGATGAGATCTCAGGGGGGTGTCACTTAATAGTATATGTGACTATCACATGAGTTCAATAGATGGGCATATTTAATTTCATTTGTTCTCACATTTTCACATATATAGAAGGGTGTTATAAAAAAGACTTTGGGAACTTTTTTACAAATTGAATAGGAAAAGGGTGTGTTTTATTAATGAAAATTTCACAAACATTGGGTTTTGCAGATAGGCCTTGAAGGCATGAGATATATAGGGTTTATACATAGTAACCCCCCAAGACGATGATGATATGGAGCAAGTAGAGGAGAAAGTGGCTTTTGATGTGGCATCTACCAATCGTCATGCTTTTGGGAATTGAGAGTGTTTTTCAAGAAGGCTTGTAAGGTGTTTATTAATACCATTATTCAGTCTTGAGATTTTAAAGACTGTCATGTTAAATTAATCTCATGTAATGTCATCAACTTCTTTTATAGTTTTACTTGTATTCACTTTAAAAAGCTGTCAAAATTAGCTGAAATTTCAAGAGCTTTTTTGTTATAATTTGTTATTTATAGGGTTCTATTTTTGTTTAATTCTTATTCCAAAGTAGATTTGAAAACTTTTTGGAGATCATAACATTCTGAAATTAATGAAATGGGTGTTCTACATATGTTCTTTTGGATATACTAAATGTCAAAAGGGTGTCAAAATGATTCTTTATAGTAGTGCTTGCATATTATATAGAGTATGTAAATATACCACATTAATAAAAATGGGGCATTGCCCCAATTAGACCTTAAAATGGGAAAAAAATTTGTCATTATAAGCATCGATATGCTTTCTACAACAAATGCTAATATCAATGTTGATATGGATGCTTTATTTGATTTTATAATTTTATTCTAATATAGACAATAATATCCTTGAAAATGCCTACTTTAATCTCTGTCCCTCTATCTATCTATCTACCTATCTATATCTATCTATCTATCTATCTATCTATCTATCTATATATGTGTTTGTGTGTGTGTGTGTGTGTGTGTGTGTGTGTCTGTGTGTATCTACACACATATATATATATATATACACACATACACACACACATATGTATGCATATATGTATATGTATGTATATACATCTCTCCTCCTTCATGGCTCGTTGCACCTCCCTCACTGATTTGTAAAGGTTGTAAGGGTGCCACATACAACTCACGCTCTGGAACACAATTCAAGAACTTTAATCGTTTGACTGGAACCCAAGTCGATGATAGAACTTCCCCCACAACAACACCGTGCCTTCTTGATCTTTCTTCATTCGAAATCGGTCTTGAAATCTTAACTCATTGAGGTTCTCAATACATCGATCAATTCGCTCGTTGTCACCAAACACAAAGCGTCTAAAATCTATTGTTTTTTCCATGCTATCGGTTTTGGCACATATGCATCCTGTAAAATGTGGATCATTGCATCGCTTCTTTCCTTCTCATCAGCTATACTGAGAACCAACTAAACATCTGATCATTATGGTCGTGTGTGTGACCCACCATAAGAAATCCTAATTTCACTTTCAGAAATATGCCTTTCTCCACAATGATGATGTTTATTTGTAGTCGACCACTAGCATGACTATGTTGTACTTAGTACTATCATTTTGCATTTTTGCATTCTGCGCATATGTTATGTTATTCTATGCTATGCACTTATGCTATGCTATATGCTTATCTATGGTCCCATGTATTGGAGATCAGCAGCTAGAAGCGACAAAATCATCCACTACTACACACGAGCCTTATTTTGATGGTTAAGCACCGACGTTGAGCATGCACGGGGTGCTAATCGTCGGTATGCAAAGCGGGCTTAAAAAGTGTCGCTATATAGCGACACTTTTATAAATGTCGCTATAGAAGAATTTGAGGAGCTTGAAACCAAATTGGGTCTCTAGAACACCACCCAGTTAGGATCCCAAGAGACTCCTTCTATGTCTATCAAGATGCTAGACCAAAATTTGGATGAAGACAAAGCTACCACCACCCCTCGTGAAGTAGAAGTCACTACCACTCTCACCTCTCGGTCAACCCACAAAAGGACCATCATACTAACACAAGAGAGTACAGGGTGGTACAACTCTTAGCACACTCACCGCTAGGTAAAGAATCGCTATAGGAAATCAGAGGGTGCGCCATTTATTCCAAGTTTATCCCACGAGGGCCAGCACTACACCTTGTACTACCATAATGTAATGGCCTATATGGCCCTCTACCATGTAGATGTACAGCCCCAGGTCCTCTCCATTGATCTCAGGCTTGTGGCTGACCCGAATGCCCTGCCTTTTAAACATGACATTGATGGGAGAATTCCTTGCCACATAAAATGCGATCACCCAAGTTTGTGTGTTGCATGATGAAGTAGGAATTCCGCATAGGCACCATTTCAAAGTGGATGTAGTCTATGCAACATCTTAGCTTCTAGTGGGTCAGTGAGAAACATATTCACAAAAAGAAGCTGGATGAGGTCCTGAACAAAATATGCAAGTATGACTGCAAAAGGAACAAAGTATGCATCGGCTTCAATGAGTTGTTAGACCATGCACTCAAAAAGCCAGCTCACAGGGTGTAGCTCTTGACCCAACTCAAGTAGAATGACCACCACCAAAATATTATGCCCAATATGCTCGTTCGACTGGCTCAGATGCAATTGACAAACTAGGCTGACTACTTCTACACCCAGATGAAGAAGGACCTAACCACTCACAACAATAGACTTGGTAAGCGGTGATATATATTCTAGTGCTCTATTACATGTCTCAACAGTAGCCATCCCAAGGGTATGGCATGGCAGACAAAAGTGCCACAATAGATGCTACAGTACTTGACGAGACCACCTCTCACCCCATTCCGATGAAAGAAAAGCTCAACCAAGGGGAGTCTTTAGCTTCACAGGAGAACACGTTTAGACTACAAGAATAGGCTCAAAAACAGATGGAGGAATAGAGGCTCTTGGTCTTCATAGAAAGTCAATGGCAGATGGAAGCCCGAGCACACACAGAAAAAGACAAAGGGCCAATAACAAGAGCCATCAATGTTGACACCGAGGAGGACAATAATGCAACTGTGGATATTGGCCTCCACCCGAAAACATTACAAACATGGACTTCCATGGCCATCCCCATGACTTTGGCCCCACAACCAACACCTCCTCATCCTTAGCCTTAACTATAGCCAATGGACCAACCCTCCTGCCTCACTGGATCCTCATCTTCTCCATGGGAATGTCTCACTGAATCCCTACAAATTTGTTCAACTACATCAGCTTACTCTCGACAGGAGGTGGCTATGGCCAGATGACATAAGAACAAGCAGCCCAGGCAAAAGCCATGGAGGAACAACTACACAAATCACCACTCTTGCATTGATAACTGACCACTCTATCTCTACCAATCCTTGCTTAATTCATCATGCTATCTATTTTGCCACTCCACAGAGAGAGAGAGAGAGAGAGAGAGAGAGAGAGAGAGAGAGAGAATCAAAAGTTTTTTCATGAAAACCTCTAAGAGTGAAACTATTCCTACCAAATGTGGCAAAAACTTTTGGCCATGTGGTCAAAATTTTATGCTAAAACTATAAAGATAGCTAAGAGTAAAAGAGAACAATATAAAGATTTCAAGATTTCTAATACATCATTTGTTGTATAGAAAGTACAGATCTTCCATTTTTCTATTCTCAATTCTTCATTTTTTCTCACTTTGAGCATCTCATTGTTTATGCTATACTACCTTTGTCTACTTTGTTGCTTCCTCCACTCATAGCCGTGTCATTGATAGTGAGCTCTCATAATGAAGCGGGAAAGGTACTCTCCCTCTTCCTCCTCTCACATAGCCCTAACATTGATATAGAGAATGCTTGTTTGGAAGTAAAGAAGCTACTAAAAATTGGAGAAAAAGAGAAGGTAGTCATGGGGGCATTTGAGACACAAGTCGATTGAAACACACTCAATCATGAGGATTCAAATCTTCCTCAACTCCATATCATTCTCCCCAAGTTAGGACTCAACTAGAAGAGGATCCAGGCACATCATGTTGTGATTTTTTTGATGATGTTTGTTCTTTCTCATCATATTCTATTTTTGTTGCAAATTCCATGCTTATATATCATGGATAGAATCTTGAAAGTACAACAAGGTTAGTGACTACTGAAGAGGCAATATATTTTGAGGACCTCTTGAAAAATAACCCAGTATGCATGCTAACAATGAGGTAGGTTTTCATGCTAAAGAAGAGGAGAAGGAGATAATTTATATTTCCAACTAGAAGAAGGTTTTTTGTATGTGACAGATGCTTAGCATGATGGAGAGGTAGATGCTTGGGACAGCTAGTACATGAGGCAAAGACATTGATGGCCAATTTACAACAAGAAGTTCCCACAGAAAATGAACTCTTGGGGGATGGTCATAAGCCATATCAACCCCATATTGATGAAGAGGTAGTGCCATTGCAAATAAGGTGTGAGGACAATGAGGATGATAATGAAGATCAAGGGGTACTGTGGTCTTCTTACTCTATGATGTTGATGTGTTTGATAGAGAGCTTGTTGTAGCAACTCCAATGCAGGAGCTAAGGGTTGTAGTTTCTCATTGGATGTACTGCAAGTGCAAGCCTATGAGTTGGATGATTTTGATAGGGATATATCTTTCCAAATCAAGTGCAATGAAAGAAGCTTGGATGACGAGGTAAAGGTAGCATGTGATGCTTTGTCACTTGACTCAATCCATGAAGCATCTCATGAAGAGTTCTCAAATAGAGACCTGTATGCACATACCATTCATAGTCAAGAGGTTCTTGATTGGTACTTTGAGGAATCTATTGAAGAATTGAATTTGAAGATGGCATGCATATGGAGAGATTAAAACATGGGCTATAGAATTTGAAGACACAGAGACAAGATACTCAGATATGCTTGGACATACGTGGCTAGAGGCAATGTGACCAGTATGAAAGGAAGGGTTTATTTATTTATTATCCAAGAGGATAGCATAGCAAAGCACAAGGATGTTGTTGGGCATGAATGTCTATAGTTGAGGGGTGGACAAGAATGATAGGAAAATTTTTAGAACCCCAATTTTGAATTGCTTGTGGTAGGAACTAGGTGGAATTGATATTATTGTACATCTTAGGTCAAGTTTTGCATGCTAGGATTGAATGTTTATTTTCAAGAATGTAGAAAGTAATTATTTATAGTGGAACTAGTAGTAGACAGTCCATTGGAGGTGTGGGTTAAGAGCATGTAGATTAAAAAAGCAGTCGCACCTCCCCAAAATCATCTGTAGGTGTAGACTGTTGAGCTCCGATGAGTGGTCCTCATATTTCTCTATGTAGGTTAATTGCCTATGCATGGGTTAGAGGGTTGAGAATTGATGTCACTTCATTTAAAGTTCTTTTCAGTACAAGTTCTATCTACAAGATCTAGGAGCTTTTATTGTTTCCTTGTGCAAGTGTGATGGAGAGGAAATTGTTGTTGTTAGTTGATGATGACTAGTTAGAGATTCATAGTCTCCTTTGTGGAACGAGGTGGGTGCTAAGCTTGAGAAACAAGCATTAATAAAGAGGGATTTAAAATTAACTTCAAAGAATATGTTCTATATGTGGGAGGGAAATCATTGAAAAATGGCATGGATGCCACTAATTGATGAGGCATATAAGGAGACAAAATTAAGGCACATACAAGTCACGTGAATCTTGATTGATCCAAGGAAGCTGAATGATATTGAACTCATATCATGCAATATCAATACTTGTTTACAAATACCTTCATTGCTATTGATCTCCCTGAACTACTTGCTTAACTTTATTGTATTGTTGTACTAATTATCTTGCAGACTTAATGGACATGTTGTCATCACTCAATTGGACACTCTTATTAATGCAAATAAAATATGTGCATGTGACCCTGTTTTTTTGAGATCCTTGAGTTGTGAGGAGTCAAGTAAAGAAGTACAGAGTGAAAGAAGAGAAGAGAAAAAACCCATGGTATCCCTTGTCTTGGAGCTATTTATTCCATCTTATCTTCCAAGTGAAACATTACTTCCTTTATTAATTTATTACATATAATTCAATAAGCCTTGAGGCTTGCATATTAACCCCCTTGTCCATTGTGGTCTTTAAAGGCTCATTTAAAGGCTCAATAGAAATCATATTTAAAGAAAGAAAGGGAGGACATGGCAAGTAAGATGCCTATAAGACTAATGGAAGAAGCAAAAAGGAAGAAGCAAAAGTGGTTGATCCTTAAATGGATTTTAGATAGGATGTATAAGGTAGATTGCCTACACTATGTAGAGGTTTCATTTTTATACCTTTACTTGTGCCTTTTAGCATGAATATTTTGAATTGTATTGATCCTAGACTTGATGGTGTGTGGAAGTCTAGATTGTTTGCCCTTGTGAGGGTCTAGATACAACTGTATATCCAGATACAAATGTCACTCTAGATACAATTGTGACTCTAGAAAAACTTATGCTCACAGCCTAGGTAGAATTGAGGATGGAGAAGAAATCAATGTTGTTATTAGTGGAGGTAGATAGAGTCACGAAGGGAAAGTATTATATGCCTAATGGAGACTCAAAAAATAGAGGTTAGTCAGTTTTACTAGATCTCGATTATGAATTCATTTGTTAAAACCTTTTTCTCAAAGTTAAAAATAATTATTTGCTAACATACAAGCCATCTTTGTGCTTGCAAGAGAGGTCTTTCTTTAAAGGTTGAGACATAATCAGTGTAGGTTTTAGAGGAATTAAAATGTTATTATTTACATGGAATGGAAGGTCTTTGCCTCACATGTATGGTGCACGATGTTTGCTTCCAAGAGTTGGAGATAGTCAAGCCTGTAGTCATGGAGCACTGTGTTTTCTTCCAAGGCTTTGAGATAGTCAGGCATGTAGTTGTGCATGGTAAGTTACCTTATGAAATTTTCAATGATAATGGGGAGAAATTTCCTATAAGTGTATTTTCACTTCTACAAGTACCCTTACAAATGTGGCATGCTGATCTGCATGGTTGTTATGCAAACTATTCAAATGTGTTTCAAGTACAATCCTCCATGTTGACGTTTGCGCAATGATGGGGCATGAATCTAGCCCTCTACTTTGCAAAGACAATTGCCTAATCTTAGTCCTTTTGTGGTTTGTCCGTATATATATTGGAATCGCCCTTAGAGAAAGGGCAAGGTGGCAAAAGAACCTCCTCTCCCCCTCGATTCCCCACAAACAAACAAAGATAAATGGATAGTTAAGGGCAATAAAGGGTAGGGGGGACTAGTATAGATCCACTTAGAGAAGAAGAAAGAAAAGCAGGTGTAATAGGAAAACTCACAAGAAACGAAAATTATGCTCTCTGTATCATATAAAAAAATGCTTTTGAGACTCTAGGAATACTCTCTTAGAAATCTCTCTCATGAATCCTACATGCGATTCCTACATATGAAGAGAGAAAGTCATGCAAATCCTATATGCTATTCCTATACACGCAGAGAGAAAGTCAAAGTCCTACATGAGATTCCTACATGCACATCCTACACAAAAATTCTATATGCATATCCTACATGTGAATCCTACATGTGCATCCTACATGCATTTCCTACACGTAGAGAGAGAAAGTCCTACAAAGAAGATCTCTACAGCTATATAAATATCTCATAATGGAATGAAGCCCACATTATTTGGGGGAATTTCGTTCCACTCAACTTTGGTGTTCATGTGCAATTGTGTCCACGCTTCCATGCTCCCTTGCACTATGAACATTCAAAAGTATAACCTACTCTTGTCTCCCACTCCCCCCTTCTCCAACCTTGCCAATTGTCATCTCCCCTCTCCTCCTTCCTCCTTCCTCCTTCTTTCTCCTCTCCCTAAACCCCTTTGCTCTTGCATATTCCTTCTCTCCTACTCCTACTCTTCCAATTAACCCATACGCTCTTAGATTAGTTTCTTAACCATTATCCTCCAACATCTATGAATGAGATGAGCTCTCCACCATGTACCTTATTTTAAACCTTGAAACCTCCTTTTGAACCTTGAAATCTACTTTTGAACCTTAAACTTCCAAAGGAGGTCAAAGCCTTCATTACATCAACCATGTTGATGAATGAATCCTTCATACATGTGTGCACAAGCTCTACTTTTCGTACTTGAGCCTACGTTTCTTAGCAAACCATGACCCGTGGTCCTAAGCTACTAATATACTACAACGATAGATCATTATAATTGTAGGTGACAAAAAGCTTCAGTACCTTTCAAATGTTTAGAGAAGTAGCAACATTTTGGTGCCATTGCTAGGAAGAATAGAATTAGATTCTTAAGTAAAAGTAGACAGATGCAAGCATGTATGAAAAACAAACCACCATAAACTATTACTATCACACCACTAAATAACTAAAATATTCCCAACTATAGCCAAAAGTAATAATCCCTAGCTAAAACCTTTAGTTATTGGCTTATGATATTACGTTTTTTGATGAAAAATCCAATTAAAATAAGAATTTAGGCCAATAATATGTGTATCAATTTGTAGAGCTTCAAATTTTGAATATTTTTCTTTTTTATCAAAAAGTGCTCCGACATACCCATGAAAAGTTATGGGCAAAGGAAGGTTAGTGGTTATGAAAGCACTCACCCCATCCACAAAAGGAGGTTGAATTATCCTACCTATCCAAACGTGGACAAATTGTAAGGTGCACAAGTGTTGACTAAATCCACACCTCCCACCTCCTTCCTCATAAAAATGCCCCCAACCCCCTCATTCTCCTTCTTCCACATCTAGCCTCCCTCCTCTTCCAAATTCTCTAGCCCCACTCAAGTCACTCCTCCCTTGACATGAAACACAAGCTCACTCCTATCCTAATCAATCTGACTCTACATCAAGCCCTTCTTGCTGCAATGACTCAGCACCCACTATCGAGTGTCTTCCCCAACCATCTTGGAACATTGATGAAGTTTTTTTTTGAAAAATAGTCTGAAGATGAACATCTCCCCTTCCCCTTTATTTCCATCAAGTTTTTCATTTCATCTTTATTTCCATTAAGTTTTCTTATTTTTCGTCGAGTTTTTTGGTTTTTATCCATTTCTCTGTCATTTCTGCCATCTTCCCCATGCATTTTCCTCATCTTCTTTTCCCTCTCCCCCATTGTCCCACTTTTCCTTTCCTTCTTTCCCTTACCCACTCCCATTCTCCCAATTTCTATCCATTATATCTCCCCCTTTTTGTCCATCCCATATCTCACCACCCCTTCCATTCTTTCTCTCTTTGATCTTTCATTCTCCCCCCCCTTCTCTCTCTCTCTATGTGTGTGTGTGTGTCTCTCTGTCTCTCTGTCTCTCTCTGTCTTTGTCTTTATCTCTGTCTCTGTCTCTATCTCTCTCGCTTTTCCTGTGAACTATTGCCCCCAACCAGGTGCTATACATAGCCTAGTTGTGCGACATCACCTCGTTTTACATGCCCATTGCCTCAAGATCTGTCATGCACCCCCCTTGAAAACACCCCTGTGCCTTGGGTCTCATGCTGCATGCACGTCAATGTCATCTTGGACACCTTAATGTTTCACGCCCCAACTGTCTAGTGCCACCTATGCCCTCATCTTCCCCTCCTTTTCCCACAGCCCTCCACCTTGGTGCCCATTCCATCGGCACAATGCCCCACACACACCCTCTCCATTGCGATCATCTTGCCCCAAAAACCTTGCCGCTTGGGGACCGTGCACCATCTTCTTGCCTCGAGGGTCGATCCTCGTGCATCATCACATCTACCACAACCTTTGCCTGTAGCCATGCCGCTGCATTTAGGACCACCTTTGCCAGCCATTGCCATGCCTCCGTCGGCTGCCTAGGGTGCCATGCACCATCCACTCCTATCCGTTTGTGGTAGAGTTGATGTTGCCACCTTGATTTTTGCTTTGCCCTCTGGCTTAGTGGCCATGGCAAAAACCTCTGTCATACTCCACCTTTGGCCTTGGGCACTGCCTCCACTACACCTCCCTCCTCCCTTGAGTCATCTCCCATCGAAATATCCTCCATTAATCACCCTCCCCCAAATAGGGGACAACCATTTTCTTCCGAGCATCTGAGCGAAGAAAAAAGAAAGCTTCCAACTATGTACAATATACCAAAAATGGATCGAAAGAAAACATAGTTTCCCATAGAAATATGTAAAGTATTACAAGAATGCCTAATTCTTACACAAATATTCACATAAATCCATAGGGATGGTTAATAACACAATGGGATGGATTTTGATTAAACCCACATGTAGAGTAGATTTCTTTATGAAAAGTCCCTTATGATCCTTCTTACAACTTTTACTTTATAGGGGGTAATATTGAAGACCCCCTCTCAACTTATCTTCACAAAAGGGTTTCTCCAAAGAAACCTCATTGAAGCAAGCCATCCAAGGTAGTTTCGCTAGCGAAACCCCTTTGAAGTAGGTCTTCCAATGTAGTTTCAAAACTACCTTGGACAATACTTTTAAAAGTAACATAACTTTCACGTCCAATGTACAAATGTAGTCATTCAACCACTCAAATTGAGGATAGGGTTATATTTTACAAAATCTTACATATATAGTCTTAAATCATACATGTATTTTATGAGAATAAATATATAAGCCCATGTTAATATTTATTTATAGTAATTTTAACTTCTTTAGAAGCACATCCATAAATATGTTGCTATTTATGCTATCAATACACTAAAATTCTCTTGTCACATTGATATACATGTGTTTAATAAGTAGTTGTAATCGATGTTTCTTAAAGTAACTCTTTTTCAACACAGTTCTTGTTAGGTAATTATAGGGGTACAAAATGATGTCTCTAAATAATAAAATTTACTTTATGTAAAAGTGAATGAGTGACCATTTTGTATATTTTTATGATAAAGGGATCTCGTTCTAGTGAAAATAAAATGGTTCCTAAAGAAATACTGCTTTTTAAGATGTCTTAAAAAACACTTGGATAAATCTGGTTGTAGGTTTTTGCTCATACAAATGAAGTAGTGCCCCAAAGTGTAGGGCTGAGAAGCATTTTGTCACAACATGTAAATGTCATTACACCACAATAGAAAGAGGTGGACAAGCATCATTCTATTCCTATTCAACCAAGAAGGCATCTATAGAATCAAATAGGTTGATAATGCTCAATTAGAAGGCCAAATCTTTGGTAATGGTTTAGCTATTCTCCATGCTCTAATGTCCATCGAGCTTTCCAAAGTCAAACCTCCAAGGCTAAACAACAACAAAAGATTTCAAAAGAAGACTAAAAGTGGATACCATTGTGAAGCCAAGATTGAACGCTTCAATGAATTTGAATGAGTGCAGAATAGGATTGTGGAGTTTTAACTCACCGAGCTAGTCCAACCAAGCGAGTGATCTCCTCTTGAATAATGCCCAGAAGGTCTCAAAAGAGTATGCACAATAGATGAACCATTACATGGGAATACTTTACAAGTGGACCACAATTCTAAGCTTAAAAGGTTTTGGAAATTCAGGCCACATGTGAAGATGGAGATTGATCTTGATGCTCATGGTATATTATCCTGTGCGCAAGAAGGGGCTAGTTGAAATTTTTTCGGCCAAGTGGATTGGACCTGGGTTGCATGACCTATGCTTTGGAAAGCTGCAATCCTAATCATTGTAAAACTAAGACAACTGCACACATTGCTAGAATCAAACGTTATCATGTATGACCTGTGCTTTTTCAGATGTGACACCTGGTCGGCACGTCGGATCACCAGGCTAATTTGGCTTCTGTTTTAGAACTATCATCGACATAGGCACAAGAATGATGGAATGAGTTGCCAATTTTCTTGGCATGATGTCCCCTCCTAGATGGAGTCTTGTATTTAGAGCACATTCCCACGTGAGAAGAGAGAAGGGAGAAAATCAAGGGGGCATTGTAGGGAACAGTTTATGGGAGAATTGCGAGCTTCCTCTCCTTTGCTTGAGCGATTCTCTTGCAAATTTTGTTGCAAGGATTGGAGAAGAGCACCTGAAATTATCGTCTCTCTTATTAAGGCAACTAAGGGGCGAAAAAGTTTCGGAAGGAGCGACGCCCCTGCGAGTTGAGAGCTTCAGTGCATGTCTGTGCCCTCAAGTAGCGCATAGAAGTTGCTTCGTAGTGCGAAGCGCCCACGATGTTGTGAAGGAGCATCCAAAGAGACGGAGGAAGAGATGGTCGAAGGAAATGACGCTGAGTCAGTGGAAAAAGCTCTGCCTTCTAACCCTCGAGACATTCTGAAGGGAGATGAGCCACTCGCTGAAGCTAACCCCCCATCATATGCAGACACCCTTGCAAAGAAACTGTCAGGCGGGTTCACTGACATTGACGACGCGTTGGCCGAGAAGGTGCTGAGTGAAGAAATCGAGCGGCGCGCGAGGGAGAATGCCAAGAAGCCCTGGTTTGAAATTGGAAAAAAGCGGACCTCAAGCCAGAGCTCACACGTCTGGTCAAGGGGGGCGTATCCCTATTCTTTATAGGTAGGATACCCTCGATGCGCGAACTAGAGGAATTCCTACTGTATGAAAGTGACCTATCTGCAAGGTTCCTGGGAAAAGATAAAGAAAACAGGTTTCATTTTCTTAGAGACGCGTACCAAGCTTTGGCTAGCTGATTTCTCTCCTTCGATGCCTACCCAACCTAGTGTGAAGACAATCTCATTACTGTCATGGAATGTCCATGGATGTTGTGATGCTATCAAGCAGAAAGCTATTGCCTCAGTTCTGGGTAAACTTAGGAATAATGTGGTGAGTGCAAGTGTGGGCCAAATGACCCTTTTTGTTTCATAGTGAGTAAGCTGGGGTATTCAGCACTCGTTAACTGCCCTTTTAGAGGGAAGGGTGGCACTGCTATCTTAGTCAAAGGTGGGATTGGTGTGCAGGAGCTGTTTTGCCACCATGACGAGGAATGGTTTTTAGCTGCTGCAGTGAATATTGAAGGGTTCCACTTTAAGGTTCTGTGTGTTTATGCCCCTAATGCATCCAGGGAAAGAGCAACGTGCTGGAGCAATTTAGTTTCTACCTTAGAAGGTGATTGTTGGCTGCTTGGCGGGGATTGGAATTTCACTTCAGATATTGCAGATAGATCGCATCTAAGTAGAGTGATGTCTCAAGCAGAGCAAGATGCTTGGGACGAGCTTTGCCTTGTCCACGGATTAGTGGACTGTTTGCAGATAAATCTAGAAGGGATTGGGGGTTTCTCTTGGAGTAACAGAAGAAAAGGGGAAGAGTTTAGAGCTTGCAGGCTTGATAGAATGTATGTATCGGGTGAAGGTTGGTGGCTTCATGCTCCAATGAAAGGAGAATACATTCTCAGCACTGGCCTCTCAGACCATGCTCCTCTCCAATGGTCGTTTGGGACTCTGGGCAAGGTTGAAAGATCCATGGACCGCCCTTTTAAGCATCAAAATAGGTTCTTGACTTCTAGAAATTTCTGTGCACATTAGGACAGGGGGATGTAGCCATGGCGCATGCAAGAATAGCCTGTAACTCCTACCATTTTCATGATTTTAGCGTCTGCCCTAAGTCTATGGCAAAAATGAGGGAGACCTCCCAAAAGTGGGTTTTCCATGAAAATCGCCAAGGAAATAGAGAGCATGGATGAAGGCAGACATTTTTGGTGTGGCCTTTCTTGCTTTTCACTCTGTGTTTTGACGTTTTATCAGCGCTTTTCTCCGATTCTTAAGCGACTCGTGCAAATTCTGGTTGCAAGGATTGGAGAAGAACGCCCAAAATTATCGTATTTCTTATTAACACGGCTAAATCCTACCATTTTCACGATTTTAAACAGCATTCCCATGCTGCCCATTCTAACGTTCTGAAGTTGTGGATGACCTTAAATTGGAATTTCCACTCTTTGTGCCATATTTCTGGGTGCATCCTTTAACCGTTGGAAGTTCGAGAAGGAATTTGGTTTCCCTCTACTTTTAAGACTTTGCAACAAATGAAAACATTAGATTTTACCTCAAATATAGGTGCCGATGTCAGATTCTTTGAAGCGTAGGTAATTTTGTAGGTTCTCACAAAGCTCTCGATTGTTCAACCTAAAAAATCATCAACCTTGGGTTCGGGAATGTCCTCTGAGCGGCTGCTCTATGTCTACGGCAAAAATGAGGGAGACCTCCCAAAAGTGGAATTTCCATGAAAATTGCCAGTGAAATAGAGAGCGCATGATGAAGACATACATTTTCGGCATGGCCTTTCTTGCTTTTCACTCTACGTTCTGACCTTTTCTTAATGCTATTCTCTCGTAATTGTTATATTACATGCCCTACCTTTGTCTCCCACTCCCTCCTTCCCCAACCTTGCAACTCCTCATCTCCCCCCTCCTCCTTTCTTCTTCCTTCTCTCCCCCAACCCCTTTTCTCTTACGCATTCCTTGTTTCCCACTCCTACTCTTGCACTAAACCCTTACACTCCTGGATTAGTTTCTCAACCCTTATCCCCAACATCTATGAGAGAGATGAGTTCTTCACCATGTACTTTATTCTAAACCTTGGAACTTCCTTCTAACCCTAGAACCTCCCTCTAAATCCTAGAACCTCCTTCTAAACCTTAAAGTCCCCAATGGAGGTGAAAGCCTTCATTCCTCAACCATGTTGATGAATGAATCTTTCATACACATGATAACCTCTACTTTTCACACTTGAGCCTATGTTTCTTACTAGGATGTGAGGACAAATATACTACAATGATGACACCTATTATATTTGTACGTGACAAAAATCCTTGGCATCTTTTAAATGTATAGAGAAGTGGCAACAAAGATGAAATAAGCCAAAGGGATTCCATGATTATAGTTTTGGGAGAAGATCACTTGGAGGAGGAACGTCCTCACCCAGAGGTAGGAGGGAAGGATTTTTTGCTTACAAGGGAAAGTTTTGACAACAATACAGAGAAAAAGAAGAACTTCCCAATGGAAAGAAGAAACTATGCTACCCAAGAGCCCAACCCCCAAGGCTAAAAAGGGAAAAAATAAGAATGGTAAGTAAACCATTATCCTTCCTCACACACAATGTTTGTGGTTTAATTGACTATTCTAGAGGGTTAGAAGTTGCTAGTTGGTTGAAGGAAAATTCTCTCTCTCTCTCTCTCTCTCTCTCTCTCTGTGTGTGTGTGTGTGTCTCTGTCTGTGTCTCTATCTCTCTATCTCTGTCTCTGTCTGTCTGTCTGTCTGTCTCTGTCTCTCTGTCTCTCTTGTCTTCATAGATCTATAGGAATTCAAGGTCACTAATCAAACTCTAGAGTAGAGATTGAAATCAATTGATTGAAGAAGAGTTTGGCTCTACACAAATCATGAAGAGGAAGAGGGGAGAATGCAATTGGTATTCTTTCACTTTAAAGAGTCATCATTAGGCAATGGAAAGATGATGATTGACATGCTTGAGCACAAAGCAAGATAGGGGGATATTCTAGCATAGGAGAAGCTTAGAACTATTAAAAGGGTGATCAAAATCTAAGAAAAAATTAGACTAAGAGTATAAAATTTATTTCAAAGAATGGTGGACTCAAAAAGTAGATCAAGCAACTAAAGAATTTACGCTTATAAGAAGAAAGAGAGCCAATGCGGAGGTACCCATGCTCAAAAAAGTGGACCTCACTCTAGCTACTTTCACTGAGGAGAATATGATGATAGTTTTTCAACATTATCAAAACGTGTTGTCTAACTCAATTGAGATAAAGGGTGAAGTAATGAGAGCATGAAACAAATGATGGCAAGTCAAGGATAGGCTGCTAAAAAATTTGTCTTAATGAAATTGACTTGAAAGAGGTTGTACACCTTATGGTTGATGGAAAAACCGTAGGGGAAGATGGTCTTCCCATAGAGTTCTATTGGGAGGTTGTTGGACCTTATCTGTTGGGGCTATGGAAAGAGAGTGTCCATCACTAACAACTACTTGGACATTAATCAAGCTTATTCCCAACGAAGTAAAAAAGGAGGAGCTAAAAAATTGGAGACACTATGCTAAATTGTAGTCATAAGATATTTGCTGAACTAAAGGAGAATGAGTGCTTAGATCCTACAAAAAGAATAGAAAGGTTTTATAAAGGGTAGAAACCTTTTGGAATCTATTATCAACATCTTAGAGAGATTTGAATAATCCAAGGATATGGGAAAAGATATAGGTTTTATCAAAGTGGATTTTGACAAGGATTATGAAGGTTAGAGTGGGGTTATCTATTACAATATTTGCACATGGGATTAGATCAAACTTATGGTTCTTATGTCAGGCTACAACTCACTAATGCCTCAACAAAAGTTTATGTCGGTCGTGAGATGACTTGAGCTTTTAGTCTTCAGACATCCATTAGGTAGGGTTTCCCCTTAGTCTCTCTATTATTTGCCATTGCAGTAGATGCTAAAGTTGGCAAGGGAAACATAAGGGGTATTGAGCTGCCAGGTAGAAAACAACTTATGACTCAGCAATTTGTAGATGACACGAACCTAACTCCAAGGAACACCACTTAAGATGTTAACTGAGTGTTGGAATGCCTTCATATTTTTTGCAAGGCCTCATGATCAATGATAAATCATTTAGAAATAGGATATTCTACTATGAAAGAGAAGGACCAAGTGGTCTTAAGGCAAATGGGTGTCATAGAATCCCCAAGGGTACTATTTTTAGACATTGGGTTGTTCCAATGGGCTTTGACGTGCCTATGAAAGGTGGGTGGTAGTGGTTCTTGAATGTAATCAAAGGAAAGATAATTGGAGGGGATACCGAAAAATTTGGTAGAGAGAAGGACACTATATTACTTTGTCATCACCATTTGTACTTATTCTATTGGTGTCCTTCCAAAGCAAGATTGGAGAAATTCACTAAACTCTGTAGGTCCTTCCTTTAGGGTGGGGACATCACTAGAAAAAGAATATCCAAAGTTAGTTGGGATTTTTGCATAAGACCTAAGGATGAAGGAGGGCTAGGAATAGCTGACATTTCAGCAGTTACAAACTTTTAGCCTCCTGGGTTACGAAATCAGTTCTAATCCCTGATAGGGACTGGGCTAAAATTATTCCTAAGAATTTCTCTAAGGTTAGACTTGTAAGGGGGCCCAAATGGGCTAAAATTCTTCTTAAGAATTTCTCTAAGGTTAGACTTGTAAGGGGGACCAAATGGAAGAATTATCCTAGACTCTCTACTCTATGCAATCTTGAACCTTGTTTGGTCAAAGGGATCCAAATTTTGTAGCCCTTGTGAAATGTCTATGAAGCTCTTACAAGGCGGTTTATGTTTACTCAGAAAGGTTCTTTCATGAGTGTTGATTTTGTATGGGTTTCAATGATATTCAAGGAGAATACCTCCAATGATAGTGACTTACTTAAAGCTAGCCTACTGTTCAAAAAAGGCCTCCAATGCTGAGAATAGCTTTGGGTAAGACAAACATTTAGGTGGAAAAGTTGGCATGAAATTAGAAGGGAGGTTAGGCTCTGATTATGGGCGAGATTGTAGTGCCCAATGGAAAGGGAAACCTCATCATGCTACAAAAAAAGAGCTTAATTGGGTACGAGCTACTCAATTAAGAGTAGGCTTTGATTATGGGCAAGATTGTAGTGCCGAGTGGAAAAGGGAACCTCATTATGCTATAGAAAAGGGCTTAGTTGGTAGGAGCTACTCATACTTATCCCATCCCCACAACTGCAAATGAAATTGAGGAGTTATACAAGGGGTTAACCCCGTGGGTGCCCAACTTCAAATATGGAGACAAGAGATAGAAGGGAGAGGAATACGGATAGAGGCTAGAGATGCCTTGCTGCCATATAGAATCAAGTGCCCTTCTAAAATGAGAGAGAGAGAGAGAGAGGCTCATGTGAAAGGGTTAGCCCTCCCTTCAAAAGATAGACATGTATAAAAGGCCAAAGGTTTGACTTTGGTCTTCATTGTGTAATGTACTCTTTTGGAATGCAAAGCTCTCTTTCTTTTGGTTCTATTTCTTCCCCTATCATCTTGTGGTTGTAACTCACCTCCCTTCATCTTCATGCTCCCTTCTCCCCATCCTCTCTTCCCATCCCCTCCCCTTCTCCTCCCTCTCCTCTTCCCCCTCCTTGTGAATGCACAAGCAATCCAGTAGGCACTTGAGTGACACAAGTGATGGCTTCCACATTGCAAGGCTCCCACACAGAGTTGTTTGTGAGTAGAGACTACATCGGCATCCCTCCAAGATCCTTACAACACATGAGTCACCGCCGGAGACCACATTTTTGGCACTGCTATTGGGGAGTTCAAGGATGTTTTTGCTTTGCGGTTGCTTCCTCTTGTAAATCACCCATTCATATTGTTTAGAAATTTTGTAAGTGGAGAGAAGATGGCATTTGAAGTGGGAAAAGAGTGTGTTTAGTGTAGGAAAGAAAAATATGAAAAGTTCCATCTACTTCCGTTCTTTGAGCATATCTTTTGCATTTGTGCATGTTTTTGTATGTTTTTTGTTATATAAAATTGTAGCAGAAGATGGTTTGGATGATTGGTAAGAGGTTTGTGTACTCAAATCAACTTAAAAGAAACCAAAAAGAGAGATTAGAGATGAATTTTGAAGTGGGTTTGGTGCTAGGGAAGCTCCTCCTCAAGAAATCTCCATTTCACCTTCATAAGTTATTGTTTTTGAATGTTTGTTCTTGCCTAGAGAAAAATAGATTGATATTAGTACAATCATGGCTTATCACTCATCATTGTTTTAGACAATATGGTGAGAGAGTTTTCCAACTCTTAGTCAGCGAACTGCATGTTCCAGAGACATCCAGTCAACTAGTGGGGATAGCCCTCTATCCCCACGTCTGGGGGTTAGGCCCCTATTTGCACATTCTATAACCCACCTACCATAATCAAGATTTGTCAGTGGGTTTGATAGCTATGCCACGCTTTAGCTGTCTCACTAGCCATTGCCATAGCCACCTATCCCCACAAACTAGCAGCATACAGGTCTATCTCCACGACTGGTGTCCTATCCCCCCGTTTGAAGGGATAGTCAGCTAACACCACAAACCATGGGGATACCTCTGGGAACCATTTCCTGGCAAAAAATTTAAACAACCAGAATTGGGTAGGGACTACATAAGCCGGCGTCTGTCCGACACATGCACTTGAGTTTTGAGAGAATTTTGCCCAACCAATCGGAGCAAGAAGACATTGCTTCAAATCACACTTTGACCACCTTTCTGCCCAGCTATACATTCACATGGACTGGGAATTCTAACATGAGTTTATACACACTGATAGGGCCCCAACAAAGTGACACATCTAGCTCTAACAATTCCCTTAGCGTAGAAGAGGCCATGGCAAAACAACTAGGGTTAAGAGCTTCAGAAGCCCCGCAAACGAGTTTGGCCCAACCTCACTCACTTGCTCCCTGTGTGCCTCCCAATTATGAGGAACCGTGTCTAATATAATTGGATGGAGAGGGCACATGGATTCCACTACTATGAACATGGAAAATCCATTTGCCACCCAAGAAAGGGAAGGGGATAGAGGCAACCAACATCTACACTGCTTGCAAATGTAGAGGCCATATTCATAGCCTCTCATGACCCACAATCACCATTGGAAACCTAGTGGAAGAATTGGGAAGGAGGGCCGATCCACCTCAACCTTACCGGCAAGGGACCCAATCACTCGAGGAGCAGGCTCAATGCAATTGCCAAACTGATGACGAAGTTCCTAGGAGAAGGAGATCTGGTCAACGGTTCAAACAGATATGCAAAATCTTCAGTGCTCCTGGAGACCTAGAGATGGTTAATGCCTTTGGCCTTAGTTTGGATGGCAAGGCAGGCCAATGGTATAGGTCCCTAAATCTTGAAGCAAAGATCAGCTAGGAAACATTGCGTAAAGCCTTTATTGTAGGGTTTGCACCCAGTGGTCCTAAATGGAGCCTTATTAACTAGCTATATGAGGTAAAATAGAAGAAGAATGAGTCTCTTTGAGACTATATTGCCAAAATTAAACATCTCAACTCGTGATGTGAACCTCACAAAAGGATGAGCGATGTGCAATTATTGTCTTTCTTCCTTATAGGGCTATTAGACCCTAAGCTACATGACCACCTATTTGCCATGAACCCCACATCCTTCAAGCTCTGTAGCAAGGTGGCCATCTTCCTCAACAATAAAGTCCAAAAGGGTAAATCAATAGCTCCATCTGAAGTGTGCCACACAACCCGGTCTTCTACAATGGAGCCAACTAAAGAAGAGGACAAATGTTTCAAGGGCCTTCATATGGGTGAGTTGGCTTTGAATTTTCTTAGCCAATTAGAGGGATGGACCATCTAAAGAAGCCCCAAGAAATGCCCACCTATTCCCTAGAAGAGACAATGTTTGGTGTGGGGTATGCAATGGGAACTAGCCCTCCTATGATTGTTCGCACCTAAGGGCAAGGCTTGTGTCATGCTATTGAGTGCTTGCACCCTATGCAATTATATTGCCTTGTGGTATTCATGAAGACATGATCTAGATGTAAATTGTGTGACTATCCATTGCCTAGCATATGGATAGATCAATTGTGCCTGCCTCTTGAAAAATGTTGCTACATCATGGGCATTCTACAACTTATCTTGAGGGCATGTTAACTGATGCCGATAAAGAGCTCACATAATAATGGCACCACATCCGTCATGTTCCCCCTTGCCATGGATGGTGGATCCAAAGAAATTCCATAGCATGTTTAGAGGGAAGGATTTAAACCTTGCAACAAATTAGGATCCATGGGCTGATTTTGATTGAGAGGAGGCACCATCTAACCACACCCAATGTTGTTTTATTGTTTCCTTTACTTGGGGACCGTCTTTGGTAAACCAATCCCAGTGCAATAGAGAAGCATGCTAGAGAAACAGTGTGCCATGTTCTTTGTCATCCAAAATGTAGAATGGTACTTGAACTACACTTTCCTGAACTCCATAGAGTCCATTGGAAGACTGGTATAAATCATAGAATCTGGCAGACGGTTGTAGGTGATATGCACCGAAATTGTTATATGCTTGTTGTACTAGTGTGCACTTTGTATCTCATCTTATTCTTGAAAAAGAGTAAATTTCAGCAAAATCAATGACATAGATAATTGTGTCCTTCATGAAATTGGCAAGGCACATCCTGAATTGCTTTTGCCAATGTGCTACAAAATTTTGAGGCACATATTTTGGGATGGATTTTACTATGTCATCAATAAGCTCTTGAGGTGAAGTGGTCTTATATGACAATAGCCTTCGAGTCTTCTTGTCTAATCCTACAACCTAGGATATTTCAAATTTCCTCCATTTTATTTCCATAGGGTTGTCCTTCCTATTCTCATTTGCCACACCACACAATGGGCATTTGCCACGAATGCACTCAATGTGATGCCACTCAAAATTTCCCTTTGGACAAACCATTGGCTCCCACATAGAATGTAGAGTGTCAAACCTGTTTGCCCTTGCAACACATGATAGGGATCCAAGTGGTTGACAGACTGGGCATTCACTTGGAAGGTATGGACATCTATCTCCATGAAGCAATATAACCACATCTCAATTTTTGTCGGGCTAGGTCAAAGTCTATATGTGTTTTCTAGCAACACACATTCTTGTCTTTGAGTCTCTTGACATACCAGGGTCTGCAATTCTCAAAGCTCCTCTGCCCGATCCTTATGTCAAGGTTATCAGCCTCAAATCTTATGTAAGATCCTTCTACTCATCCAACAAATTATAAAGAGTACATTGAAAATTTATGCAGACAAAGGTGGTTATTATTTCAACCTATCACAATAGCTTCAACCAACATAGTGGCTTCAAATTAGCATGGTTTCTTTAACCGACTTGATCGATTTAACTAGCATGGTGATGAGTATTGTTTCAACTAGCATGGTGGTGGTGGTTATTGTGCCTTTGGCTTGCCAAAAAATATTTCCTCTCTCTCTCTCTCTCTCTCTCTCTCTCTCTCTCTCCTATTGGACCCTTATTTCATAAGACAAGAGCTTTAAAAAGTTCTAACAAGTGCTCAAAAAGTGTAATATGTGCTCAAAGACTGAAAGAAATTGACAAAAAGTGCCAGAAAGCGAGAGTGGAAGAAAATGACAAAAAGTGCTATTCAATTATTTAGAAGTGATATCTAAAGTGGAAGATCATGAAAAGAAGTGATAGGGTTACTAAAAAAGACAATTGCTTATCATTATTTAAAATTTTTCTCATAGTGCCAACCAGCACAGCACGGTCGCAACCAACATGGTGGTTGAATATCAACCACCATGGTGGTGTCTTGGAAAAGAATATTCTCATTGCCCCCCCCCATTTTTCATAAGATGAAATGAATATTAACCATGGTGGTGTCTTGGAAAAGAACCTTGATATACCTATGATATACCTTGACTCGAGTTGAAAATTAAAAATGTTCTAAAACTACATGAATGAATAGTACATGATTCTTGGAGCAAGGTTCTTTGAAAGAAAAATGTGATCAAACTTGTGAAGGACAAATTGATGTAATGGGGTGTACCAAGGGGTACAAGGTTTATGTGAGTTTATGTGTCACCACATGGTGGTTAGAGTGATCATGTTAGGTGGTAGAAGGTGCGATTCATGGGCTTGATTGAGAGATCAATGATGAGTAATTTGTGGATGTGGAGATGCTCTCCTTTGAGGCACATGCATATTATCAGTTGCCCTTATAAGGGCCTCTCCTCTCTTGAATAAATCACTCTCTTTGCTTCATTTGTTAATCTCTTGCTGTTGTTCCATCATGTGGTATTAGAGCTTGGTTCACCCTCCTTAATCCCCCCTTGAGTGCCATGTCATCATCTTCTTCCAAAATGAAGGATTTCTTCTCTCTCTTCCCACATGTTTTCCTTAACCTTGTTCTCTCCATTCTCTAAGCCATTTCCCTTGTCCTCTGAGTTAAAGTATCCTCATGTTCAGATGAATGCTTGGCTAGGAGGAATTAGGAAATAGTAGCTTCTACAGCCCATGCTGACATGCTTTCTAGTCACTGAAGTTTCGCATAATTAGGCCTACTGGGACCATATCTCAACAAAAGCTTTGAGCTAAAGTTGGGAAACCCTATGAGGAGTCTACTGTTGAAGTCTGAGCACCAATGCTTTAGTACTTGAGGAGAAAACAAGGAAAAACTAGTTGGAATTAGCAACAATCCCACAGACAATGCCACGTGAAAATGTGCCTCTGCTTCATGTTGGACACTCTCCATAGTAAGGGCTTCCATTCCACTAGAAAGCCCTTTATTTCTGCTCTTGAAGTCTTCAATTGAGTCCTCCAACTTCAAATTGTTCAATTTGGGGGTAACAGTGATCTTTGCTTCTATTGTGAACCATTGAACATGGTTAAGTGCTAGAAAGTTGCATTATTATGTTAGTAATCTTTGGTCTTTTGGATGCTTGCTCATTTGAAGTGACCTAAAGCATTTTTCAGCTTCAGCTTTAGAGCACTATCCTGAATTTGACATTTTTTTGGAAAGCTCATGATATATTTTGAATTGAATGCTATCTTTGTAAGGGACTAGACACTGCCACATCAGTGGTAAGACCTTGTGGTAAGACCTTCCCTATGGCCTCCAAAACCAAGATAGATAAGTTTGAGGGAGAGGGATTTCATACTTGCATACCAAACTAAAATTTATTCTCATGAAAAAGGGGATCTGGAATGTGGCTAATGGAAAAGAAAAGAAACCAATCACTAGGGAAGGAGAAGCTTTATGGCTCCCTAAGGATGAAAAAGCACTAGCCATAATTGCTCTTGGATTGAGTGATTCTTTTATCCACCACATTGATGGGCTGTGAGACTGCTCATGCTACATGGAGTCATCTAGAGCTTGTCTTTGGAGTAGAGGGAAAGTGTTCCAAGTTTAGTTTGCTCATCAAGTTCTTTGATCTGAAATTGGATAGAGGAGAATCCATCTCTTCACCTTGTTGGACCCATGGGTATTTCCATATATAGTCATTGTCCAATCCACCAGTTGTAAACCAAGAGTCCTAGGAGTGAGTCACAGGTTGGGGCCATGTGTGTTGCAACATGATGGTGGGCAAGCCATGGAGCATCCCATGTACTATTGCTAAGGAATGAGGTAATCAATTTGTGGGGGGGAATGAATGACAAATTGATGTAATGGGGTGTACCAAGGGGTACAAGGTTTATGTGAGTTTGTGTGTCACCACATGGTGGTTAGAGTGATTAGGTTAGGTGGTAGAAGGTTCTATTAGGTGTGATTGAGAGATTCATGGGCTTGATTGAGAGATCAGTGGAGTAATTTATGGATTTGGAGATGCTCTCCTTTGGGGAACATGCATTGTATCAGTTGCCCTTATAAGGGCCTTTCCTCTCTTAAATAAATCACTCTCTTTGCTTCATTTGTTAATCTCTTGATGTTGTTCCATCAACTTGTCCCTCCCAATGGTCCCTTTTGTGTTCTAGGAATGCTAAAGTTGATGGTTCTTGCTTCAAAACAAATTATATGCTCCCAAACATCTCAAAATCTATTTCCAGCAAAATTATGTAGAAAATTGATAGTAAGAGTGGAAAATACTCTTATCATGAAATTTCTTACAAAACAAACAAATCTTTTCAAACCATGTAATAAAACAAAACAACACAACTACACAAAATGGACTACGAACTAACTGTTTCTTCAAAGTTACATCATTAACAAACAAATCTGTTTATAATCACTGTGTTGCATTGTTCCAAAGATTATCTCACTTGAACCTCCATACAAGCTATTTGGATAGACCCCAAACCTTCACAAATGGTTCGAAATCATGCACCCTTAGAGATTGCAAACAGCAGGGAAAGTGATTAGTACTGAGAGATGGGCAAAAGAAAGATTGATTTTCATGCATCAGCAGCTGCAATGTCTAAAAGTCCATCTTCTTTGATCCTTTCTCAAAGAATCTCATTCAGTTCACACAGGTACACGGTTTTGATTATTAGGATACTTTTGCTCCCATAGCTCAACTAACCACAATTCACAATGTTTTGGCTTTAGCAGCCCAGGGAAGTTGGTCCGTGTTTCAGATGGATGTAAAATTCGCATTTCTGAATGGAGATCTCAAGGAGGAGGCATACATGGAACAATCACCAGGTTTTGTGATCCCCGTTCAAAAGGTAAAGTCTGTAAACTGAAGAAGTCACTTTACAGGCTGAAACAGGCCCCACGAGCATGTTTCCAATGAATTGATGCCTACTTTCTGGAAAACAGGTTTAGGAGGAGCCCATCTGATGCAAATTTGTATATCTTCAGAGAAGGAGGCAAGTGTATGATCGTGGTCCTTTATGTGGACAACCTTGTCATAACAGGGAACCATGAAGAGAAGGTCTCACAGACAAAGCATTTGCTAGGAAGACAGTTTGAAATGACAGACCTCGAACTGATGCATTTCTGTTTGGGGATTGAAGTTTGGCAAGAGCCAAAACAGATCTTCATTTCACAGCTGAAGTATGTTGGTGGAGAGATACTGAAGGCATTTGGCATGGCTGAGTGCAAGATAGTTGGTACCCCTATGGAGGTTGATGTGAAGCTCTCAAATGAGGATTCATCACCACTGGTGGACGAAGCAAGGTATAGAAGACTTGTGGGCAGTTTGATTTACTTGTGCAACACACGGCCGGATATTAGCTTTGCGATTAGTGTACTAAGCAAGTTTTCCAATAAGCCCTGGGAGAACCATTAGAGGGCAGGGACTATGGCATCACCTATACCAAGGGCAACATCTTGACCGGATTCTATGACTCGGATTGGGCAGGAGACGTGGACAGCAGGAGATTAGTGACAAGTTACTGTTTCTCACTTGGATCTGGAGCTGTGTCATGGGTCAGCAAGAAGAAATCTATACATCGATTATGGCATCACCTATACCAAGGGCAACATCTTGACCGGATTCTATGACTCGGATTGGGCAGGAGACGTGGACAGCAGGAGATTAGTGACAAGTTACTGTTTCTCACTTGGATCTGGAGCTGTGTCATGGGTCAGCAAGAAGAAATCTACACTTGCTCTTTCTTCTACCAAGGCTAAGTACAAATCAGCATGCTTTGCTTTTTGCGAGGCAGTGTGGTTGAGGAGGATTTTAGGGGACATGGGTGCAATGCAAAACAAGCCTACGCAGTGTGGTCGACTTGGTGTACTATAACTACAGAGAATGCTATGGACATCTTCACAAAGGCTCTTGGAAAAGACTTGCTGGAGAGGCATCTTCATCGACTTGGCATTGGACCGAAAAAGTAAGTTCACTTGCAGGTGGACATTGAGGGGGGTGTTAGATATCAATGCTCCACTCTTGGTGTAACTACGCAGGAACCAACTAACTCTACTTGTAAGCCCCCCACCCGGGGGATTCACAAGGGGAAACTTATGATATCACGTGAGTGTACAATAGGGGGGTTTTTTGAAATGAGGCATAAGCTTATACATTAGGGGTGGGGGCCCTTTTTAATTTTTCTCAATCTTAAATTTAAGTTAGGGGGCCTTGACATCTTTGGGGAGGAAGAGGGAGGGGTATAGGGAAATACAAGTTTTTACCCCCTAAACATAAAAATTACACACACACATACACATTTGACTAGTGACAATTGGTCATGTACCAATTGCGCATGAACTAAACCTGAGCTATAGCTAAATGTAGGCCATGGTAGGGAAACAAATGAATACTACCCATTGGTGAATATTTGAAGATGGTCTAATCTATGTCATCTGAATTTTCTTATGATCTAATCCAAATAATTGAGAAAGAACATAGATTTAAGGAAGGGGGGGACATAGTCTACTTTTGGTGGTATCCTTATAAGCTTAAATAGGGGTGTTTTATTATGTTACATGGACCGTATATAGGGGGTTTTCTTGAAGTTGATGCACGCAGGTGACGTCCCCCTTGTACTAAGAGTGAATCCCCCGGGGCCCCCCACTTGAGTAGCTCGTTTATCCGATAGGACCTGGTTTAGACACCAGATGGGGGCCATGTGTGGCTTGATGGCTGGATGGAGTTGGCACACTGTCAACTAGGCTACATGAAAGTGTGGGAAGGCATCCCATAACTGATCGCATTGAGGGTAGATGGAACTCTATTTTGTGCACCGGTTCTATTGTGTGGTCGGTGGCCTATTTCGGGACCGAGGCCATTTTGGGCGGACTAGGTCGGTCACCCAATTGGGTCTAACCGACTACGACTAGTGGCTATATAAGAGCAGGCCGGTGAAGCCCATTTCATCACTGGCTACAACAACCCTGATTCCTTAGCATCCAACCTCCGTCCTTTACTATTTCCAACATGCCATTGAAGCTTCTTTCACAGGAGTGCACGGTTGGGAGGTAGTGCCATCTATTGTATCAGTTCTATAGTAATTAAATTTTTGATTCTCCATACTATCTGCTTTTCTCTTTTGCATATGAGATCCTGTTATCTATTAAGCACAAATGTTGTATTGTTGTCTTATAGTACAAAAGTAGGATTTAATCGCAATTTTTGCATTATTAGTGCAACATTATAGAGACAGATTGTGAAATTTATTATGTGGAAATGATAGTGCCAAAAAGTGAACTTTCGATTCTCAAATGAGATTTTCATAAAGTAAACTTTTCATTGGGGAAGGATTTTTGGGATTAGTCCAAAAGTAGATATATGAGTCCAAAATTAATGAAATATGTGTTAAGATGTGAATCCACATGATAAAAACCTTATAGTCCAATACAACCAATTTTTTATAACATTTCAACTTCCTGGGTGAAAAAAAAACTTCATGCTTAATTTAATGCTCGCACTAGTCAATCACAATTTTTACTATCCCCAACATTGCTGGATGGATAAGATTGACATGTGGCATACTTTTCAACCCGCTTGCATACTTTTTGGACATTCAAGATAACGTCGAAAGAATATGACAACGAATCCTCCATGACCAACAACTCGGGGAGTTCACCTCATAGAATTTTAATGTACCATGTGCATTCAAAAGGAGGGGTTTTAAATTTCAACTTCAGGGAATAATTTAACAAGATTACAATAATAAGAGGGGTTCTTTAAATTCAACTTTAGAAAAAAATATCCATTTGTTCAAAAGTAAAGAGGGGTGGTTTTATTGGAGGAAACATTAATACCCCTTGAATGCACATTACAAATAGGATTTCTTAGAAGTACACCCCTAACACCAACAAGTGCTCTTAAACATCCTTAAGAGTCCACTATGAAAACTGGGTCTTATGAGGTCCTAATGCATGATTTTTTGGATCTATAAAATCATAATCATTGGTATATGGTAAAAAAAATGTTGTTTGAATTAAAAAGACCAAAATATAGGGATATATCTAGGCTTTGATTGCTATTTTCTCTTATTTTTGTTGCCAAATATGCAAAAAATGACTTGTAGTCAATGATTTTTTTAATCAAAATAGGCTTTTTTATTTTGAGATTTCTATGTATGTATGGAAACTTATTTTTATGACAAAGATGTTAGTTTTTTCAAGTCCTTAAAATTGGTGAATATGAGGGTTTTGTCATTTTTATTGGGGTCATCTAAATTATGAATTATTGTAAGTGTGCCTAAAGAGTACTATAGTGTAAAGGTAAAGGCAATGTATTCCTCAAGAAAGTTTCAATTCATGCATGGTTATACAAGATAAGATTGGTCATATAAGAGCATTAGATGAGATATAAAAAGTTTCCATGATGCATAAGCTCCATTATATCGAACTATGAGCTTTTGAAACTAAATAAAATGGTCCAAAAATCATTACTCATAAATTGACATTGTATTATATCATGTAAGAGCATATAAAAAGTTTCCATGATGCACAAGCTCCATTATATCAAACTATGAGCTTTTCAACCCTAATAAAATGGTCAAAAAATGATTACTCATGAATTGATGCTGTATTATGTCTTATAAAACAAAAGTTCAAGGTTTAAACTTTGGTTATGTGTATGAATCGTAGGTTCCATAGGTTTATAACTTTGAATAGACTGTAGCCAACAATGACATACAAATAATTATTTAGTAAGACCCTAATATATTTTTTAGTATCTAAAGTCCCACCCAATTTTATTTTCTATACTAAAAGTATGTTCAAAAAAATTGATACCACTAGAAGTAAATTCTGTAATAGATCTAGTGGTATCAATTTTTGTTTAGCCAACAATTTGTGCAAGTCCAAACAACAACCATGAACTTGTTGCAAAGAAAGTAGAGGCTTTGTCATAGCTTTTTCTCTACAAAAGTATTTTTCCCATGCTCTTGAACAAGCCAAAAATATATGTCTTAAAGGGTACTTACATTGGATAGAGGTTCAAACCAGTAAAAAATAAATTTGGAACCCTAGAAAAGACACTTTTATGTCTTGTTAAGTTACCAAACTAGTGTTAACTTGGTGAACAATTTGGGAAAGTGAGTGATGTTGCTCATTTTGGTTATCCTATAAATGTAGAAATAACTTGATTATTTTCTTTGAATATAAACTATTATCTAGGAAGGAGATTGTATTGGCATTGAAGTAAGTTGGAGGGCCGATAAAATTAGTGCTAAAAGAGTGACCACACAACCCTTGCATTGCTTCATTAAGGTGCCAACTATGAGACACTATTGTTATTAAGAGTAGCACTATTACCATATAGGGTGGGAAATGACTTTTTATAAAGTAAGACTTGCTCCCAATTCTATTTAACAAAGAATGAGATTTTCCAACCCACTATGGGTGCTTTATAAAAAGTCATTTCCCACCCACTAGAAAATAATCTAGCTTCTTTCATCTTCTTCTTTCATCTTGCATGTTGCAATATGCGTGAGCTCTTGCATATTGTGAGAGACACACGAAAAGAAAAGACCATGCTCAGAAAAAGGGACCTTCACCCAAGATAAAAATGTCTACCTTGGAGGATGTGTACAGGACTTACCTAGGGTCATACACATGACAAGCCATTGTGGTCCATTGTAATACTTTGTGCATGTGGTCGAATTGGGCCCATGGCCATTTCAAGTCTCCATTCTATTTACCAAAACATTGTTTGGGTGAATCTTAACAAGTTTTCAATTGCCACATATAACTCATAGCCACTTTTTGGAGTCTGTTCATATGTACTTAAGACACCTAGAGAGCAAATGTTAGACTGGCTTCGAATTAATAATTGACTTCACTTATGTGTGTGTGTGCACGTGTGAACTTTTGCTAAATAGGATTGAAGGCTCAATTACAGTGGGTGTGCGTGTGAACTTTTACCAAAGAAGATTTTAGGCTCCCAAGCAAAGTACCATTATAATAACACACCAAAAGTTGGCTCTTGTTCTTCATTTATTGTTGGAAGAATTTTGAGAGAGAGGCACGTTATGACTTTTGCAAAGGGTGTAATTTGTTTGCTTAGCTACAATTACAAGGAATGAGGCCTAAGTTTTTCTAGCTACGAACTTGTGTGTTATGTTTATTTTGTGAGTCGTTGTGGCATGGCTTCGTTTGTGGCGTTATTGGCCTCCTTGAAAAGCCTCAAGATGTTAGACCTCTCGTCCAACCAAGGCCTTCTCCCGGCAATAGGCAATTTGAGTAGCCTCACTTTTCTAGCTCTTTCACAAGCCGATCTTTTCGGTAGTATTCCATCCACTCTTTTCAACCTCACCAACCTCTGCCACCTTATTCTTTCTAGCAGTAACCTGAATCGCCCCATTCTTGACCTGCACTCATTGACCAACCTTCAGAGAGGCTTGATAGTGGAACAGAGGTTTGAGGGAGGCTCGGCAAGAAGGGAGGAGGTTTGAGGAAGAGGAAGGAGGTTCGGGGGGAGAGGAGGAGCTCTAGAGAGTCACATGGCAACGCACGAGCAGACTGTGCAAATCAGAGGCATTGCACACGTGGTAGAGTTCGAGTGCGGCGACACAGTGCAGGATCGGCAAGGAGGAAATGCTGGTGCATGGCTGGCAAAGCTCAGCAAAGCTGCAGCTCTCAGACTGCAACTGCACCTGCACCCAGTTCACAGAGGTCGCGACAATTCGCAGAGGATGCGACACAGTTTGCAGAGACACAATTTTGACATGCCACATGTCACCATTCCCCACACAGTCTTAGCCCCTTCATCGCTAGACTGCCAGACCGCTAGACTACTAGACTATGAGAGAGAGGGGGCGAGAAGAGAGAGAGAGAGAGAGAGAGAGAGAGAGAGAGAGAGAGGGGGGGGGACGAGAGAGTATGGAGAGAGAGAAAGATAGAGAGAGAGTGAGAAGAGAGTGTGAGAGAAAGAGAGATCGAGGGGAAGGAGAGAGAGAAGAGAAATAGAAAGAGAGAGAGAGAGAGAGAGACAGAGAGTATAGAGAGAAAGAGAGAGAAATAGAAAGGAGAGAGAGAGAGAGAGAGAGAGAGACAGAGAGAGAGAGAGAGAGAGAGAGGGAACAAGAGAGAGTATAGAGAGAGAACTATAGAGAGAGAGCATAGATAGAAAGAGAGAAAGATAGAGTGAGAGAGAGAGAGAGGGGGGGGGGAACAACAGAGAGTATAAAGAGAGAGTATAAAGAGAAAGAGAGAAAGAGAGAGAGAGAGAGAGAGAGAGAGAGAGAGAGAGAGAGCGAGAAGAGAGTGTGTGTGAGAGAGAGAGAGAGAGAGCGAGAGAGAGAGAGAGAGAGAGAGAGAGAGAGAGAGAGAGAGAGAGAGAGAGAGAGAGAGCAGAGACATCATGAGATAGAGCGGGAGGAGAGAGGAGAGAAATATATATATATATATATAGAGAGAGAGAGAGAGAGAGAGAGAGAGAGAGAGAGAGAGATAGATAGATAGATAGATAGATAGATAGAGAGAGAGAGAGAGAGGGAGGGAGGGAGGGAGGGAGGGGGAGAGAGAGAGAGAGAGAGAGAGAGAGAGAGAGAGAGATGTATAAGGAGGGAGAGCTTCATGAGAGATTACCATGTGGACTCCGGGTCAACATGGCACATATGTAGAGGTTTGGGAAGTGGAGGCTGGAGGTTCAGAAGAGGAGACTCACATGTGGCACTTTGTATGGAGGAAGAGACTAGACTACAAGTCCTGTGGCCAAGCGCACACGTGGCACGACGCACACAGGTTTGAACAGTGTGCCACTGCGGGTGAGCGACAGTGGGCAAAAAATAGAGGGGCTAGAAATGACATGGAAGAAGGCACAAATGACATGTGGCAGTAGTCCACTAACATGTAGGACAGATTGCAGACACAGACAGAAGGTAGACTGACATGCAAGCGGCAGTAAACTGACATGCGGGACAAATTGCAAAAAATAGAGACTACACAGATAGAAGGGTGGCCTTAAATAGGCAGATAGACACGGACAGGGTCAAAGGCAGCACAATGTATGAGAGAGAGAGAGAGAGAGAGAGAGAGAGAGGAGAGGAGAGCAAGAGTGAGAGCGGAGAAAGAGAGAGAGAGAGAGAGAGAGAGAGAGAGAGAGAGAGAGAGAGAGAGAGAGAGAGAGAATACACACACACACACACACACACACACACATATACATAAACATTTATATATAAAATATTAATTTCACCCCTTAACGAGGGGGTCTTGAAACTTGGTATTGTACTTCTTTAAATTAAAGAATTTCTAAGATCCCACCTTGAGACCTAGGGGAGCGGGTCCTAGCCCATCATAGATGGGTCAGGTTACTCGTTCTGGGAACTGCTGCTGGCGGGCATCAATCTTACGGTCCTCACCCTACCTCCACGCTTCAATTATAATGTGCCAGCCTTTTGCTACCTAAAAGTTCCTGGATTTGAGTGGTGATCCCAATTTGGAGGGAGAATTGCCTCTCACCTCTTCAATAGGGGGGCCTGTTCACGTCCCTACCTTACTTGTCCTCGTTATTCGCCTATTCACCTATTCGCTTCTGGGTCTGAACTTTATTAATTAATTAGTCATTCCTCCTACGATGTCTCAATTAACATAACCTTAAATACTTAATTAACCTTAATATTAACCTTTTTAACTTAATAACTATATTCAAATAAGGTTAACGCTTTAAATTTACCATAGCACTTAAACCTTTTTCACATAATCTTAAAATTTACAATAACCCATTAAAATTTTCAATGTGACGTTGCAAAGGTATATATAAATCCGTTGCCTTTTATATTATTTGCATTGCAAAACCACCGGTTCACATCATTTTCCAAACCATACAAAATTTGCAACCTTCATACAAAATTTTAACCAAAAGTTTCAGGCTATGTGTATGCCGTTTCTAGATTTCGTGACTAACGACAGATAATTTGGCATGCGAGCACAAGTACTGCTGGTACTTTCACTTTCACAAACAAGAATTGGCTCCTTCCCAAGGCGTTGATGAACTGAGGGAATACTTCCGCTCCTGCTAGCTATCAAGGGAATTTCTTGGCATCGAAGAAAGCTAGTTTTTCCACTTTCGACTCGCAACAGAACATCAATAGGATGGGCTTGACTTAGATTCTCTGCAGTGGGCTGCATCCCAAAGTCGAAGTACCTTGGTGCATGGAGGACGCCCTTCATATTTTTATCGATGCGGGGCTGTGTTTTACATGCATCAGAAGTAAAGAAGATAGAGTTGATGTCGCTAGCGGTCAATGCACTCAGAGAAACCATTGCTTTCCACATACAGTGCGCACGAAATGCATCCATCCCCCTTCCTTGCAAAGCAATTACCCAAGTGGTAGACAGATAGTATTGACTGGGGACTGGAGCATCCTCAACAAGCATTTACTGAATGACATCCCCAACCTGCATTTCAATTTGAACTTCCAATACATGAAAGTGCGATCAAAGTGATTAACACTACTCAGGCACACTCGATTTTTTATCTTGTATGCACTATATCTAACATACAAATCTAAACCCGCTTGCATATCCTCTGAGCTCACATTCTTCCAAACACTCATAAAATGCGGCTCCCCATAGTCCTTTATACAATATCCTAACATCCCGTGGAAAGTATGCAAATTACGCTGCTTGAGTGCACGGCAAATAATCATTCCACCCTCTGACCTATCAATATCCCATCCCAGATACCTCTGAATGCATTACGCTGCTTGAGTGCATGGCAAATAATCATTCTACCCTCCGACCTATCAATATCCCATCCCAGATACCTCTGAATGCATTACGCTGCTTGAGTGCATGGCAAATAATCATTCTACCCTCCGGCCTATCAATATCCCATCCCAGATACCTTTGAATGCATTACACTGCTTGAGTGCATGCTATCCACAAATTGATAGATGGTAAAATGATGTCACTAAATAAGATCTAATAAAATTTGATAAAACACTTTTAGTGCATTGTCTAACAAAACAACTTTTATTTTTTATACACAATTGATCAATTGGTTGAATTTTAATATATTTTGACATCAAGATGGGTAGGTATATAGGGAGCATGAGTATGCTAGCAATTGTCTTTTTGAAAAATTGATGAAATTTTCAATTTTGGAATCCATTATGTTGACAAGCGTGAACATAATAAACAAAAATATCAAGCAAAAAAAATTATCGCGTTAAGATTTCGTCAATGGAAAATTGTCGTCCATGGAGTTTTTTCTCAACGATGGAATTTCAATCCGTCGATGCAATTTGGGATTCCAAAATCCCGCTGGATTTCGACATATTTTTTTTCCTTCTAATGGAATGAAGTTTGCACTCAGTTTGCATTCATTCATGTTAAAAATTTTTCTTTTTTTGGATGAAAAGTTAGTTTCATTCATGAAATTTTCTATCCATTCAACTTTATCAACAAAGTGGATTCTAGAATCTAGATTTATATCATTTTTAAAAAGGACAACTCTTTTCATCTTCATGATTCATCTTTAGATCAAAATAAACTAAACCATAAATTGTACTACTCACAATTGTCTATCATTTGACTGTTCAGATATTTGATTTTATTTCTACATCTATCGAAATATTTTCTTTCAACAAGCCCCTTCTTTAGCTATGGACGACATATACCTACTTATCTTAACACTAAATAGATCCTCTAATTCAATGATGATTAGGATGAAGTTTTCGTAGAAGAAAAAGCACATTTTTATAATTCTAAGTAAATCATGTATTATACTTTACTTAGACATGCATGCATTATTAGTAGTTTCAATCATTTGACGTGAAAAGTAGAAACTTTTTCATCTTTCAATTACCAATATGTACATTTTTCAAAAGATGTTTGAAACTATGCTTATTTTGTAAAAGTTATGAAAATAGTTCTCATTAATGTCTCCAAAAGATTGTAAAACTAATCCATATTTAAGACTAGTGAAAAATAATAATAGCCTATTGCAAACGACAACTCATGACTTGTTCTCATGTTTTATGACTCACTATTCAAATGTTTATTTTTTTAAGGGCATACAAACTTACGATACCAATATAAAAGTTTTTTTCCCTAAACAAACTAATGCTATGGATGGCTAGCAATACTTGAGCTCTTTGGCATAGTGAGCATCTTAGTGAATGTAGCACACAATCTTCCAAACCATTGCTTACTAATGAAACTAATGCGCAAGGAGCTTGAGGTAGATCTTGAGGTAGATGTGGTGGCATATATGGTGATGATTGCCCCTAGGTGATGGTGGTCATTGTGGTTGTCCATAGGACAACATGTGGAAGCTTTAGAGTGAAACTTGTGAATCATAGAGCTCAAGTATTGCTAGCCATCCAAAGCGCAATTAGCACTGGTGGCAAGCTGCCAAAGTAGTCAAAGCTACAAGGTGCAAAGTTAAGGGTGCGGCATAAGGTCATGATGTTGAAAAGAAACACTTTCCTATAATCTCCATTAGGGTGATTAGGCCTATCATATAATGAGATCTCATAATGGCGTTATTATGCCCTATTTTGGGCCAAGCATCTGGGGAGGGAGAGGATCCTTTTGGAAGTTTATTAGGGCTATTAGGCCGCGTTCAAGTTAAAAAATAGTTGAGGAGGTAGTAATACAACACGTCCACTTTTTGGAAATGACCTTATAGTGACCCATTTTATAGGTTGCAGGCCCATTGGCCAGTTGGTTACCTGGGGGGATATTTATTTGTGAGCTTTGAATGTGACCTTGAGTCGGCTTCTTTGTGAGCTTTTTTGTAGATTGTAAGTGGAGGTCAAGAAAAATATATTGTGGACAACTTTTTATACTAAGTTTTGTAATTAACACCGTTGAATGAGACTACCTGAAACCCAAAATTTAAAATGTACAAGGGCCTTTGGACAAAACTAGTGGGGGAGATATATCTATTCCATTGCAAAGAACAATTACACTAAAGAGATCCATCCATATTTTCCTAGGTAGAGAAGGATTTTAAAATGTCAATGCTATATTTTTGAAGACTCAAAACAGCTTTCCTTGGCTATTTAATCCCAAGAGAAACAAATCATGCTTTCAAAACTAGGAGGGACATTCTTCAACATCATCAACTATGGTAGCTAAGAGCTCTTGATAGGTCTCCTACAAAGATACTTGGTTGATGCATGAACATGCCATCTCTTTGGTTTATCTCCATCATGTGCAACTAGATGTTCTTGCAAACCAAATATGACTTGTTTCCTTTCACTCTTTTTTGCGAATCAATGCAAGTGCAAAAAGATTGTTCCTTCACATGGATGTCATACTGCACACCATCATACTATGTCAAAGATAATGTGTTTTAATGGCTCCCACATTGTATCGCCTTTCACCTCAAGATTTAAAGATAGATGTGCATTCACAATCGTTTTTCTCACCTCTTAAGATATAGAATCTCTCCATTGTGTTTGTTACATAGTGGATATTTCAGGGGTCTAATTTGATTGACAAGACACACCTACCTCTTGTGCTAAAGTTCTTTGCACCACATCGCCAACTCTCTCCTTGAGGACAAAACCCCCTACCGTAGGCCTTTTAGCCTCTTCTTTGGTAATCAATAAGCCCTTGTCCATAATCCAAATCCTTGGAAGCTCTAGCACATGTGTGATGTTGCGATCAAAATGCCAAGTGTGAGTGGCATCATCATTGCAAAACCACATCAGCTGTGCCTTTTGAACTCCTAGACTTGGATGTCTCCACTCTGAGTAGAACGAGGGGGCCCCAACACCTATGGAAGAACTTTGAATGGGACGGTTACACTTTACCTTCCTCTCTATCTGACCAAGGAATTTAGTTCGAGTTGCTAAGAGTTCTATGTATAGCACTTGGGATTGCATCATTGTTTGCTAATGTGCACTTTCTCTAATTTTACTAAACCTTCACCTGTAGGGCGTAAACCAAATCTTAAGTTCATTGGTCAGCCTCTTTGCTTTCTCTCTCTATTTTCCATGAAAAATCCATGTTAATGTGAGTTGTAACTTGTTCTTCTCAACATCAAATTTTTCATTGTAATGCCTCTTTATTTGCACTGTCTCTCTATCTCCTTGATTTTTGTTGTTGTCTTCATACATGGGAATCCTAGCAACCAAATTGTGACAACATGATTAGCTTGTGGTAGCATTGGTGTGTTCCTATCGTTGGCTTTATTTATCAATGCTTCCAAGCTTGGACCATCTCCCACATGCTTTCTAGTCAAATATGAATGTTGCTTTGCACTTTGCAACAAGACATTTGAAGTATTCTATCACACATGCATGATACAAGGTGATATTTGACTTGTATGCTTTGCCTACAAGCCAACTACCATGCATAATTTTAGCCAAATTCATCCTTAGAGAGCCAACTTACTTAGCTAGACATTTTTTGCATCTGCTCATAGGGGAAGAAGGTTGGTTATTACCCAAGGCCAATTGTGATTTATTGACGTTAACCATATCCAGTACTTATGGAGGCCATATGATTTCCCCAATGAGCTATTCAAACACCCACCAACAAAACCAAAGGTTAAAACATCCTTTTCTTCTTCAGTTGTGTTGCTTGCTTGCCACCAATTTTGCATCTTACGGCTATCAATGATAGCATCAACCCTTGGCTTGCATGTTCCCCATTACTCACACATGGAACCATCCTCATCACACAAATCCTAGTTTATGTGTTTCTTAGTATGCTGTTGAGAGATTTGAGCCCAATGAAGTATATATGATGTTTCTCAATTGACCACTTGATTTTTGGATCCCCCATTGTAAAAAATTCTCATGGCTCTCTAGTTTGCTTGTGCTTCATGTTCCATGAACCCATAGAAATTTGCATTTTCAACTCCACATTCTTGAATTATTCAGTTCAACATGTCCTAGAAAAGAATCCACCTTCTTTCATCATGCACGTTGCAATAGTCATGAGCTCTTGTACATTATGAAAGACACAAGAAAAGAAAATAATGTGCTTAGTATAAGTGATCTTCGCCCAATATAAAACTATCTACCTTGGAGGATGTATATAGGACTTACCTAGGGACATACACATGACAGGCCATTCTGCCTCATTGCAATACTTTGTGAGTGTGGTCAAATGGGACCCATTACCATTTTAAGTCTCCATTACGATCCCTTCTCATTCTATTTACTAGTTCCATAGTTGAAGCAAGTCCTTTTGGGGAGGTCTAAGGGAAGTCTTGAACACAAAACATCACTCCTCAGGTGTACCTTGCCTTGGAAAATGAGACCTATGAAAGAAGGCATACATGGATCTTTTTGTGAGAGACAACAAGCGATAATAGCCTTTACCCAATGGCATCCTTGCTTTTTTTCCTTTGCAATAATTCTTCTAAATTTATCATAGCAAAATAGTAGTTACAACCTATTATATATAGTAAAGCTTAGAACTTTCTTTAAACAAATAAAACACTCTTGTACCTTTGGTTCTCAACAAGTGCGAAAATCTCCTCAAGGAGATTTTGAAGCTCAATTTCCCCAATTGGAGAATATTTCTATGATGCATCTTCAGTCTGAATAGAGAGCCATGAGGTCCTTTGCAACACACATTTGCATCTTTCTCGATCCAGCATTCCTATCAACTTTGAGAATATTTGTGACTAGTTGTCTGGCTTGGGGGGGTCCCTCACAAATATGTAAGCATAGCACGTGGGTTCAATAGAAGGGATTTTTAAAATCCGCTTTTTGCACAGTTCTTACATATAAAGGGATTTTCAAAATTCACTTTTGCACAGAAGCGTAACATATAAAGGGGGTATTCATAGATTGAATGGAAAAAGGGTGTGTTTTATTCATGAAAAATTCATAGATAAGGCACTTTTAAATTAGGCCTTGAATGCATGTGATATACGGCCCATTTACTTATAGTGAACCCCCTGAGTTGTCTAGTCTTCTCTTTTTGACTCTTGGAAGTGCTAGGTTGCACTTTATGCTAATGGATACCAACATGAACCATTAATATTGTCATGTCTAGCACATGAGGCATGACATAGTACACCTGACAATTACAAGTGGCAAAAGAAAAGGCATGCTTTCTACAATAATGACATATAATATTATTCTTCTCCTCTTCTATCATTAGGCCAATATCACATTTCTTTTGAAGATATCCTTTAAAAAAATATGTGTTGCACGTCTTATTAATGGTCATAATATGGACAATGACCCCACAATACTTAGTGGAGCCAATGCTGTAGCTCACCACTATAGTGGAGCAGGAGGCCCCAAAATGTGAGCTGGGAGCTAGAAAGGACGATGGAGCTTTTGCACTCTCCAAGTCAATTGTCTTAAGTTTTCCTTTAGAATGACAACTACATACTTCATGGAAAATGCTGAATCAAACATATCATGCTCTTTACCTTCCACATCTACTTAACTTAGCAATTATACTATAATAGAAATAGTTTTCACCATCATTCAGAGTGGAAATAATAGCATTGAATCTTAAGAAATCATACATATGGGGCCAAAACTTCTCAAGATATTGATGACTTACAATCACTCTTTCCTAAGCCAACATTGTTGTTTAACTGACGATTTACATGGTGTATTGATTTTGTTCTCCAATGGTTCAAAAGTACATTAAAATGGATGTTTGCATAATTTTCTAGTGATTAAGGAATTCAATGGTTGGTGAGCCTTGTATTGACTTTGTGTGAATGAATGCAAGTCACCCCACCCCATGTTTAGTTGCATAGCTAGTACATTCGATCCATGGTAAAAGGATAACGGTATAAGAGGTGATGATTGAGGACTTGCTAAGTAATTGGGAGGCTTTAGAATGAACCATCTAGACTAACATTTTGCATGGGGAATATTTACTTGGAACCTACAACTTGGCATCATCATATAGTGCCTATGAGTCTCTCATAAAGGCCGAAGGGGGGGGAGACATAAGAACCACGCATGCAAACCTTAGTGTCCATGCATGTTGGTAGCCGTCTGCTATTTTGTTAGGTTCTTGGATATTTGGACTAGCTATTCTTTGAGTGAGGTAGTAGATTTCGTTCCTAAGGAGTGGATTATAGAGTTGAGAGAAAGGCCTGCATTAACACTTAGGTACTAGCCCTATTATTTTTAAATGTTTGCATGCCGAGTGCATGCTAACTGCATTCCATAAACAAGTATTTTTAAAAGATAAAAAAATGGCCTCCATTAAAAAAATGGGCTCTCTATGATATTTAGGGAGCTCACATCTAATCAATGATCTTTAATAATGGCATTTGGGAGTTGACATCTAAGGCAATGATCTCTCACTTGTGGGCTCACATCTAAGGTTGCGCTCTCTCATTTGTGGGCTCACATATAAAGCATAATTTTAATTGTAAAAATGCATCTACAATTTTATATTCATTCCCTCTCTTTCATATTAAATTTCCTTTGAAATTCTTGCATGAGCTCTATCTATCTAGCTCAGAGTTAGTCATGTTATAGCATTAGTGAGAGTGCTCTCAACGGAAGCAAGAACGGAAGAGGGAGAGAGAGAAACAGAGAGCCACACAAGTCTTGGTGGGTGCAAAACACCCTAATCTTCTTTTTCATTCATTTATATATGTATTTGAGTATTGTACATAGTCGAGGTAAAGGCACAGTGACCTTTAACCCCCACAATCTCCCACTTAAAGGACAATGTGCCTTTAAGGGAAAACAATCAATGAGCATACTATCCAATGACCATCAATACATGACAATACTCAAACTGTTGACTAGGTAGACTCTCCATGAGCATATCTGTAGGGTTATCATCTGTATGAACCTTGACAAGCTCTATGCACTTGTCCTCAAGTACCTCCCTGATCAAATGGTACCTGACCTCAATGTGTTTGGTCTTTGCATGAAAGACTGGATTTCGTGCTAGCTGAATAGCACTCTTGGAATCACTATGCAATGTCGGTACACCTGTATAAATACCCAAGTCTCCCACTAGCCGATCAAGCCATATAGCATCCTTGCAACCCTCTATGGTTGCAACATACTCAACCTCTATGGTAGACAAAGCAACGCACTTCTGTGCACGAGACATCCATGACACTGCACCACCTGCAAAGGTGAACGTATAACCAGAAGTGGATCTCCTACTATCCACATGCCCTACATAGTCTAAATTTGTGTACCCAAATACACGTATTTCTCCTCTACCAAAGCAGATGCACATCTCCTTGGTACCCTTCATGTACCTCATGATGCACTTAACTGCCTCCCAATGCCTCTTTCCTGGATTAGCCATATACCAGCTAACAACTCCCACTGCAAATGCAATGTCTGGTCTAGTAGCTATCATAGCATACATAAGACTCCCAACTGCTGATGCATAAGGAACCTTGGCTGTCATGGTGTTTTCCTTTTTTGGAGGGTGTCCAAAAATGCCAAAACCCACCATAGTGCAAATTTGCCCATTTGGAGGGTGAATTATAAAGACGCTTCCTCTTTTGGGTACGGGGCAGGACACCACTTGATGGGTGTCCCACCCCCATCTTGTGGTGTCCCCTCGGGTAAGGGTGGGTACGCACACACACACACACACACACACACTCACCTTCCTCTCTTTTATATATAGACCCTGGCCCCATGCTAGCTCTCTCTCTCTCTCTCTCTCTCTCTCTCTTTGATGCACACACACACACACACTCACACACACTCTCTTCCTACAATTTCCAATCTTTTTGTTAGACCTTGACCCCCTTGTCTTTCTCTCTCTCTCTCTCTCTTTCCCATTTTTGTCCTCCCTTTTTGTTTAAACTTTATATATTCTAAATTTTCATTTTATGTTTTCCAAATTGGTCTCAATATTATTTTTCTAAACTGCTCCATTTCTTGCTAAAAATCTACTTACGAAATAATGGTATTTCTTTATTCTAATGTTAAAGGTTTAAAAATTACTTAAACTAGCTAAGCTACATTAATTAAAGGTCCCCCTCCCTGCACTCTCTACCCACCGACCAGTTAGTAGCTACCTCGCCTTTCCCACCGACCAGTTAGTAGCTACCTCGCCTTTCCCATTGGCATGCGTCTCCAAAAAATTGGCCTATTATTTTATTCGATTGATGAAAAAGGGAAAAGAGGGGGAAAAAGAGAGGAAGAGAGAAGAAGAGGGAAAGTAAAGAGGGAAAAAGAGGCATATGCTCATGCATGAGCATATGTCTCGTTTTCCACTATCATAAGTGGAGAACCATTCCCTATGGGGAGTAACATGGAATGAAGCACCAAAATCCAAAATCCAGTCTTGGGAATATGCATCATTTGAAGTGGTAAGCAACTTTGCAGATAAACTAGACATGAAGAGAACGTCATTGTCACTATCATGTGTGACTGCATTGATCTCCTCGATCTTCACTTTTCCTTTGTCCTCCCTTAGACTCTCTTCCTTTTGATTTGCACCCCAATTTGCATTCTTTTTCTTATCCTTTTTCTCTCTTTTCAGCTTGTAGCAATCCTTTTTCATATGGCCCTTCTTGCAACAGTGGTAACACTTAATGTTCTGTGCCCTAGATTTGCTATGAGACTTCCCTCTTTCTTGGGACTTCCCCCTGAACTGTGATCTGCCCCTCTGCACATTTAAGGCTGCATCCTGCTTGTTGCCGTCCATAGACTTCTGTCTAATCTCCTCAGCCAACAAGCTACCCACAACATCATCAAATTTTAGTACTCCACCAGGTCTAGAGTTACTGACAGCTGTACGGAAGGTATCCCATGAGGATGGCAATGAACATAAGAGAAATATTGCCATAGTCTCCGCATCAAAATTCATCTTCTGAGCTTGAAGGTGGCTGAAAATAATATTGAATTCATTCAACTGAGAAGCAATGGAGACCCCTTCCTTCATCTGCAGCTCAAACAACCTCTTCATGAGGTAAACTTTATTAGAGGCAGTTTCCTTCTCATAAGTGGCACATAATTTCTTCCATAAATCTTCCGTAGTCTGCTCATTTACTACTGTGAAATAAACTGACTTTGTAAGATGAAGTCTAATAGTAGACTTTGCTAATGCATCCAACTCATTCCAATCATCCTCAGACATATCTGCAGGCTTAGCTTCAATCCCTGCCAAGGGTTTAATTTGCTTCTTTTGAATAAACACATCCCTGTTCTTTCCACAAAGAAAAGTTTGTCCCATCAAACTTTTTAATGTTGAAAAACTCCTTTTCAGACATGGAAGAGGATGCCATGATGCAAATAAAGAAAAATCCCAAATGCTAGTGCCTGCAAGAGAGAATCACACCAAATACTAGGTGCACCCAAATGTGTATGCCACCAAAGAGTGAAATATCACCAAAACTCAAAGCTCAAAGCATCAAAAGATACAGTTGACTCATGTGCATGTACTATGCATCCATATGAGCAAATCTGGCCCAAAAGAAAATGCCAACTGCAATGGCAATCCAAAATGCCAATAAGTGCCAAATGGCTCAAGAATAAACACCTCCCATGGGCATATGCATCAACAATATCTCATCCAAGAGAGCATGACACTATCAGTGCATCACTTTCAATGTGTCAAAGCTGTCCCTCAGCATAAAATAGCATCCATGTGCAAAGCGTCCATAAAAATAGCATCCCACAAGGCAATCTGGGCCTAGCAATCTGGGCCTATCAGTGCATCCAATAAGGATCGCATGGAATCCAAAACTATGAATCATCCACTACAACCCAATGCACACCACGAATGAGTGCACATGGCTCAAACTGCAACAAAAGGGATCTGCATAAGGTATGCTCAAGAAATCATGGTCCCACAGCAATGACCACTACTGAAAATAGAACTTGAGATGCCTCAAAATATGGGTGCCATTCCATAATCGGACTCAACAAGAAAATCTACAAATATCTCTCTTCTACTAGAACTCCAAAATCCTAATTGATGAGTGAGAAATGGGAGTCAACACTTATCCACTGCCATGTGGCATAAATGTAAGTTTTCAAAACCTTAGAATGAAAAATGCATAGCAGAGAGACGAAATCGAATACACAGAGATCTATAACTCTAAAAATACTCCAGTGAATCATGCAAGAACTGATAGGTAGGGGTTTTTGGGCATCCGAAATGCAATGGGATAGACGGTTTTGGAAACCGTGGTCTCAATCACTGGGTCCAACACACAGACTGAAAAACGTTTTTGGAAACAGAACTATTTGTAAACTCCACCGGAGTGCGAATGATGAGCAACATAGAAGTTTTAGGACCTCTTGAGTCCACCGAAAGTGACAGATCCACAAATGGTTACTCCAAACTTGAGTTCCAACACCTGGGCATAAAAACATAGGAATTGACACAGTGAGTCAGAAATCTAATGAAATGATCCCAGATTCAAGAATGAAGGTGTTTCCAAGCTTTTGAAGTGAAGTGGACACCAAAAGCAAGCAATAGTTGCCTTTACAAGTTAATACAGAGTCTCTATCATCAAACGAAACAAAGAAAAGCTTTAAAAACGTCTTTTTCTTTGAAAACACTTAATAGGCTCTCAAAACTACTTCACAAAGCCAAAGTGACTTTTCCTAAGGTTCCTCCAAGGTCTCTGCACACTCGGATGCAAGTAAAGCTTCCCACAAAGCTTCTCCTTCCTCCCACAAAGCTGTTGAGCTTCCAAGCATTCATGCACGCTCAGCTAGATCACTCGGGCTCTGATACCAGTTGAGAGTGCCCTCAACGAAAGCAAGAATGGAAGAGGGAGAGAGAGAAACAGAGAGCCACACAAGTTTTGGTGGGTACAGAATACCCTAATTTTCTTTTTTATTCATTTATATATGTGTTTGAGTATTGTACATAGCCGGGGTAAAGGCACAGTGACCTTTAACCCCCACAATTAGTTGGCAACTTTTTGCCTCATCTTCATTGACTTAATATCAATTGAAATTAGATACCCTATTATTGTAAGCTTAGAGAGGATTTTATTAGATACCTCATCTTTATTTACTTGATATCAAAACAAATTAGATACCCTATTGTTACAATTTTAGAGAGCATAGGATTAGGAATATCTTGCACATTCTTCATACAAAAGCACACACTAAGATAAAATCAAAGTTTTATGCTAGCTAAGTCTATATTTTGTCAACCTCAAAAGTCCATCAATGTGATCAGAAACATCCAAAACACAAAACTTGATTCTATTCCATCTTGTTTTGTTTAGGGGATAAGGAAGATCTTGCTCGTGTTCAAGCTACCATAAGTGAAAATTTTCTTTCATGCCAATGGCTTTAATAGTTATGGTCTGCCTGATGAGATCTCAGGGGGGTGTCACTTGATAGTATATGTGACTATCACGTGAGTTCAATAGATGGGCATATTTAATTTCATTTGTTCTCACATTTTCACATATATAGAAGGGTGTTATAAAAAAGATTTTGGGAACTTTTTTACAAATTGAATAGGAAAAGGGTGTGTTATATTAATGAAAATTTCACAAATATTAGGTTTTGCAAATAGGCCTTGAAAGCATGAGATATATAGGGTTTATACATAGTAACCCCCCAAGACGATGATGATATGGAGCAAGCAGAGGAGAACGTGGCTTTTGATGTGGCGTCTACCAATCGTCATGCTTTTGGGAATTAAGTGTTTTTCAAGAAGGCTTGTAAGGTGTTTATCAATAACATTATTCAATCTTGAGATTTTAAAGACTTTCATGTTAAATTAATCTCATGTAACATCATCAACTTCTTTTTATAGTTTTTCTTGTATTCACTTTAAAAAGCTGTCAAAATTAGCTGAAATTTCAAGAGCTTTTTTGTTATAATTTGTTATTTATAGGGTTTAATTCTTATTCCAAAGTAGATTTGAAAACTTTTTGGAGATCATAACATTCTGAAATTAATGACATGGGTGTTCTATATATGTTCTTTTGGATATACTAAATGTCAAAAGGGTGTCAAAATGATTCTTTATAGTAGTGCTTTGCTTGCATACTATATAGACTATGTAAATATACCACATTAATAAAAATTGGGCATTGCCCCAATTAGACCTTAAAATGGGAAAAAAAGTTGTCATTATAAGCATCGATATGCTTTCTACAACAAATGCTAATATCGATGTTGATATGGATGCTTTATCTGATTTTATAATTTTATGCTAATACATACAATAATATCCATGAAAATGCCTACTTTAATCTCTCTCCCTCTATCTATCTATCTACCTATCTATATCTATCTATCTATATGTGTGTGTGTGTGTGTGTGTGTCTACATATATATATATATACACACACACACATATGTATGTATATATGTATATGTATATGTATGTATGTATGCATATACACATGTATATACATACATACATACATATACATATACATATATACAAACATATGTGTGTATATATATATATATATATGAGATATCTCTTGTTGCATCCCATCTCCGCGTCATGCAAGGAGTGCATGATTTCTTGATTTTCCTCATCCATATGCTACTCGATGGTGTGTCTCTTGGACTTCTTGCGAAACCCAATAGACCAATCCATCCTCTCTAAAGGAACAACATCAGGGTCTTGGATCCACCACTCCTCCCCCATTGGCCTATGTGGGCTCCCTGTAACATCTTCTTGGTCATTGTTCCCTACATCATTGCACTTCATATAAGGCTCAAGAGAATAAAATTAATGCATACTACCATGTGTTACATCAGACAACAAAACTTTGAGAAGGACCATCATTAGATGTGGTAGCATTGGCTGTGGGATAGGTGTGGGATCCACATTCCATGAGGCTATAAATGTTATAGGGAAAGTCTAGGTGCTTGTGTTGATGATTCGTGGCCCTCTCCTCTACTGACATGCTCCAATACGAAGCTTTCCCCTGAGGGAATGTTGTACTCATAATCTCGAATGGTGGTGAAGGCAAGACCTATCCACCCATACTTATTTTTGGCATGTTCCCACGTGACATTAAGGCCTCTCTTAGTGTGATACCTCAGCAATGTGTGCCCATCTCTCTTGTGTGGTGTGATTCTTTCTCATCACACCGCCCTCATTGGCACTCCCCATATTTTTTAACCGCTTCAACAAGGATTATTGTGGATTGGATGTCCTACTCGATCCTTCATTGACTAGTGGGAATTGGAAGAGTTGCATTGCAAGGTTTAGTCTTCCTCACCTTGGGCCATGGTGGCTCATTGGCATGGGTTGATTGGGAGGCCACGAGGGGGGTGAGAAAGAGTACACATGTTTGGCATTGTAGGGGTGGAATTTGGGCTAGAGGCCTGACTAGGTCGGGGGGTGGAGTCTAAGTGAAGGTGGGCATGGAACATGCATCTTGCTGAGTGGATGGGACCACATTAATCTCTACGATGTCCTAGGACTCATCATTCAAGTCCATCATGCAACGAGAGTGTACATAAGATGGTGTTGTAGGAAAAGGGTGGGGATGTAAATAGGACATTGTGGAGTGCAAAAGGTGCACACTAATGGATGCATGGTTGAACTTTGGCAATGGATGCATGGCTGAAATCTGGCATGGGTGGAATGTGAGTGGAGCTAGAGTTAGACACTCTGAATGGTATGAGGAGGGTGAATGCCAGACCAAGAAGAGGGGAATGGATAAGCCATGAGAAGCTAATAGTGTACCATCTAATTCAAGAATTATAACCTCAAAAAGAGAAATCTAGGGGAATCTTTGAAAGATTCCCTATTTTTCATGTGAATTTTACGTTTATTTGAAAAAGATGGTCTTTTTGCATGACGGTTTTTGAAAAAATACCTAAAAACCATGCTTTTTTGAAAATTTGCCAACAAAGGTTTTTTGGAAAATGGGCACAAACACCTACACTTGGAATACCAAAATTGCAAAAAATACATCAATTTTTTAAAACCAATACAATGAGGGCCTCTGCATCCAATGCACATAAAAGGACCATGGCATAACACATTTTAAAATCCTAAAAAGGTACAAATCACATTGTTGCACAAACATACATGCCACTGATCCTACAAAGAATAGTACTCATCCTCTGATCCTACACCTTCAAATGCACTAGAGCCTAAGCTTTGTGCAGTAGAAGTTGAAGATCCTTCCTCCTCTAGGCTATCCACTAGAACATTCTCTGAGTCAACTTGGGCAAGTTTAGTTGCCGCCCTCTTTTTTGCATGGCGTGTCTTGGCTTCCATTTGTTCACTGCATCCAATTACTGTCTTTGGAATTTTTTGGGATATTATGTATTGTGTCTCCTTTGGCAAATGCCCGGCTTGTGTTAATTGAAATGCATATACCAAAACATCTACCTCATCCAATTGTAGAGTATCAATTCTTGGACAATTCTTTGTCGCCCTCTTCCCTTTTTGGCCATGTTTCCTTGTTACCACCATCTCTAGGTTATATCGACCCATGAAATCATCCATGGAGTGCACCTTTATTGACTTGGTGTTTGAACCTTTTTTTTTGACTTTCACAACTTTAGCAATCCAAAAATGAAATCCACAAGGATCATCTATTGCTAACATAGCAACCATCATACCTACTACCAAGTCCTCAATGCTACCACTCCACATTTCTTGAACCCTTTCCCTAGCTTTTTTGGACTTTCTTGCTCCAAGATACATTTGTCTCTCCTCCCTAAGATAGTTCTTCTTTGAAGGTGCATGTAAATGCACACTTGAAGAAGCATTCATATGCACATTTACAAAATCTTGTTCAATGCATTGTGGCCAACTAAAATCTAACACATCTTGGGGGTCATTTAGTTGGTGATTTTGATAAGTATTTGGGCTGTAAAGAATGGATTCCACCATGTCTACACCACATCTTCAAAATATATTGTAGTATGCTAGATTGTTTCTCTAATCTCATTGACTGAACTTATAGGGTTTACATCTCTCCCCTCCTTCATGGCTTGTTGCACCTCCCTGACTGATTTGTAAAGCTTGTAAGGGTGCCACATACAACTCACACTCTGGAACACAATTCAAGAACTTCAATCATTTGACTGGAACCCAAGTCAGTGATAGAACTTCCTCCACAACAACGTCATGCCTTCTTGATCTTTCTTGATTCGAAATTGGTCTTGAAAGCTTAACTCATTGAGCTTCTCAATACATCGATCAATTCGCTCGTTGTCACCAAACACAAAGCATCTAAAATCTATTGTTTTTTCCATGTTTGTAATTATCAGTTTTGGCTCACATGCATCCTGTAAAATGTGGATCATTGCATCACTTCTTTCCTTCTCATCAACTATACTGAGAACTGACTAAACATCTAATCAATATGGTCGTGTGTGTGACCCACCATAAGAAATCCTAATTTCACTTTCAGAAATATGCCTTTCTCCACAAGCATGCAAAGGTATGCCAACACAACTTGATTCTTGTTCTATCTCGATGCATTATCAAGTTGGACATACAACACTTTTGGAAGAGGTTGTGTAAGATTCCTCAATGCATCATTAAGAATGAAAACTGTGAGATTAGGATCATTTCTTACATTTGGTGTCATCAAATAAACCTTGGGGATTAATTCACCATGGTAGATCATGCATCCAACCGTGTGATATGTGATGAAGTTCTCCTCTTTCAAATCCTTGGGCACTTGTTTGAAGTGTGGAAGATTGGTCTTTTTTTGATCCATTCCATCAATGATGATTATCTACAATTGCTTCTTCTGCAAATATAGAAAACAATTAGATATTGCAAGAAAATGATTTTTATCAAAAAGAAGAAAATTTCACGACATTATTACACAGATCTCTCTCTTGTCCTTGACTTCTATTATGCAAGGCCTTCAAGTCCGCGCATGTGGCACACACACCAAAGCGACAAAGCTTTGATATCTTCACATTGTTGAATTCATTCTTCCAAATCCTATAAAAATGTTGGTATGTCACGTACTCGTCATGTATAGTAACCTGTGGGGGTTAAAGGTCACTGTGCCTTTACCTCGGTTATGTACAATACTCTTGAAAATGCATATATAAATGAATAAAAAAGAAGATTAGGGTGTTCTGCACCCACCAAAATTCTGTGGCTCTCTGTTTCTCTCTCTCTCTCTCTTCCGTTCTTGCTTCCGTTGAAAGCACTCTCAACTGGTACCAGAGCCCGGGTGATCTAGCTGAGCATGCATGAATGCTTGGAAGCTTAGCAGCTTTGTGGGAGGAAGGAGAAGCTCTGTGGGAAACTTTGTGGGTGACTTTACTTGCATCCGAGTGTGTAGAGACCCTGGAGGAACCTTTGGAAAAATCACTTTGGCTTTGTAAAGTGGTTTTGAGAGCTATATGTCAATTCTGGTGGACTTAGGAGGTCCTAAAACTTCTATGTTGCTCATCATTCGCACTCCAGTGGAGTTTACAAACATTTCTATTTCCAAAAAAGTTTTTCAGTCCGTGTGTTGGACCTAGTGATTAAGACCACGGTTTCCAAAACCGTCTGTCCCATTGCATTCTGGATACCCAAAAACCCCTACTTGTGCATGATTCAGTGGAGTATTTTCAGAGTTATAGACCTTTGTGTATTTGATTTCATCTCTCTGTTATGCATTTTTCATTCTAAGGTTTTGAAACATTAGATTTATGCCACATGGCAGTGGATAAGTGTTGACTCCCATTTCTCGCTCATCGGTTGGGATTTTGGAGTTTTGGCAGAAGAGAGATATTTGCCAATTTTTTGTTGAGTCTGATTATGCAATGGTGCCCATGTTTTAAGGCATCTCAGGTTCTATTTTCAATAGCGGTCTTTTCTATAGGACCATGATTTCTTGAGCATACCTTATGCAGATCACTTTGGTTGTAGTTTGAGCCATGTGCACTCATTTGTGGTGTGCATTGGGTTGTAGTGGATGATTTATAGGCCATTTAGATGCATTGCGATCTTTATTGGATGTGCTGATAGGCCCAAATTGCCTTGTGGGATGCTATTTTTATGGATGCTTTGCACATGGATGCTATTTTATGCTAAGGGATAGCTTTAACACATTGCAGGTGATGCACTGATAGTGTTATGCTCTCTTGGATGAGATATTGGTCATGCATATTCACATGGACGGTGTTTATGCTTGAGCCATTTGGCACTTATTGGCATTTTGGATTGCCATTGCAGTTGGCATTTTCTTTCGGGCCAGATTTGCTCATATGGATGCATAGTACATGCAGATGAGTCAGCTGTATCTTTTGATGCCTTGAGCTTTGAGCTTTGGTGATATTTCACTCTATTGTGGCATACACATTTGGGTGCACCTAGTATTTGGTGTGATTCTCTCTTGGAGGCACTAGCATTTGGGATTTTGCTTTATTTGCATCATGGCATCCTCTTGCATTTTTGAAAAGGAGTTTTTCAACATTAAAAAGTTTGATGAGACAAACTTTTCTTTGTGGAAAGAACAGATAAGGATGTGCTTATTCAAAAGAAGCAGATTAAACCCTTGGCAGGGATTGAAGCTAAGCCTGCAAATATGTCTAAGGATGATTGGAATGAGTTGGATGCATTAGCAATGTCTACTATTAGACTTCATCTTGCGGAGTTAGTTTATTTCACAGTAGTAAATGAGCAGACTATGGAAGATTTGTGGAAGAAATTGTGTGCCACAAGGGGTCTCCATTGCTTCTCACTTGAATGAATTCAATATTATTTTTAGACAGCTTCAGGCTCAGAAGATGAATTTCGATGCGAAGACTAAGGAAATATTTCTCTTATGTTCATTGCCATCCTCATGGGATACCTTCCGTGCAGCTATCAGTAACTCTACACCTGGTGGAGTACTAAAATTTGATGATGTCGTGGGTAGCTTGTTGGCTGAGGAGATTAGATAGAAGTCTATGGATGGCAACAAGCAGGATGCAGCCTTAAATGTGCAAAGGGGCAGATCACAGTTCAGGGGGAAGTCCCAAGAAAGAGGGAAGTCTCGTAGCAAATCCAGGGCACAAAACATTGAGTGTTACCACTGTGGCACGAAGGGCCATATGAAAAAGGATTGCTACAAGTTGAAAAGAGAGCAAAAGGATAAGAAAAAGAATGCAAATTGGGGTGCAAATCAAAAGAAAGAGAGTCTAAAGGAGGACAAAGGAAAAATGAAGATCGAGGAGATCAATGCAGTCACACATGATAGTGACAATGCCGTTCTCTTCATGTCTAGTTTATCTGCAGAGTTGCTTACCACTTCAAATGATGCATATTCCCAAGATTGGATTTTGGATTCTGGTGCTTCATTCCATGTTACTTCCCATAGGGAATGGTTCTCCACTTATGACAGTGGAAAGACAAGTTGTGTGCATCTTGGAAATGACTATGCATGTGACATAGTGGGAGTAGATGACATAAAGTTTTCTTTTGCAAATGGGTCTACATTTATTTTGAAACATGTGAGACATGTGCCTAAGCTGACCAAGAGTCTTATTTCAGTGGGTTAGCTAGATGATGCTTGTTTTCACACCACTTTTAGCTTTCAGAGTTGGAAAATTCAGAAGGGCTCTATGCTTTTGGCCAGGGGTGCCAAGTGTGGGACTTTGTATTCCTTACATGTATCATGGGTATTTGATCATGTTATTGCAATAACCGAGCAGCCAAGCACTTCTTTGTGGCATTGCAAGTTGGGGCACATGAGCCAGAATGGAATGAAACTCTTATGCCGTTTGGGTTATGTACCGCATTTTGAATTTTGTGAGCATTGTCTCTATGGGAAGCAGACTAAATCAGCCCATAAAAGAAGGGGAAAGAAAGAGTTTGAAAAGCTTGATTTGGTGCATTCAGATGTATGTGGTCCCATGCCTACACGGTCATTAGGCGGGGATGAATACTATGTGACATTCATTGATGATGCAACTAGGAAAGTGTGGGCTTATGCTACAGCTCAAAAGAATGATGTGTTCTAGGTATTTCAGAAATGGCTGGCCTTGGTTGAGAATCAGTTAGGTAGGACGCTTAAATGCCTACAGATTGACAATGGTGGAGAGTATCTCTCTCATGACTTTCAGCATATCTGTGATACACGTGGGATTAAGAGGGAGCTCACATCCCCTCATACTCTAGAGCAAAATCCAGTTGTAGAAAAGATGAATCGTACCATTCAAGAAAGGTTGCAATGCATGCTTTCCAATGTAATTCTTTTTGGTGGTTTTTGGGATGAGGCAATGAAGACTGCAATGCATGTGATCAATAGATCACCTAGTAGGAGTTTGGATGGTGGTATTCCTGAAGAGGCATGGAGTGGCAAGAAGCCCTCTTACTCTAATTTGCATATATTTGGGTGTGAGGCATATGCACATGTGCCGAAAGAGCTTCAAAAGAAGCTAGATCCTAAGTCTAGGAAATGCATCTTTCTGGGTTATGGTGAAAGTGGAGAGATGGGCTATCATCTCTGGGTCCAAAAGCAAAGATCATATGCAGCCATGATGTAGTCTTCAATGAGAAGAATATGCACAAGGCACCCATGAGGGATGTGGAAATGAGGAGAATCACTTTCAAGGATGTGAATCCACCTGCATATGTTGATAGACAGCAAGCTATCCATGCACCAAATGTGCAAGAAATGGTACCACCAAATACTCCCACAGGTATACAATCAAGGGTAGATGATGGATCATCTATTGGTGGAAATGATGAGCCAAATGTGGCTGATATGTAGGTGGGACGGCAAGCTGAAATGCCCTTGAGAAGATCATCTAGAGTGTCTAGACCACCTGATAGGTTTGTTCCAGGGGTAGACTATGTGATGCTTACTGATTGCGGGGAGCCTTCTTGCTATAGAGAGGCTATGATGTGCGAGGATCAACGCAAGTGGGAGTATGCTATGCAATCAGAGATGAGTTCACTTATGAAGAATAAGACTTGGGACTTGGTTTCTTTGCCACATGGAAAGAAAGCATTGCCATGTAAATGGGTCTATAAGATGAAGGTCACAGGTGATGATGTGCCTAGGTACAAGGCCCGTTTGGTCACTAAAGGGTTCAAGCAAGAGAAGGGTGCGGACTTTGATGAGATATTCTCTCCTGTTGTGAAGATGACCACACTTAGATGCATGCTTGGACTAGTGGTAGCAGAGGATAGGGAGCTTATGCAGATGGATGTCAAGATAGCTTTCTTGCATGGGGATTTGCATGAGGAAATTTACATGGTGCAACCGGAAGGCTTTGAAGAAAAGGGCAAAGAGCATTTAATTTGCAAGCTAAAGAAGAGTCTCTATGGTCTTAAGCAAGCACCTAGAGAGTGGTATCAGAAGTTTGATGCTTTCATTCGGTCCCAGAGTTTTAGGAGTGAAATTGATCACTGTGTCTAAACTAAAAGGGCTAAGGATAATAGCCTGATAATCCAAGCACTATATGTGGATGATATGCTATTGGCTAGCAAGAATACTTATGAGCTAGATGCATTAAAGGCCAAGTTGCATGAGGCCTCTGATATGAAGGATTTGGGACTTACAAGTCATATTCTTGGTATGCGCATCACGCGTGATCGGAGTAGGAAATTCCTTTGGCTTTCATAGAAAGAGTATGTTACAAAAGTATTGCAGCATTTCAATGTGGAGGGGGGGAAGGTAGTGAGTACTCCATTGCCTCCATATGTGAAACTGAGTCATACAGATAGTCCCAAATCAAATGAGGAAAGGGCCATGATGGCCAAGGTTCCTTATGCATCAGCAATTGGGAGTCTTATGTATGCTATGATAGCTAGTAGACCAGACATTGCATTTGCAGTGGGAGTTGTTAGCCGATATATGGCTAATCCAAGAAAGAGGCATTGGGAGGTAGTTAAGTGCATCATGAGGTACATGAAGGGTACCACGGAGATGTGCATCTACTTTGGTAAAGGAGACATGCGTGTACTTGGGTACACAGATTCAAACTATGCAGGGCATGTGGATAGTAGGAGATCCACTTCTAGTTATGTGTTCACCTTTGCAGGTGGTGTAGTGTCATGGATGTCTCGCACACAGAAGTGCGTTGCTTTGTCTACCACAGAGGCTGAGTATGTTGCAGCCACAGAGGGTTGCAAGGAGGCTATATGGCTTGATCGGCTAGTGGGAGATTTGGGGATTCATATAGGTGTACCAACATTGCATGGTGATTCCATGAGTGCTATTCAGCTAGCACGGAATCTGGTCTTTCATGCAAAGACCAAACACATTGAGGTCAGGTACCCTTTCATCAGGGAGGTACTTGAGGAGAAGCACATAGAGCTTGTCAAGGTTCATACAGATGATAACCATATAGATATGCTGACGAAGAGTCTACCTAGTTAGCGGTTTGAGTATTGTCGTGTATTGATGGACATTGGATAGTATGCTCACTGGTTGTTCTCCTTAAAGGCAAATTGTCCTTTAAGTGGGAGGTTGTGGGGGTTAAAGGACATTGTGCCTTTACCCCAGTTATGTACAATACTCAAACACATATATAAATGAATGAAAAAGAAGATTAGGGTGTTCTGCACCCACCAAAACTTGTGTGGCTCTCTGTTTCTCTCTCTCCCTCTTTCGTTCTTGCTTCCATTGAGAGCTCTTAGAAAGGTCCATGATGGCCAAGGTTCCTTATGCATCAGCAGTTGGGAGTCTTATGTATGCTATGATAGCTACTAGACCAGACATTGCATTTGCAGTGGGAGTGGTTAGCTGGTATATGGCTAATCTAGGAAAGAGGCATTGGGAGGCAGTTAAGTGCATCATGAGGTACATGAAGGGTATGAAGGAGATGTGCATCTGCTTTGGTAGAGAAGACATGCGTGTACTTGGGTACACAGATTCAGACTATGCAGGGCATGTGGATGGTAGGAGATCCACTTCTGGTTATGTGTTCACCTTTGCAGGTGGTGTAGTGTCGTGGATGTCTTGCACACAGAAGCGTGTTGCTTTGTCTACCACAGAGGCTGAGTATGTTGCAGCCACAGAGGGTTGCAAGGAGGCTATATGGCTTGATCGACTAATGGGAGATTTGGGGATTCATACACGTGTACCGACATTGCATAGTGATTCCATGAGTGCTATTCAGCTAGCACGAAATTTGGTCTTTCATGCAAAGACCAAACACATTGAGGTCAGGTACCATTTCATCAGGAAAGGACAAGCACATAGAGCTTGTCAAGGTTCATAGAGATGATAACCCTGCAGATATGCTGATGAAGAGTCTACCTAGTCAGCGGTTTGAGTATTGTCATGTATTGATGGGCATTAGATAGTATGCTCACTGGTTGTTCTCCCTTAAAGGCACATTGTCCTTTAAGTAAGAGGTTCTGGGGCTTAAAGGTCACTGTGCCTTTACCCGGTTATGTACAATACTCAAATACATATATAAATGAATGAAAAAGAAGATTAGGGTGTTCTGCACCCACCAAAACTTGTGTGGCTCTGTTTCTCTCTCTCCCTCTTCCGTTCTTGCTTCCGTTGAGAGCACTCTCATAACCATGGCATCCTTGTACATGGAATGGACCTCCTGCTTGGAGAAATTATCCGATAAGTGCAACTGGTCACTATTTGGAAGAGCCTCGGCATGTTTTTGCACAAAGTCTTACAACCACGAGCATACCATATTGCCATGAGGTCCAGGCACTCGATATCATTTGTCTTGTTGTACAAATGCAGGGGTTGCGCCTGTAATCTTTTTAGCCTTTCATTTTGCTAAGACAATATGCAAGTCTATATGCTTTGCGACAAACAATCCTTGAACCGGATGAGTATTCAAACACAATTTTGTTCATATTGTTTTCCCTAGGTCTTGTAGACCATGCTAAATAAAAATTTTGATCATCTTTATTCAGTTCAACCTAATTTTGCCCTGTAACACCCTTAATTTTGCAACCCCAAAAGCGACCAGGCACATTCTGCTATAGCAAAGAGTATTGCAGGTCTCTTTCAAAGGTGTGGTGTCCAGCATCATACGAGCTCTCCCTCTTGTGTAGCTAGACTTTTTGAGGTCCACATTCATTGGTCTTCCCTTTAGTCTCTCCTCAATGGACGAGATTGAATTCTACTTCCCTTTTATTATAGTCGAGACAGTCGTTGAGATCCATTTGGATTAGATGTCCCTTGTAAGAAATAATTTCTAGCATCAAAAACAAAACAAAGAGAGCCATTGAATGAACTTAGACATGGAGCACATACCTGATAACACTTGTTGACCTCTCATGCTTGCTTCGACTTCTATTATTTCATTCTCTTCAATGGGAATATCAGGTCCATGGATTTGAGTGCCTGGGCTTCTATGTCCACCATCATGCTTAGGTGAAGGAGTAGGAGACACATCCAAGGTGGCAAAAGAGGTTCCACCACTAGTACAAGATACATCCAATGTAGCAAAGGAAGTGCCCTCGGAACTATGAGAATAAGAAATTGAGATAGACGTAGTGTCAAATGAACCTCCCATGTAGAACTTTGGCAAGCTTCAAAGGGGATTCCTAAAAAGTGCCATGCAACAATGAAAGGTAAAAATTATATGCCTGACCATAAGAGTCAAGGTTAGGTTTAGGGTTTTGAGCATAGAGACATTTCTTAAAATAGAAAATTTTCTCTATAAACATGAGATTCCCACATTTGTTTCTCATTATTTATAGAATACGCCCAAGACTTCAAAGAATCACCAGGTATGTGCAATTTTCTTATGGTTAAGTGTTTTTTATTTTTAATTTGGTCATGAAATCAAATTTTACAGCGTGCTTCAATATAATTTACTGTATTTTGAAAATGGGGGTGGTGTGCTGGAATATGATTTAAAGTACCTTATGTTTGCTTTTTTGAAAACACATTGCTTTGATTGCTAGTCTATCCTATTTACTAAAAATAGCAAGAAATATTTCTAAAAATACATTACTCTATATTCTACCCCAATCCCTTCTTGTTTAGTTCCTCTAACCTCTCCATCTCTCCCTCTACCTTCTACCCCTCTCAGCTCTCTAGCTTTGCCAGGTAAGCTCTCCATCTCCTCATGCATTTGTTTAAAATTTTTTGGACTGAAGGGAGCCTCGCCATCTTCTTCTTCTGTTTAATTTTTTTTAGACTGAAGAGAGCCTTGCCATCTTCTTCTTCCCTGCGCTCCCCCATTGATTAGCCTCGCCATCTTCTTTTTCCTTGCACGCTCCCCCATTGATTCACCTAGCCTTCCACCACATGTGCTACCCAATCAACATGCAAGCAGCTAAGTCGATGATATCATCAACAAGGCGCTTGCCTGATCGATGATATTATCAACTAGGCACTTGCTTGGTCGATGCTATCATCGATGGGCTTTAGCCGAGGGACAAGAGAGAGAATTAGCAAGAGGACAGGGAGAGATAGGGAGAGGGAGAGGGAGAGAAGGAGGGAGAGAGAATTAGGGAGAGAGGGAGAGGGAGAGATAGGGAGAGAGGGAGAGAAGGAGAGAGAGAGTTAGGGAGAGAGGGAGAGAAGGAGAGAGAGAGACTTAGGGAGAGAGGGAGAGAAGGAGAGAGAGAGTTAGGGAGAGAGGGAGAGGGGAGAGAGAGAGATAGAGAGAGAAATAGGGAGAAAGAGAAAGAGAGGGGGGGAGAGAGAGAGAGAGGGGGGGAGAGAGAGAGAGAGAGAGAGAGAGAGAGAGAGAGAGAGAGAGAGAGAGAGAGAGAGAAATAGTGAGAGGGAAGAGAGAGAGAGATAGAGAGAAATAGGGAGAAAGAGAAAGAGAGGGAGAGAGAGAGATAGCGAGACGAGAGAGAGAGAGAGAGGGTTTGAGGGAAAGAGAGAGATCGAGAGAGAGATGGAGAGGAAGGGAGAGAGAGAGAGGGAGGGAGAGAGAGAGAGAATTAGCCTAGAGAGGGAGAGTGTTAAAATCCACAGAGAGAGAGAGAGAGAGAGAGAGAGAGAGAGAGAGAGAGAGAGAATTAGGGAGAGGGAGGAACTGTTAAACCTCTGGGAGTGCTAGACTGGCATAAACATTAAGGTGTTTGGATTCATGTACCCTATCAGGTTTGTGGTCATGGACTTTACTCGACAGCCCGGATATGAAGCTATCCTAGGCAGTCCCTTCTTGCAAATGTCCGGACTCGTGCATGATTGGCGTAATGATAATATCTACTTGGGGCATGAGGAGCAAACATGAGAGTGGACCTGCATACCTACAAGACCCAACCATTGTCAGGACACCTCTTTGCCCTGCAGAGTCTGACACCACTGCCCAAACCACCTCCATAAAGCTATTCCAACCCTGTGACAAGGAAGAAGATGAGAAGGAGTCTGATGACTTCTAGTTATGCATCTCTTCCCGAGCTAGAATTCTCGCAGAACTAGATGCATGTCTTAGCCAATATAGATGTCCCAGAAAGAGTAGGATTTCATATCACCACCCTAGAGCTCGGGGGTCTGACCCTAGTGGTTCCCCTAAGGATGTCTAAGGGAAAAAATTCCATGACTCTAGCAAAAAAAGAGAAGGAGATTGAGGAAAAGGAAGACCTATGGCAGTAGGTGCTAGCCCAATACAAGGCCTATACTATTCAAAATTGTAAGATCTTATACCAACAGGCCAAAAGATCTCGAGAACGGTTGTTTTCAAGGACATGATGTACCAGCCCCGGTCCAACAAGTAAACTTAGCCCCAGAAGGGCAGGACTCACAACTCGTGTTTGTTGCTAATGACCTCACTCCCAGTGAGGAGAATGCCTTAATAGCTCTCCTACAGGAATATAAGGACTGCATGGCCTGGAAATACACAGACATGAAAGGGGTACTACAGTAGTGCAGCATACAATCCCCATGATGGGTGATGCCAGGCCAGTACAGCAACGCCCCTATCCTATGAATCCTAAATATGCACTCATACTGAGGGAAGAAATCCAGAAACTCATAGATGCATGATTCATCTATGAGATCGAGCGTACAGATTGGGTATCACCCATTGTGATAGTCTTGAAGAAAAATGGAAAAATTAGAGTATGTGTAGATTTGAAGAAGGTTAATGCAGCCACGAGACGTGACCACTACCCCTTGCCGTTCAAGAAACATGTTCTAGAAAGGGTAGTTGGAAAGGAATCTTATAGCTTCCTAGATGGATTTTTGGATTACAACCAATTCTCAATCGCCCCCCAAGATCAACACAAGACCGCCTTCACAATCAAATGGGGTGTATATGCAGCCAGGGTTATGATATTTGGATTAACCAATGCCCCAACTACCTTCCAACATATGATGATCATGATATTCAAGGAATACCTGAGGGACTTTGTGGAAGTATTCTTGGATGATATCTGCATGCGCTCAAAATGGGATGGCCACCTTAATTATCTCAGGCTCATCCTTGAGAAGTGCTTCTTGTACATCATATCCCTCAACTCACTTAAGTGCCAGTTTTGGGTCAAACATGGTGTCATCCTAGGGCACATAGTGTCCCAAAATGGAATCTCCACAAAACACAACAAAATTAAACTCATCTTGGAGTTACCGCCCCCCACAAACGCTAAGGGAGTCCAATGATTTACTAGCCATACGGGCTATTACTGGATATTTATTTTGTTCTATGCCAACATAGTCCGCCCGTTATACAAACTGCTAGTATCCTTTGAGTGAACTGAAGAATGCCAAACATCCTTTGAAACCCTCAAGCTAGCTCTAGCCACCACCCCAGTACTGAGGTCTCTCGACTAGAATTTAATATTCAATGTCCACATCGATGCCTCTAACTTTGCCATTAGATGTGTGTTAGACCAGCTCGGGGAGCATAATTTGGATGACCCGATATACTTTGTGAGCCGTCAACTAAATGAGGCTGAAGTTAACTACACCACCACCGAGAGAGAGGGTCTTGCCATGGTCTATGCAGTCGAGAAGTTCGGGCACTACTTGTTAGCTAAGAAGTTTGTCTTGTTCATGGACCATCAAGCACTGCTATACTTGGTCAACAAACCCTACATAATGGGATGCATCACTAGGTGGATGCTGATCCTACTAGAATTCGACTTTATAGTCACTGGGTACAAGGGCAAAACCCACGTTCTAGTTGACCATCTATCAAGGATCCCAAATGGCAAATCTCCAATGGGAGTAGAAGATGATCGACGCTTCCCTCTTCTTCCTTGACGTCATTCAAGAATGGGCCATTGAAATCGGCCACTACTTGGCCAACGGACTACCCCTAGGCCAAGACCTTAAGAAGGATAGAACCCGAAACTCATTAAGGATGCAACACCATATCAGTTGGATAGCAGGACAAGTCTACCGCATGGGTAAGGATGGCATACTGCAAAGATGTGTATGTGAACACGAATACATCAAGGTGCTTGAAGAAGCCCACTCAAGAGGCCATTTTGTCGCCACTGAGGTTACAGCACGTAAAGTGATGCAAGCTAGTCTTTGGTGGCCAATGCTCTTCAGAGATGTGACCGAATTCATCAAATGATGTGACCCTTGCCAGCGCATCCAAATCCCACGTAGGGTATACATGATGCCCCTACCGGGATCCTGGCTGACCAACCCTTCGAGAAGTGGGGCATTGATTTCATTGGTCCCATAAGCCCAATTGCTAAGGGGATCGGGGCTTGCTACATCAACCTAGCCACCGACTACTTCACTAAGTGGGTAGAAGCAAGAGCCATGGTAAAGCCTGATGCAAGATCCACTACCAAGTTCTTATATGAACAAGTCATCACAAGGTTTGGATGCCCGTTGGAGTTAGTCAGCGACCGAGGAACTCACTTCCTCAACAAAACCATAACAATCCTAACAAGCGAGTTTATGATCATTCATAGTAATTCAATGCCATATTACCCCAGAGCAAATGGCTTGGCCGAAAGCTCCAAAAAAACTTATTATCACATGTATGGTAGAAGCTGGTCGTACCGACTGGGCGCATAAGCTCATAGCAGCGTTATGGGCCTACAAGACCTCCTACAAGGTGGCAACACATTGTACCCCCTTCAAGTTAGCCTTTGGGGTAGAGGCAATAATGCCAATGGAGTATGTAGTGCCTAGCCTTCGCCTTGCTGCCGTAAAGGAAAGACTAATAGAAAACGTGCTACCCAAAAGGCTAGTCGACCTCGAAAGGCTAGAAGAGACAAGGTTGCAAGCAGCCTACGCTCTTCGAGTAGAAAAAGGCTCGACGTAAAAAGTGGTTCGACCACAACCTCAAGAACAAGGACCTGACAGAAGGAGACTTGGCAATCCTGTACAGTGTCCGCAACACCAAACGTAAGCTTAAGTATCGAGGTATGGGTCCTTACCACGTAGTTGAGATCACTCCTCAAGGGTCATGCAGAATAGCCACCCTTGATGGAACAGAAATGGATGGCTACCTAAATGGAAGTAAATTGAAAAGATACTACAGAACACTCACTATCCCCACTCTTCAAGCCATGCATAGAGAAAAATAACTCCAACAGAGGTGGTCGAGATGAAGGCCAGGATGACGCGCTAGGCCATCGACGAAGCCAGAATCCATAATGCTAAGATCTGACAACATAGACAAATGACCCTGCTTAAGGCGGCGATGACTAAACAGATGCAACTAACAGATGAGCTAACAATAGAGCCAGCCAAGTTGCTCGTTCAGCTATAGGTACCACGCATGCGCATCAAAGCACTCGTGGACCCAGGAGCAAGCTACAATTTCATCTCCCGAGAGGTATGGGAAAAGCTACAGGTACCCCTAGCCCTCACTATTGCCTCAATAAGAGCTATAAATGGCCAAATTTTGCAAACCTTGGGTTATGTAAATCTAAGTCTAATGGTTGTTCATGAAGCTGTAGATATATGCTTTTATGTTCTCCCTACAGAAGCCACCAAAGAGCAGATTACTCTAGGAAGAATCTGGTGCTATGCAGTCAACTGCCAAATCGACTGGTGCACCCAGACTGCTTCGCTTACTAATGGTGGTCAAACGACGGTAGTCTCACTATACAGACCAAGCCCTCCCTCTTTGGCCCCGACCTCGTCAATTCATGACAATGAAGCAACGCAGCAAAGCCAACTGGAAGCCCGAGCCTCTACCAGCACACCGCCCAAGGGCCTAGCTCGAAAGGAGAACAAAGCTCACCACAGTGGTAAACCAATGCCATTGCACACTCAGCCAACACTACCATCCTCCGCCTAAGAAATTTGGGAGCTTCAAGTACAAGATACTATCCTCTACGCCCAACGTCACTTCGATTGGAACCGGCAGTGCCCAAAAAAGGTAATGCAGCAACAATAGCTCCGGTCACCTCAAGAAAGCTTCCCCCACACACATTCAATACGTGGAGAAAGCCGTGCCCAATGTTCATGCCTCATCCACTGCCATGCATCACCAATAGTTCGAGCAACACTGCCCGCTTGGGCGACCGAGGCAACAAAGTCACCTAGATCTAGAAGAATACAGCGCAAACCCCGAAGGCATTGAAGGCAGCACCACAAGAACCTGCCAATGATCCAGACACATTAGGATAGCCTCAAGGTACAAAATATGCCCTGGTGCTACAAACGGTCCGACTCAACACAAGCATCGCCACCACTAGTTGAGGAACTCCACAGGAAGCAAATTTCACCTTATGAAGAGTTACACAAGAACCTCGCCTTAGGGATGGACACTTGAAGTTGGACCCTGCGACAATAACAAAGTCCGACACAACGGTGCCTCTGGCATCCAAGGTAAGGAACAAGCTGGATGTATACTCTACATGGCTCCTCACTCACTATGCTGTAGTACGGCGGTGCCTGCCTCCACCGCATTCATCATAATCATCATGTCTAGGTCTAGATGAGTCGATACGGTAGGCATCTCACCCGATGCACCTGTAGTCTACTGAACACACCGCACGTGCACACACAGTCAACACCATGTGATTACAGTCTGTTCATGCATTTTTTACAAGTGTTCATGTTCTTGCACGCTGACCTCACTATCACGTTCCACAATGCAAGTGCCCTCCGCTCCGTCCACATTTCCCCCACCCCACTCCTCCTTCCTTCTCTTTTTCCTATTTTTACAGTCACTACCTTGCTGACTGTTGCCGAAACATTGCCGAAACATTCACTGCCGACCGTCATCAAAGCATTCACCACCGGCTGTTGGCTGAAAGGTTTGCCGCCGACCGTTGCGATCATGATACCCCGTCGGGCCATCGCCATCCAAAACAGCGTTGCCCCGTCGCCATTTGAGTACCATGCCGGACGTGGCCTAAGACACTCCACGTCGACCATCGCCATCGAAGTTTGCCACCGACCGTTGTTATCAAATTTAGCACCGACTGTCGCCATACTAGTATCCCGCTATTCGAGGGATAGAAATCTATAAAAGCAGGCCTACCCCGTCGGATCATCGCCATAGCTGTTATAGCAGCACAACTCTGCCAAAATTTATCCAGAAATCTGACATTTTCCTATCCACTTCCTCTACATCCCCACCGACAAATTTATGTCCTCCTGTTCTTCCTCATCCATCGATTCCCTCATCACGCAACTTCCACTCCTGTTTGCGATGGAATTCGAACATGACTTTTTCAAATTCGAGGCTGACCTAGGTCTCCACCCTCACCCTATTCCAGAGGCCACTAGCCCATCAGATTCTCAGAGTAATCTTTCTACCATGATTCGAATGCCGACCAAAATACCCGCAAAGGACGAAGACACCTCCACCAAACAGGTTGCCCAGGAAGAGCCAACTACAACAGGCATGCCCCCTATGAAAACACAAAAGCGCACCTTGGTGCCAACCACAGGCGACTACAAGATCATGCGTTCACACGCGCACTCGCCATTGGGAGAAGCATGGCTCCAAGAGCTAGATGCTTGTGTGATCCACTCACACTTCACTTACGAGGGTCGGGACTACACCCTCCACTACCACACTACAGTAGCATATGCCACTCTCTAAGTCCCGGCAGTTGTGGAGGCACTTAACTTTGCAAGCTTGGGAAGAATAGCAGCCCGTTTCCCATGCCACCTGGACATGACGCTGCTGGTGGAATTCCTCAAGAGATATGACAGCAACACCAACATTGGTGTCTTGCATGATGCAATCAACAATCCCCACCACTACCAGATCAATCAAGACGCGATGTGGGTAGTATTCAACCTACCAGTGGTGGCAGAGAAATACTCCAAGAAAGAAAAGAAGCTCGACTCCCTAAAGATGGTCTGTCATTACGACTGCCACAAGTGCAGAAGCCGCATCTAGTTCACCACCATCCATAAGCTCAAGGTAGAGTGCCCAGCAAGAGCCTTGCACTGGTTCATGCAAGTGAAGTACATGGACCATCATCAATCCATTGTGCCCAATATCTTGCTGAGAATGATGAACTTCCAGGAGACAAACTGGGCTGACTACTACTGCAGCTAGCTGAGAGATGATCTCAGCACCCATGGGGACGTCATCGAGCAATCCCATGTTATACATGCCAGTCCTCTATTACTTGAAAAGTCAGCATCTGCCAGTCGGCTTCAGCCTCACCGAGAAATCCCCCACCGGTCCCTACAGATCGAGTAGGAAAAGACAGAAACAAGGTCCAAGAGAGCGACGACAACGCCAAGTGCCACTTCGATCACTCAGGGGCAACTGGAAATAATTCAACCGCTCAACCAATATGAGGAAAGCCAGTTGCATGAATTCATGCAACGACAACTATGCCTACAGTGGTTGGGTCCTCAAGATAAAGGCAAATAGGTGCAAGGAGTGCCTATTCTCATTGAAGACCTCCAAGGCAATGACATCATTGATATCGGCCTCCATATAGGAGCCAAAATGGCACCAAACACCCCCGTTGCACCCTTTGTCTTAGTCTCCACCACCCCTCAAGAGACAACATCCTTCGACACTGGCACCTCTTCCACGCCATGGGCAGGCCTAGCAGAGGCCATACAATTTTGCAGCGCGCCCCAGTAAAGGGCAACGGGAGGCTATAACCACATGACGGCATAATAGTTGTCATGGAGATGAATCTCTTTGAAGCCATGGCACAACTGCCGCAAGTCGCCCACACGATCTTACAGAGGAGGCAAGAGCAAGCCTCACAAATCTCCTCAAATCTCATCCAAGCCCCATTTTTTAAGCTGGAGAAATTTTGGTGCTACTACCATAGCACGCCCATCGATCATCGAGTCCACCCACTCTACATGCCCATGGAATGACATTGGACTTTAATCACCTTTCAAGCTCTCTAGCAATAGGACCCCAATGTGTTGTACAATTTTCCTAAGTACAACTTTTCAAAAGACATGATGCAGGAGGGTTTTGCTTCCTCCTCAAGTCATTCAACAACACCTACAGCTCCATGCCATATTTAGCTGTTGTCGCCTCCATCCATTTCAATCGCCTCATCCTCTTACTCCTTCGTGATCTTCCTGCCCACATCCGCCCCATCGACGACCGCATTCACAATCTAACCAACCAGATTTGTCTTCAACCCTGACATTGGTCCAACTCAGTTCTAGGACCTCCGCGTCTACAACCTCCATGGGCATCACCTCAGCACTTACGAGGATATGCAAGCCACCCATTTTTAGAAGTACTGCTCGTACCACTCGCCTCACATCTAGGCAGCTGGACCGCTACGCCATCCTGCAGTCAGTCCTCTCCACCAACCTCTTCCAGTGCCAGCTGACTCGAGGACAAATCAGCAACAGGAAAAGGGGCATGTTAACATCCACAGAGTACAACCACCAAATGCAAGGTAATCAATGAGTAAAGGTGACCAAGCCGAATGATATACTCCAACAGGACAAGCACAAGGGAGTTTGATACCCAAAAACACCAAGGTCAATGATTACAAGCAATGTAAACACGGAAGGATTATAGCTCAAACTCAGGGAGTTTGATCCCCAAATACCCAAAGTCTGCTCCAAAGTCCAAGGATTCAAAAATTCTAGGCAACATGCATAGGTTGTATGTTCCAGCTACCCCCCCCCCCACTCCCCCCGAAGAAGGAGGTGCATACTAGGAACAAGGAGATGCACACTTCTAGGCCACAAAGAGTGCATGCGCCTTGCACTGTTCAGCTCCACATCCATAGGAAATAGCGACGCCAACAAAAATAGCCCCATGAATGGAGTACAAATCAAACTCAGGGAGTTTGTTCCCCAAATATTACGAAGAAAAGGCTTCCCAGCAACATTCAGGGTTACCTTTGAGTGTCTCATGGAAGCCTAGCCTCGTCACTCTAGGTTTTAAGCCTAGTCTATGAGGTTCAAGCCCCAAATAGGTGAAGGTGTGAGGACACTCAGGGAATTTGAGCCCCAAATCACCCAAGCCTAGGAGTGGTGAGGCTAACACAAACGCTATTTGGGAACCGGTTAGGAGCACCTCGTAATGCCAGGCTTGTCCCAAGCACTTTAATATGGTTAACATAAGTGCTATTTCCGCCAATAGGGAGAGTCGGTAAGAATAGCAATATGCCTTGGCACCCTACGAGCCCAAGAGCCCATGGTTGTAAAGTGAGGGAGAGTGCTAAAAAGGAAAAGGGTTGGCCCCCTTCAAAAGGTGACATGTATAAAAGACCAAATGCTTGACTTTGGTCTTCATTGTTGTTTGCACAAGTTTGAATACAAGCTCCCTCTTCTCTTCCACGAGAGTGTTTTGGGTGTTCTCTTGTTTCCATTGTAGTGCCTTTGTGGTTGTCACTCTATCCCCCTTCACTCCCTTCTCCTCCTCCCTTCTCCCTCCTTCTCCCTCTCCCCTCCCCTCTTCCCCTTCCCTCTTCCACACGTGAAACCACACTGCAACAATTCGAAGGCCGATTGAGTGACACTTGCGGACGACTCGTGCTATGCATTGCTCCCACAAGGAGTAGTCGGGAGTGTAGACTCCGTCGGCATATCTTCAACTACCCCACGACACGTGAGTCACCGCTGAGACCCACCACAGAGACAGGGATAGTTGGAGAGAGGGAGAGGGGTTTTTGGTGAATTTTTTAAATTTTTGGTCAATTTGTATTGAAAAGCAGATTTTTCTCTTCGAATTACGGAGTTGTTTTTAAGTGTTTTCTAATTAAATTTGAGAGAGAGAGAGAGAGAGAGAGAGAGAGAGGCGCTTTGGCCATAATTTTGTAGTTTTTGCATTGTAGTGTTGTCACTTTTCATGCTTTTTTGTTTTTTATTCTCTAGTCCAAAATCATGTTCCAATAATAAGCATGTCAACATCTTTTTCCATGAAGAACGTATATTTTAGAAGCTCAAAGTCTTTTTAGAAACCATCAAGCTTGTTGTACTAGTTTTTGTTTTTTTCAACTTGAGATATTCTCTCCATGATATCATAGTATTTTGACATTGTTTATGTCTTTTGTAGGTATCATGTCGAACAAACAAACTTTCGAAGAAATCTGTACCTTTGGAAAGCCCACATCGGAGGATGCTTCCACTAGGATGCAAAAGATAAGGGTGGAAAAGAAAGGCACCAAGGAACCAAAGAAAAGTGCCAAGGATCCAAGTCTTGAGGTGCAATAGCTTCAACAGATTTATGATGTTCCTGCTCCGTTTGATGAAGATTCATTGCAAATTTGAAAATTATGGGACATAGCAGAAGTACACAATAACATTGATTCAAAATGGACCATCAAAGTTGACACTGATACGAAAGAGATGAATTTGTTGCTTCCAAAGACACTTTCCACTAGAAGATCGGTTTTTAAGCCAATAATAAAGATTAAAGATATCACAAGAAGTGAGTCCAATGAGGAAAGTGTTGAAATGCTTGGGATTGATAACAATAAGAAACCTATTGTTTGTATTGCTACGGAAGACAAGTTGCCTTTGAAAGCTGTTACTCCGCCTGCTGTAGCGGAACAATTAAAACAAATCAAAGAGGAAAGGAAGGTTATTTACTATCCATAAGTAATTTCTAATTTTCATCCATAAGGTTAGTTACTATCCATAAGTAATTTCTAATTTTCTATGTTTATGTAATTTCTTTTGAATACTATGAGAGATTCAATTTTGTTTTGTGTGTCCAGGATCTTATTTATCACTTAACAAATCGAATTGTGGAGGTTGATGAATTAATCGAGGAGATGGAGGTATCAACTTCCAATAGTGATTCTGAGGAGCATACAGAGGAGGGTTATGAAGAAGATACCGCAACATCACCAATCAAACCAAGAGGTTCTTCAAAGTCTAAAGGAAAGGGATCTTCCCGTGTTGAAGCTAAAAAATTTGGCTCTAGTACACAAGGATTAAGAACTTCCATGGGTTCACATGGATTAAGAACACCTTCTCTTTCAGGCCATCATGGATTAAGTGCACCCCCAAGTGGGCATGGTTTGAGTGCACCGCTCTCAAAAAAATGACCTCTATTGGCTGCAAGTGTGTTTCCTTTGGAGTCTTATGAGGATGTTGTTGAGGAGACTCCATCTACTGCATAAGGGAAAAACGGAGTAAACCAGGATCAAAGGCTCTAAGGAGAGTACAGCCATTGGATATCATTGAAATCCCAACCAGTGGTGAGATGCAAGTACCAGCAGCTGACATTGGAGATGGCACCTCATATACACATCAAAATAGAGTCCAAGTAAAGGTACAACGAGATAACCTTGTGGATCGACAGACTTTCTTATTGCACATTGATCCTGTTATCAGACCTCCTATTGATCCTAGCACTAGCCTTTGGCCATTTGAGGTGCGTGCAATACATCCTTTACATATTGAGAATTTGAAGTCACGAATGAAGGACAATCTGCATGCACAAGTTGTGAACTACATTGTGCTCGTGGATCCAAAAGATTGTCCAGACAAGGCATCTTTTGATCGTCGGAAAGAAAATGATTATAACTACTTTGTTCGTGGAGGCTCCCATTCAGCAGAGTCAAAAAGGCAGTTGAATATTGAGTTTCCATGCAACTCTCATTACAAGACATGTAATTGTACAATTTATGCTAGTTTGAGTGATTCAGAGGCAAACTTACTGGCTTTTGATCACAATAACGATAATGACTACAAGAAGTCCATGTCTTGGATAGAACGGGTGCATTTCTATCACAATGAGTTTGTTACGAAACTCAAAGAGGATCATTCTTTGATCACTCCAGAGTTGCGTTGTCTTTGTTGAATGAGACTGGGATTTTTGCAACAATTAGAGATCCGTCAAGGCCAAGTGACAGCTTCAGATCATGGGACGGGATGTTTCGAATTACATTTCGTAGTGGAGAAGTTTGGGATCAGATAAATGCAATTTTTTCAAAGTGGGAGAATTTTGAAATCAAAGGGCATAAAAAACTCATACCTAAAGGAGTCAAGAAAGAAACCTAGACTTTGAAGGCATTACCTAAAGAGATTCGAGCCACAGCATGGAAGAGCATGTAGGGAATTAAAGATGAGTGATGTGTTTGGGGATGTGGGGAAAATTTTGATTTTGCGGAGGGAAAAGTTGCTACACATCCACCAAGGAGGGGGAAGGGGAAGAGTACTAAGTAGCGGGACCCCAAAAGGCAAATGGGTGGGTAAATGCCCAAGGTGGTACTTGGGGGCTTGTGAGAGACACTTGGGACTAAGTAAAGTCTCTCCACCAACCCCAACTAAGGAAAGTCTCTCAACCAAAGAGAGGCCAATACAGAATACTTGATTCTTTTAATGCCCAAGCATTCCCATTGGCTAGTTTCCTAGTCTTGAGGTTAGAGAAATCTTAAGGGCCTAATGCAAGAGCCCTTTTTGAGTCCAAAATTGAGAGATGTGAGCAAGAAAACCTATTTTTTCTAATTTTGGTGGAGGGTTTACATATGCCTCTTGTTTATTTATATGTTTTATTATTTTGAAGCGGTTTGGAGGAATCCAGACCCTTCGTGATTTAAGGTTTGACATGCAGATACTGCCATCATGGTAACCGGCAAAACGAGAGCAGAATATTTTTGGATATAGTGGGATCTAGATTACAAACGTACATTCAGCTGCCCGTCAATGGCTGAGCGTCCATCTCAGCCGTTGGATCTCAAATCTTTCTGAACCAGAATCTGCCCTCGCGTTAAAAACCGGCTCTTTTCCCAAAATCCACTTGACACGTCATGTTTGACCCGATAGCACGTGAACTAACAGAAGCGCCATGAATTTTACGACCATTGGATCACATCATGATCCTACGATAGCCATGTGACGCCTCTTCAGCACCCTTAGATTAGAACCTACATCCTACGATCGAGGGATGGCGCTTTTCGTCTACCCTAATCACTCGGATTCACGCCACGTGTTGAGCCGCCGCCTCCCCAAGCCATCGACGGTCCGAAATCGGCGAAACCGACTCTCGAGCTGATGGCCGGTCGCCAAGTCAGGCCACCACCCCACGCCGATTCCCTACTCCATCATCGTAACCGGCCTCAATTCTTGATGTAGTGGGAACGAGATTACAAACGTAGATCGCGCAGGAAAATTCTGGATGTAGTGGGAACTAAATGACAAGCTGCGCGTTCGATTTCTTTGGAGGGCGTATTCAACAACGTCTCGAAGAATTAATTGGTTATTTAATCGTGCGGGGCGTATTCGACAACATCTTGACAGATTGCAAGCAGTAGATCTCGGAAATATGGTCGGATGGAATGGTAATAAATCATGCAGGATGTCGTCGGTTCATCATTTCAATGACCCTTGGGTTGTTTGGAGCCACTGGAGCCTCTAGTTTCTAAAGCTTGCACGTTGTTGGCTTTCGTTCTGATTCGTGCTACACACCATGACCACCCAAATGTGAGCTTTCAGATAACAACTAGTTGAAGAGAGAGAGAGAGAGAGAGAGAGGGAAGAACGTAACAGTGTTTAGCAGAAATCGGCCAGCCTGCAGCTGTGAATAATCCGTGGAACAAACTTCTGTGGACGATAGGGCCTCGCTTGCTTCCCTGGTTGATGATTCTGAGCTATGTTTGATGCTCTGGTTGTGGTTTTCGAGCCCAGAATGATTCTGAGCTATGTTTGATGCTCTTGTTGTGGTTTTTCGGTCCAAGATTAGAAATATCTTAGTTGTGCTTCGATTTCAGCACGGCATCACCATCTCTGAACCTTCTGCGGCTTTGATTTCATCTAGCAAGCGAACGCACAACGATTTTGTCTTCCATAGCTCAATCAAGCTCCCTCTGCCCGACAATCTTCCTGCTGGTTGTAGCTGCAATCTTATTTCATCCGGCTGCATCTGCTCACCTTGCTTTTGTTGAAGCTGAAATCTGTCTGCTGATCCATGGCTCCGTCATCCGACCGCCTTCATGCCCTCGTCCTTTCTCATCCCTTGCAAGGCCACATCAATCCCTTACTCCATGTGTCCCGCAAACTCGCTTCCTCTTATGGCTTGTCAATCACATTCGTCATCCCTCAACACGCTTTCAATCTTATGGCTACCGGCAACGCTCACTCAGATCCCTCCGTCAATATCATTGGCGTCCCAGATGGCCTTCCCGCCGAGCACCCCCGAAGATCCACCTTCCTAGATGCCTATGAAGCCCTTGTGTCCATGGAAATTACTGTGGATAAGTTTATGCAGGAGATTGCCAACCAGGGCCGACTTCCAGACTTCATCCTAGCTGACACATTCGTGTTCTGGGCACATTCTTTGGCACGCAAATTTGGTCTTCCGAGTGTGGCCTTTGGTACGACTAATGCTTCAGCGATGGCGGTCATGTCCTCCGTACCCAAGCTTGTTTCTCTCGGCGTGCTCCCTTTGAAAGGTAAAGTGCTCGTGTTTTCTTCTTACCAGAAACAGAGGTGCAAGATGACCCTGATGTTAATCAATCTTCCCAAATTTAGTCGAACCGGAATTTTTGGCGCTTTTCAGATGTCAAAGGGTCGTCGGAGCAGTTGATTACTTGCTTTCCTGGTATTCCACCCTTGCGTCCTAACGATCTTCCGGTATCTTTAAGGAGTACGAGCGTGACACACTACCGTTTCCAGTTCGTAATACGTCAATTTGAAGAAGCAGAGAAGGCTGTTGCGGTCCTTGTCAATTCTGTGTACGAGATAGAAAAAAGCGTACTCGATGGGATGGAGTTCAAGGTTCCAGTGTACGCCATCGGACCGACACTCATTCTCAACGGAGAGGACACGGTAGGGGAAACGAGCATGTGGCCGGAAGAAGACAGTTGTCTCCTATGGTTGGATAAGCAGGCAGCCAGGTCTGTGCTATATGTTTCGTTTGGAAGCATGGCATTTTTGGATGCAACACAAATTGCTGAGCTCGCAATGGGTCTGGAAGCGAGCGAGCAGCCATTTCTGTGGGTGATTCGTGTGCAGGACAGTTCGATATCGGATGTTATACCTGTAGGATTTCTAGATCGAATAGAGGGACGAGGAACAATCATCTCCTGGGCACCTCAACTGCGAGTGCTATCTCATCCTGCAGTTGGGGGGTTTCTAACTCACTGTGGATGGAATTCAGTGCTGGAGAACATCTCTCTGGGAGGGTTGCCAATGATTTGTTGGCCAGATGCAGCAGAGCAAGCGTTGAATGCAAGAATTATAGTGGACATTTGGAAAGTGGGTTTGTCACCAATGAAGGAAGAGGATGGAAGAGTGAAGAGTGCAGAAGTGGAGCGTGTAGTGAAGGCTGTGATGCAGGGTGATGGAGCACAGGATATGAAGTGCAGAGCTCTTGAGATGAAGCACTTAGTTAGGTCATCTGTTCAAGAAGGTGGTTCCTCCCTATCTAATATTCAGACTTTCTTGGATGTTGTTAAACAAGCTAAAGTCTCACAATCCACCCCTTAGAGCGGTGTAGGCACCCCCGGTGCTCGCCCCAAGTAGAAAACGGATGGGCCATGTGTCGTTACACAACCAGATGCACAATAGAAGATAAACACGATATTAATTGCATTTGCTTGGGTAATTGCCGGGCGAGGGTTCAAGTCCTGATGTCAAAAATCTGTTAGTTGTGGTGGGCGGGGTTATTGTTTGTTTCCCATCTTGCTTGAACTGCCTCTTTTTTTCCATCCTATCATGTGGTTGCTATGCGAGCTCATGACCCTACCTGCCCTAGTGGGGGCAGTCAATCTGTAATCGGTCTTAGTTTGGTGATTAATGTTCTGGAAGGTTTACTTTCAGAGCCTTCTTTCTTTAAATCCTAGGTTTAATGTAGGTGAATTGCATAATTTTTATTTTGAACTCGGGAAGTCTTTCTAATGAGGGTTCAACACCTTCAAAAAACTCATAGTTATATATATATATATATATAGAGAGAGAGAGAGAGAGAGAGAGAGAGAGAGAGAGATTTTATATTATTTTTAATAATACATTCTTCATGGCACTCTGGGATTTTACATGTTTTTGTAGTAGTACATTTTTCTTAAGACTATGACCAAATGTCATAATTTGTTAGAAATCAATGCTCCTGTTTATGAAGAGAAGGCATTGAATATCACAGATGCTCGGTAGGAGGCCCACTGGATGGAAGTTGAGCGTGGTTCAATGGTCAGAGGTAATGAGTGTTAATTGAGGTAAGGGGGTTCCCTAATAGAGAGATGTTGTCACTATCTCTCCCAAGTGTAGGTTTCGAGGGTTTTGGTCACCTAAAGTCGTGTTGTTGCTCGTTGTAGCATAGGTGTTCACAAGTGTAGCATAGGTCCTTGGGGTGTGTACTGGTGAGAGTAGGCTCAAGCATAGAAAGTAGTATCTCATGCAAGCGTTGTTGAGAAAGAGGGCTTGATCACAACGATGGATGGAGGCCCTCGCCTCCACGAGAGTTCAAGGGTTTAGAAGGGGATTGCAGCGTTTAGAAAGGGACAAGGTTGAGAGAGCTCTCTAGGAGTTCTAGGGTTCAAAGCGGGTTGTAGGGTTTAGGAGTCATCTAGGGTTGAGGAGTAGAGAGTGAGTGTCCTCGTGACTTTGAGGGGGGTAAGGGTTGAAGAGGAGGGACAAGGGAGGAAGGAGGAGGAGGAGGAGGAGGAAGGGGAGGAATGATGAGGAGAAGGACGAGGAGGGAGGAGGAGGAGAAGGGAGGAAGGAGGGAGTGCAGGGGAAGGGGCATGCTAGAGCACGATAGTGTAAAAGAGCATGGATGCAATGGAGATTAATCACACGAACACAATAGTGAGCTTGAACACTGAACCCCAAATAGTGGGAGCTTCATTCCATTGAGAGAGATTTATACATGTTGGACTCTATACAATTTGTAGGTACCTCCGGGGCGAGATCTCTTTTGTAGGAGAGACCTTTTGGACAAGAGTCCCTCCACTTTTTGGGAGGACCTTTTGGGTCTCTACACAAAGTGGGGAGGTCTCAAAAAGTGTAGGCTTTTAGTCGTTCAGTCTTTAGATTTAGTCTTTCTCTCTCTAAATCTTGACTTTGCAAGTATGTTTTGATCTTTTCTAGAGAGGATTTGGGTATCCTCATTCTTTAAGATTCATCATACCATCTTTCAGGTTAAAGATATTACCAATGTAGCTTTGTCGCTACTCTACACATAGAATGATATCATCGTTGTTGCTCTAGATTGCACTTCTGGCCCTTGTTGCCACAGGGTTAACAAGGGTGGATGCTTAATTGGCCACACTGATGGTATGGGTTGCCTAAATAGGGGGCGGTGGCATCAACCAACCTCCCAATAGGGCCTGTATAATGATTGCATGCATAGCCCATTTAGAAACACTTTCTACTCGCCCATAGATTCACCTAATATATAGCCTTCGCCCTCTACTGTTTCTACCATTGAAGCACACAACTGGGAAGTAGATGCCATCTATTGTATTGATAAATTACAGTAATACAGTTTCATAGAGCTGAAAAGAAACTGGCTTGTTCCATCTATATGTATGAGCTGTTGGTGAAGAAGGGTGACTTTTGGAGTGAGGCTCTTGGCTTTTGCATCAAAAGTCACATTGACTTAAGATTCAACACATTAGCAACACGAAGGACACATGTTGTTGTAATCTTCTTTTTCTTCATTTTTTATCCATCATTCTATTGCAGCGAGGGTCCCTCACTCCCACAAAAGAGAGCCCAAATGGTGGGGGGGATACCCATGAATTATTACAAATGCTCTTGTAGGACTCCTAAGTAGTTCACATGACACACTAGGAAAAAAGGGAGCTCACTTTGGGGCCCCGAGAAAAATCCACAATTTCTTCTTTTTTCATAGTCCGAAATATGGGAAAGTAATAAAATAATCTATAAAATATTCACAAGTACTGTAAACATGTCAGAGGATGAAAGAATAAATAAATTCTTCTATATTCACTCCCATACCTCATGAACGTTATTATTCAATAATCCTACAAGCCACGTCTTTCTCTCAATCATTTTCTAGCCATCTCCACAATCTTTAAGCTTCTCTGTCGAAACACCATAACTAATCTCGCCATATGCTTGTTTTTCAAAGTGTATCACCATCAAGAGTCTTTGTCTTATGAAAGAGTAATAAAATCGCAAAGCAATGGAAAAACATTGCACTCAAAATGGCAACATTGAACTACAACTCTACAGAACAAGCCAACAAGAGATGGCAACACCATCTTCATTTTGATTTAGCTGAAGAATATGCGTCTCTTCCAAAACGATAACACGTCGACATAGTGCAAAGAGAAAACATGAGGAGAGAAGGTTTACAACATATCCACTTATAGTGTGATGGGAAGGTTTCTCCAAAATGTCTTATCTGCAGTTCTACACCACCATTCTCAAATCCGACAACATTGCTGAAATTTGCGGGTATCCAGTTTATTTACGCATCCAGTTTATAAGAAAGTTTTCGAGCCCCAAAAGGAAAATGTTGATTCGAACGCTCTTCCCGTAAAACAAATGAAAGGTTTATTTTCAATGACTATTGCAAAAGGGATGATTGACAAAAAGAAGTTTAAAATTATCAAACGCAATGTTGTGCAACAGTTCGTGGAAAGCAATAAAGTTGATGTAAACTTAATTTAGGAGGCTCTCGATGAGAGTGGAGTTAGCACGAAATGTTATTCTTATATCTTCAAAGCAATGTCATCAACTTTTAGAGATTAAAGGATCAAATGTGTACTTTCAAATCCTACAGAAGTTTGGAATTTAAGAGCTTCACTCAACGAACAAGTAGATGATTTTATTGGTTAATGGTTGCATATTGAGGATGTATTTGAAGGTACTAAGGGGGCCACTATGTATAATCCTTGGAATAATATTTTTGTTGATCTTGAACAATTACAAAAAAGAATGGTTGAATTCTACGGAATCATATTTGAAGAGTGTCACGGACGGCTTATATTTGTCATAAAGTTTGATGAATGTGAAATTGTGAAAGAGAAAAAGATTGAAAGAGTGACCATCACACTTATGAATAGGGCACTTGATACATCAATCACTAAAGAAAACTCAAAGCATTTCAGTGTACAAACAAAGAAGCACATTTGGTGGTTGGGAGCATTTGAGGTAAGCATGAACTTTCATTTTTTAAACATATTGCTGTTTGATTTCATTTATTAGATCTAGATGCTTCAATATAGTTTCTTCTTAATGGTAGGTAAAGACAGAGGACCACCAAACCTTGTTTTGGGTGTTTCACCATATCAAATTACCAGAAGTCATCAAAAACCATGATTTTGAAGAGTGTCAGGGATGGCTTATATTTGTCATAAAGTTGGATGAATGTGAAATTGTGAAATAGAAAAAGATTGAAAGAGTGACCATCACACTTATGAATAGGGCATGATACATCAATCACTAAAGAAAACTTAGAGCATTTCAGTGTACAATCAGAGAAGCACATTTGGTGGTTGGGAGCATTTGAGGTAAGCGTGAACTTTCATTTTCCAAATATATTGTTGTTTGATTTCATTTATTAGATCTAGATGCTTCAATATATTTTCTTCTTAATGGCAGGTAAAGACAGAGGACCACCAAACCTTGTTTTGGGTGTTTCACCATACCAAAATACTAGAAGTCATCAAAAACCAGATTCAAGGAGGGCAACTTCATGTTGAAGGCAAGGGTGATTTCCAAGTTGATTGGCATACGACAGGGGACCTCAAGACCCTCAAATGTATGTTCAACATAAGCAAAGGAGGTAATTCAAAATCTCCATGCCTTTACTGGAAGGAGCCAGCCCATGTCATGAATCCTAAATGGTGGAGAAAAGCTTTTAATAGGGACAAGATTGATCCTGAATTCAAAGCAGTTCTTGAGATTCCTTTATGCAATGTACATATATACACATTGCATGCTTTATGGAAAATCATCAAAAAGTTGGTCTTTTTGTATATTCGATTTGCTTGGAAGTTTCGACCAGAAAAAAATAGGAAAAAAGCAATTGTTTCATTAGAAAAAGTATTATCAGACATGGGTCTTCATGGAGGAGATGTTCATATCATAACAGATATCAAGAAGTCCTCAAATGGAAAGGATGTTCCTATCAAACCATCAATTGGTGGAGTCAAAGCAAGAAGATTTTTATCAGAACCACAAAGAGAAGGGAAACTTGGTAGACGATCAAGATATGTTTCTAGGGTGAGATACGTCCTTTGGAAGCATGTGCATAATGCAGTTAAAGATGATATGGCAAAAATCCTCAGAGAAGCTTTTCCAGCTTTGTGAAAAAGACATGGACCAAGAGCAATCATCGGGCGTTAGGAGAGAAGCTAAAAGCTTTTGGAAAATCAATGAAACAAGCATGGACAAAGCTGCAATGTAACACACTACATGGTAAGTTGAATTAATTTGTTTTGTATGCATAGTTTGTACTTTCAAACATGGTTTACAAAATTATGACTTAATATTTTATGTGATTACAACATACTCTATACAACCACCTTCCATATTTTGTTAAAAAGTATAGATGCCCTGCAATATGGTCCACACAAGGAATGGAAAATTCTCATTACATAGCAAGAAATGCTTTTTTTTGACATACACAGCATTTTGGAGGAGCCCATAAGGCAAATAGTCTCAAAGAAGTATTTCAGTGGTTTTTTAGAGGTATACTTCAGAGGTTGCAAATCCAGAAAAAAGTTTCATTGTCAAAAGTTAAACTTGCCTTTAATGTGGCACAAAAGAAAAGAAGAAGGCAGATCCTTGATAATTCAACAGCTGCATAGAAACACGTAGAGTGGAGGCAGTCAAAGGTCTTTGTGAATCACAAGTGGATTGATAGAGTTGGAAACCTTATGGAGATTTATAACAATGAAGCAGAGACTTTGTAATATTTTTTATCTTTTCTTGTAGGACTTTGTGTCCTTTGTAACTTTTGACAATACAATATACTTGAGTTTACTCTTGTACTTCTTTTACATTGAGCTGCTCTCCTTCAATCTGTTTAGCCTCAGAATCTAGTAGAAGCGGCTCTCTAAACCTAATCAAATGATGCTTTCCATAACCATCTAATTGGCTAGGATCTTTGATTCCAAGTGCTAAAGCGTAAGCATTATATGTCAAAAAGTACCCTAGCCTTGAGCACTGTTTGCTAGGGCCATACCCAAAAATGTCCAAAGCAGATAATTTCTTAATTAATATAACTTTGTCATTCTGCCAATTTACCTAGTACCCACCAAGAAACTTTGACAAACATTTTAAAAAGTAGACAGTTGTCTCTCCATCATTACTTAATTGTCTATGGTATATCAAAATCTTGGTAGATGACATCTTGTTCATGTACTGTGCAAGGGATGACAACTGTCCAAGTCCCCTTTCTCGGCTCCCATAGGACCTTCTCAAAAAACTGTCATCTTCAATATAGAGCTACAATATAAAAAAAGAAGCAATGAGAAATATATACAAGCCATGATAAAAAAGATCTAGCAGAGAAAATAGTGAGATAGTATAAAAAAAGAAGCAATGAGAAATATATATAAGTCATGAGATAAAAAAGATCTAGCAGAGAAAATAGTGAGATAGCGTATCTTCATATTCTCATCATCCTCCAAAATTTTATCGGTCCAAAGGTCAATGCTTCTTTCCACGCTACTTTGTGTTTTCCTTTGCTCCCTCACCTTTGGCTGAATATCCTTCTGCTCCTCCAACTTTTGTGTTTTGATCTTGTTAAAGGTCTCATCATCCATATCCTCCTCATCCATAGTTTTCGTATAGCACATCAAGAGCGCCTCCTTGGAATCAAATGTATCTTCTAGTACCATTAATTCATCATCTTCAATTCCAACATCCTTATCTATGCTACATATTTGAGCAATTAAGGCCAAAGCATAATCTTCTTTGAGGTCAAAGATGACGCATATATCTGAGAGCAGATAATACTCTCGACCTTGAATAGTGAAGGAAGGATAGATAGGTATAGCTAGACTACATGTCTCAAAATCTACTCATTCAGTAGACATAGCTCTATTTACTATTTGTGACTTTAAGGCTACAAGATCCAAGGCTGCAGCCTCCTTGCTCTCTTCCTCAAGATTAATATCCTCCTCATCTAGTTCTTGTTCCTCTTCTATATTTTTGCCTTTGTCTTCAATATCAAGTTCTTCTCCAAGATCTTCCATGGCCTCTTTTGGCATGTCTTTCGTACCTTCATGACAAAGATTTAAAAACACGGCAAAAGCAAGGCTTACCTCCAATAGCCTGCATCCTTCACTATGAATATTACAAACCGCTTTGTATTTTTTTAGAAAGCTATCAAACCTCCTATTGATGGGAATCCAAAGCTTTTTGTCTATAATCAAATCCTTGGCATGGACATACGACTTCCTAGATATGGTTACTTTCTATTTCTCTGAAATTTTGTGAAATTCTACTAGCTCGTCTACTACAAAATATTTGTGGCTCTCCAAAATTTCAGCATAATCGAGCTCTTTATTCCACATCTCATAAAACAAATGGTAATCCTACTGAGCATCACACTTCTCAAGGAAATCAAAACATAACAAATCTGCAGGCTTTTGCGCTTCTTGTAATGTTTTTCCCTTCAACGGGACTATTGTTTTTACAAAAGACATCCTTGGAACACTTGCTAGCTAGATTTTATCATTTCTATCCTTCTTGCTTGAACTTCCCTCTCCCTGAAAGGGGAAAGATTGTCCTTGCAACCTCCTTTTCATCAACGGAATTGGCGATTGTTCCGGTAGCCCTTGCAATTTCAAAAAGTTATACAAAACCAAGCTATAAAAAGCAACTTATTGTTTCTCTCCACAATCTAAATGGAGCACCTTTCAATAAAGTTATACAATCCAAGTTATAAAAAGCAATTTACTGTCTCTCTCCACAATCTAAATGAAGCACCTTTCGATAAAGTTATACAATCCAAGTTATAAAAAGAAATTTACTATCTCTCTCCATAATCTAAATGAAGCACCAACAATAAAATTATGCTTTTCATATCCATGAGAAGAAAAGCTAAGTTCAACGCATATCTATCACACAAAATATAATAATGCATAGTCCATTAAAATATTTACAACATTGTTGGAAGTTAATTTTATGAAAAGAATAAAGAAAGTATACTGGCTACATCTTGCAGATGTCAATTATTGATGGAAAACAGTAATCAGGAATACATTCTCTTTTATATGTTTCAAATACAATCAAAAGTGCTACTTTTTAGAGCTCTTTCTGCCACTCTTGCTTGACTTTGCCTTGTCTTTCTTTTTTTTTCCTTTCGTTTTTTCCTCCACTTTATCTTTTCCATTTCCTTTTTCCTCATCCTCTTCTTGCTTCATTTCCAAAGGTGTGTGTCCTTCTCGTGTGATCCATAATTTTATCTCATCAATTGAATCTTCTAAAATTTCTCGATAAATTCTTTGTTATTATCCCCCTTAGGTAATCCCCCTTTATAACCCTTCTAAAAATTTATCCTCTCATTTAGTCCTCTAAAGTTTTAATTTTTTCTCTAATTTAATTGCTCTTAGGTTTACCTTTTTACACCTTTAATATCACATTGAGCTGCTTAAGTTTGTGGTTAAGCTCCTAATTTATTGTGATCTTGATAACAAGGGAGGGGTGTTTATGACACCTGTCTTCCCAATCAAAGTTAAGCTAGTTCCTACCATGTTTTCTTGTTGGATGGTGACAGGTAGGCAGACTCCCCTCTTCAGTAAAAGTGATGCTTGCCAAGACTTATCCAAGCTCAACTTCTATATAGTTTTCATAAAGTCATTGCTGGTTTCCTTTATAAATAGGGATTCATGACTTGTACAAAATTTTTCGTTAATGCAACTAGTCTTATTCCATTGTCTTGCTTGGCTCTTTTGTCTTTCACTATGCAAAGGGGTGTTGTCAAGTCTTTCACACATAGGTTGTTTCCCCTAGAACTCTGGACACGATTGCACATAGTACACTTAAGTCAGTAAGGCCTTTTTTGGTTTCTTGATTCCCTTCTTTAACTTGTTCTTTATTCGTTTTATTTTTTCTAATAAACATATTTCTAATCCTTCTCTTGTCCTTGCAGAATTATTCATCGGATGTCACATTCCAAATCCAAAACTCTCAACAGCTCACCCCTGATTCCAGCTCCCACCTTCAAAACAATACATTTAAGTCATCATGGCTTTTCGGCCTTCTAACTCCTTTGAGCAATACTGTTTTATCATACTTACTTTGTTAGTTTTCCCCTTTTTCTACAAAACTCTTCTAACCTAGATTGTTGTCATAATTGTCGCCTTTCTTTGCTTACCTTATATTACTATAACCACAACTTACCCATATATCCATTAAACCAATTTTCTCCCATACTGTTTACCTACCTCACTTAAGTACTTCTCTTCCAATCCTTTTCCATTACTTTAAATTGCACTTCTCTCAATACTTCTTATTCTCTTTGGGTAGACAGTAGGTCATCACACTAGGTGATGACCTACTGTCTCACCTAGTGAGTTGTATCCTACTGAGGCAAAGGTGGGTACACACACACACACACACACACACACACATAACTATCCCTTTTTTCCTTTTGACCATACTAAGTTACTTTTCCTTCCCTTTATAATCCCTCTAAAACCCTTTTAAATTACCTCCCCCCAGAATTATTCCCTCACTCTCTCTACCCTTCTCTCCCCTCTCTTTCTCTTAAAATTCCATGTTTGCCATCATTTTCCTATTTTCTCCTAAATTTCTTCTTTATATCCCTCCCCCTAAGTTCCTTTATTTTCTCCCTCCTAATTTACCCTACTTTTTCCTAAAATTTCCCAAATTTTTCCTATTTTATGACCAATTTTCTCCTTTATTTTTCCTACTTTTTCTAATTTTCTTCCTAAAATTTTCTCCTAACTCTTTATATTTTGCCTATTTCCCCCCCTTTTTTCCTAGTTTTCTTTTCCATAAATTTTCCTAATTATCTCCTATTCTTCCCTAATTTCTTCTTAAATTTTCCTCTTTTTCTCCAATTTGTTCTAAGTATCTAGTTTCCTCTTAATTTTTCTCCTAAGTTCTTAAATTTTCTCCCAATTTCTAAATTTCTTCTAATTTTTCTTTTATTCCATATTTTATTTTTATTTTTCTCAGTTATTTTTTCTTAATTTCTCTTAAATTTTTATTATTAATCTTTACTTTTTCCTTCTTTTCCCCTATTTACTCAATTTATACTTAATTAATTGTACTATTTTCGCTTATTTTTATTATCTTTCATTCATTTTTTCTATTTCCTTACTTTTTCATCTTTTCATGGTTCCTATTTTCCTTCATTTCTTCTAACTTGGCTCTCCCTAATTTATTCCCCAAACCCCCCTCTTGTCTCCCAAATTTTCCTATTTCTTAGCTATTTTTGCCTTATTTTTCTATTTATACTACACACCTCAAACTAAACTACAGGTAACTAATCAACCCACCCCCCTATGCCTCCCCCCCCCCCCCCAACTGTCTGCCTCTTGTACCTCTCGACTATCCGCCTCCTTTACTCACCTGCTCGAACCTGACTCTTCACCACCCCCACCTACAAATCTATTTAAACAGTCCCCCCTCCCCCTTCTACCTTCTATTTCATCTACCCTCTCCTGCTATCGTACCTTTTGGCCATCTCCTTCATTGCCACCTCCTACGTACTTCGACTAGCCACCTCTCTGACCACTGCCCCCTTGCAGTGCTGTTTGCCTCCCTGCCGTGATGTCTCCCTCCTCTCTGACCACTCGCTGCCTGACGTGATGTTTGCCTCGATCTTTTCATAGAGTTGTTGGGCTTGGTCTTTGACCTCATTCCTCTAGCCGCCGAGCATCGCGCCGTGCATCTACTTGACCTACGTGCACCATCTCAACCTCCAAAGTTCACGCTGCTCCTCGACTCACGTGCTCCCTCTCCTTGCATAGACTCTCATGGACTCCAAGGTCCTTTTTTCCTTGTTTAAACTTATAACCCCCCTTTGACCCGATTTTTTTTAACACTTAGTTCATCCCCCCCCCCCCCCTTTTTTCTTCATTGTTGTAAAAAGTAATTCAGTGAAACTTCCTTCCATTTTTAAAGGTTTTTTCCATAGATCCGCCCTTTTTTCCCATCAATCCCCCAATCTCTCCTTAGCGAAACTTCTTTTCATTTTTCCCACCGTTAATCCCCCATCTCTTCCTTTTTTAATTCTTCATCTATTTTTAATGTTCTAAATTCATTATTCCAACAAATTTTTTTAAGAATTATTCTTCTAAAACTTACCCCCTTTTTTCCTTTTATTTTTCTCTCCTACCCTCTTTTTATTATTTTCCTCTTTTAATAAATTTCTCTACTCCCCCCTTAGGTTATCCCCCTATTAATTCTTTGTTTTTATTATCCCCCTTAGGTAATCCCCATTTATAACCCTTCTAAAAATTTATCCTCTCATTTAGTCCTCTAAACTTTTAATATTTTCTCTAATTTAATTGCTTTAAGTCCACAAACTATTAACCACCTTTTTACACCTTTAATATCACAATGAGCTGCTTAAGTTTGTGGTTAAGCTCCTAATTTATTGTGACCATGATAAGAAGTGAGGGCTGTTTATGACACCTATCTTCCCAATCAAAGTTAAGCTGGTTATTATCATGTTTTCTTGTTGGATGGTGACAGGTAGGCAGACTCCCCTCTTCAATAAAAGTGATGCTTGCCACGACTTATCCAAGCTACACTTCTATATAGTTTTCACAAAGTCATTGCTGGTTTCCTTTATAAACAGGGATTCACCAACTTGTACAAACTTTTCCATTAATGCAATTAGTCTTATTCCATTGTCTTGCTTCGCTCTTTTGTCTTTTCACTATGCAAAGGGGTGTTGTCAAGTCTTCCACACACACACACAAGGGTGGGGGAACATGGAGGGAGGGAGAGACACAAAGGGAAGGAGGGGCACACACACACACACACACACACAGATGTACAAAAGAAAGTGATTAGGAGGGTTGGGAATTTCCCAACCCTTCATAAAGCTTTCTTTTGTACACTGTATATGGTGTGTAGAGAGAGGGAGAGAGAGAGAGAGAGAGAGAGAGAGAGAGAGAGAGAGAGAGAGAGGGAGGGAGGGAGGGAGGGAGGGAGAGAGAGAGAGAGAGAGAGAGAGAGAGAGAGAGAGAGGGGGGGGGGGGGCGGAGAGAGAAGTGAGAGACAAGCAGATAGACAAACAAATAGAGAAGTGACAGACAGAGAAGTGAGAGATAGACAAACAGATAGAGAAGTGAGAGAGGGTGAAAGGAGAGGGAGAGAAGTGAGGGATAGACAGACAGAGACAAACAGACAAACAGATAGACAGAACTAGGAGAGAGAGAAGTGAGAGATACAAGGATGTGAGAGAGGGAGAACTGAGAGGGGGAGAGAGAGAGAGAGAGAGAGAGAGAGAGAGAGAGAGAGAGAGAGAGAGAGAGGGGGGGGGGGGGGAGAGGGAGAGGGAGAGGGAGAGGGAGAGAGATAGATAGATAGAGTTTGGTTGTTGGCTTTTCTATGCCCCTTTTTTGCCTTGATTGGCCCTAGCCTTGCTGTGCATGAGCTGGCCCTAAAGGACCTTGCAAAGGACTGACTTGCCCATGGCGAGATTCAAACTTGCACATGGATGATGCAAATCATTGTACTCCATCAAACCTCAAAACAAGTTTTTAATGTGTATATAAACCCTTTTCAAGGAAGCTTTCTAGTCTTCCCTAGACATGATAGGCAGTGATATCTGGTGATCCTCAAATTGAGCATATCTAGCATTTTCTCTATCTGTCTCTCAGAGCAGAATAGGTGGTATCTTCAGTGATATAACATTCCATCATAGCACTTCCCCTTGTAGGGTGAACTAGCACCAACTAGCAGGATAGTATTGCTAGGTGAGGATGTTGGGGAAGCATTGCAGCTCCAACCTAGCATCCATAAATTCCCAAGTATTTGTCATTGGCCCAAGCATGTTGACTTTGATAAATTAATAATGCTAGACTGATTGCAGAGTTTACTCCATGCTATCTATCAACAGCTGCATCAACATAAAACTTGATAAAGAACTGTGTTATGTTTATGCTTATGAACTATGTTCTTGTTAGATATCAATGCTCCACTCTCGTGTAACTACACGGGAACCAGCTAACTCTACTTGTAAGCCCCCCATATGAGGAGAAGGCATTTGAGTAACTCGGTTACCTAGTAGGTCCTGGTTTGGACACCAGATGGGGGCCATGTGTGGCCTGATGGCTGGACGGCTTCAGCTAGAGTTGGCACACCACCAACTAGGCTACATGCAAGTGCGAGAAGGCATCCCTTGACTGACCGCACTGAGGATAGACCGACAGTTTTGCGCACTGGTTCTATTGTATGGTCGGTGGCCTCCGACCCCCAATCGACCGTTTTGGGTGGACTGGGTCGGCCAGCCAATTGAGCCTAACCGACTACGACTGGTGGCTATATAAGAGCAAGCCTATGAAGCCCATTTCATCACTGGCTACAGCAACCTTGATTCCTTAGCATTCAGCCTCCGTCTTCTACTATTTCTAGCATGCCATCGAAGCTTCTTTCACAGGAGCGCACGGCTAGGAGGCAGTGCCATCTATTGTATCAATTCTATAGTAATCAAATTTTTGATTCTCCATACTATCTTGTTTTTCTCTCTTGCGTACGAGATCCTGTTATCTGTTGAGCACAGACGTATTATTTTCTTACATGGTATCAAAGTCTGGACTCTAGTAAGAAGATTTGGTAGTGTGTTTCTGTTTGCGAGGAGATTGTGAGAGATGGCCCAGCCCGCAAGACTGCGAATCCCACCGTTCGGCGAAAGCGGAAAGTTGGACGGCTCTAACTATCCTCTCTGGAAGTTCAAGATGAAGACCATCCTAAGCGCATATGAGCTTTGGGACACTGCTATTGGGGTGGACGTGAGGCTGGTTCCGAGACCGAATCCAGCCAATGCAGGACAACAAATAGTACCAAATGCGGATGAGATTCTCGTGTGGACAAGAAGAAATGCAGATGCACTGTGTTCTATTGTCTGCAGTGTTAGTGATTCCGTCATGGCATTAATTCAACATGTCACCACAATGGAGGAGGCATGGACGGTCTTGAAAAATCAGTACGAGACCACGAATCAGACGCGGATTCAAAATCTGGAGACTCAACTCGCAAATGAAAAGTTGTCTGAGTTTGAAGCGGCAGAGAAGTTCATCACCAGGGTGAAGAATCTGCACGATCAGATGACTGCGATTGGCATCACCATCACCAACAAGAATCTAGCACGAAGGTGCATACGGATTCTCCCACCAAAGTATGACGGTCTTGTTACGGTGCTAAATACGTAGAACAAAAATCCACCCCTCAACTTTGAGGATTTCAGCGCGATGCTTCTAGAGAAGGAGATGCGTCAAAAGACGAGGACTGGAGAAGATTCGGCTTTTTGGACCGGATCAAAGAAAGGTAAGGGTAAGGACTCTGGTAACCCATCTTCTTCCGATGATAAAAAGAGAAAGAAGAAGATCAAGTGCTTCTATTGCAACAAGGCAGGGCACAAGCAGAATGAGTGCCACAAGAAGATTGCAGATGAGAAGAACAGAGTGAAGAAAGAGTCCAGCAACAGCGCGCAGGCAGTACCCATAGAGCTGTTCGTCGCAATTGAGGAGATTTGCCCGGAGGCAGTTCATGTATCTGCAGATGAACCTTGGATCATTGACATGGTGCATCGCGCCACATGACCAGTCAGAAGGATTGGTAGACCTCTCTATAGCCGGTAGGGAATGACATCATGGTAGCAGTCGGCAATGATGCAAAATGTCCAGCAAAAGGAAAAGGTACGATTGCTCTCAAGTCAGATGGAGTTGTAAAACAGTTGTCCGATGTTCTTTATGTGCTAGATATCAAGAGGAATTTGTTGTCCATTTCTGCAATCACGGATCGGGACCTCAAAGTTCAATTCGATAAGAATGGTGCATAGATCATGGATCTTCAAGGAAAGGTCATTGGTAAAGGTACACGGCGCAACAACATTTATGAACTCTCAGCTTTCAGTGCTCGAGCGGATGTAAAGAACACTAAGCTTTGGCATGAGAGGTTTGGTCATCTAAACCTTAGCTCTTTGAAGGAGATGCATAAAAGTGGAATGATAGCAGACCTATCAGAAATTTTAGATCTGTCCGATGTATGTGAAGCTTGCGTTGGGCAAGCAGCATCGGCAGCCCTTTCCTAAAGAGGCCAGCAGAGCAAAGGCTCCTCTAGAGCTCGTTCACACGGACCTCTGTGGAAAGATGGAGACGGAAGCTTTGGGTGGTTCCTTCTACTTCATGACATTGATCGACGACTACAGTAGAAGGATATGGATATACTTCTTGAAGACGAAAGACGAGGCTTTCAGTAGGTTCAAGGAATGGCATGTAATGGTCGAGAAAGAATCGGGGAGGAAGGTGAAGAAGTTGAGATCAGACAGAGGTGGAGAGTTCACATCGACTGAATTCGAAAGTTACTGCAAAAGTCACGGAATCAAGAGGCAGAAACCCCCACCACATACATCAGAGCGAAATGGAGTAGCAGAACGCAAGATGCGCATCATCTGCGAAATGGGCCAGAGTATGATGAAAGGGAAAGATTTGCCAAAGACTTTCTGGGCTGAAGCATGTAACACTACAGTTTACATCCTCAATCGTAGCTACACGAAGGCTGTGAATAGGATGACTCCACTGCAAGCCTTTTCTGCTAAGAAACCTTCAGCTGCACATTTTAGAGTTTTTGGATGTGACTGTTTTGTGCATGTCCCTGATGCTACCAGGACCAAATGGGAGCCGAAGAGCCGGAAGTGTATTTTCTTGGGCTACAGTGAAGAGGCGAAGGGTTACCGTCTCTATAACCCTGTTACCAAGAAGGTAATTGTAAGTCGTGATGTGGTCTTCTCAGAACAACCGCATCAATTGGAGGAGGATGCTTCCTTCCCAGACAACCAAGACTAGGATATCCATCCAGTACCACCACCAACAGCAGACCGAACTCCCCCAACGGTGCTTGGGAGGATTCAAGACAAAGAAGATGAAGAAGAGCCTGCAGAACCACAATGGCAACGGCCATTCCTGAAGTGGGCAAAGCAGCTTTTGGATGACAGAGAACCTCCAGCAATTGAGGAGGAACCATCCGAACACCGCCGGTCCAAGAGATTAGAGGAGCAAAGAATGACGTAGGAACACTTGGTCAACTATGCTTTGATGACAGAAGTGATCCGTGCTGATGAACCCAAGTGTCTTGAAGAGGCACAAGGTGATGATAGGTGGATGGAGGCTATGCAGCCGGAGTATGGCCCCATAATGAAGAACAACACTTGGGACCTTGTGGATCGACCACCAAAGCGCAAGGTAATCATAACCAAGTGGGTGTACAAGATCAAGTGCAAGTCCGATGGCACGTTGGATAAGTACAAGGCTCGGCTCGTGGCAAAAGGATTTGCACAGGTACATGGTTTTGATTATCAAGATACTTTTGCTCCCACAGCTCGACTAACCACAATTTGCAGTGTTTTGGCTTTAGCTGCCCAGGGAAGTTGGCCCATGTTTCAGATGGATGTGAAATCCACCTTTCTGAATGGAGATCTCAAGGAGGAGGTATACGTGGAATAACCACCAGGTTTTGAGATCCTCGGTTCAGAAGGTAAAGTCTACAAACTGAAGAAGGCACTTTACAGGTTGAAACAGGCCCCATGAGCATGGTACCAGCGAATTGATGGCTACTTTCTGCAAAACGGGTTCAGGAGGAGCCCATCTAATGCAAATTTGTATATCTTCAGAGAAGGAGGCAGGTGTATGATCGTGGTCCTTTATGTGGACGACCTTGTCATAACAGGGAACCATGAAGAGAAGATCTCGCAGACGAAGCATTTACTAGGAAGAGAGTTTGAAATGACAGACCTCGGACTGATGCATTTCTGTTTGGGGATTGAAGTTTGGCAGGAGCCGAAACAGATCATTTCACAGCTGAAATATGCTGGAGAGATACTGAAAGCATTTGGCATGGCTGAGTGCAAAACAATTGGTACCCCTATGGAGGTTGACACGAAGCTCTCAAACGAGGATTCATCACCACTGGTGGACGAAGCGAAGTACAGAAGGCTTGTGGGCAGCTTGATCTACCTATGCAACACACAGCCAGAGACATCAGCTTTGCGACTGGTGTACTAAGCAGGTTTTCCAATAAGCCCTGGGAGAACCTTTGGAGGGCAGGGATGCGGGTGCTGAAATACATCAAAGGCACACTTGATTATGGCATCACCTATACCAAGGGCAACATCTTGACCGGATTCTGTGACTCGGATTGGGCAGGAGATGAGACAGCAGGAGATCAGTGACATGGTACTGTTTCTCACTTGGATTTGGAGTTGTGTCATGGGTTAGCAAGAAGCAACCCACAGTTGCTCTTTCTTCTACCGAGGCCGAGTACAAATCTCCATGCTTTGCTTCTTGCAAGGCAGTGTGGTTGAGGAGGATTTTGGGGGACATGGGTGCAGTGCAGAACAAGCCTACGTAGTTATCATGTGACAATCAGAGTTGCATGGCAGAAAATTTAAGAATATTATAAAAGAGAGAGATTGATAAAGCAATGACATCGTTCTCATACCTTGCGCTTCAATATTATGATCAACAAAGCTTCCTAAAAAAACTAAGACCATTCATTGTGTTGTCATCCCCATGAAAAACTTTCAAAAGTTATATTCCATTGTGCAGCATCTTTATAAATACACTCTTGTTCACCAAAAACTAAAAGAACAGTATCCAACTTAACACTTTCACATCTTAAATCTCTAAAAGAGAGATTGAAAAAGCAAAGAGGTCATTGTTGTACCTTGTTTCTCGATATTTTGATAAAGAAAGCTTCTCAAAGAGCGAGGTCCTATCAATGGTTTTCTGTACCCATGAAAAACTTACAAAGTTATATTCTAGTCTGCAACATTTTGATAAACACACCATTTTGCATAAGCATAGATTAGATTCAAAGAGAGAGATTGACAAAGAAAAGAGCTCGCTCTTGTACCTTGCTCCTAGAGGTACTTCGAGTTACTAGTTTGTCATCACCACCCAAAACTCACAGAAGGAAATCCAATCTACAAGTTGAAGGAATGTATACGAGGAAGCAACCGAGAGAGAGAGAGAGAGAGAGAGAGAGAGAGAGAGAGAGAGAGAGAGAGAGAGGGAAGAGTAATTTGGGAGGGGAGAGTAGTTTGGGAGGGAAAGCACATTCCAGTTGGTGATGTATTTTGAATGAGACATTTTCAGATAGTAGAATCGTGTCAGTAGCTCGACCAAATTTTTAGTTTGTTATGGATAGTTGTACATGAATAAAATATTCTTTCTTGTTTTGACAATCCAGATACAATTCAAAATTTTTAAAATTTCCCCATGTTACGTTGGCTCTATGGCCATTGGTTGAGATCTATTTTTCATTTTGGCCAAAAGGCCCCAACATGAGCTCCCTTTTTTCCTAATGTTGTCATGGGATATTAATGCACATATCCATTGAACCCTATACATTGAAAGTTGCAAAGCACCAAGCATAGGTCCATGGTTAAGGGTCTATGCAATAGTGAGATGTCAATAAAAAGAAGGGTATTATAATAATATTACAAAGGGGTAGATTAAATTTGCTATTGGCACAGCTTGAATGTGCTTAACGTGATTATGATGATGTTGAGCATTGCAAAGAGTGGGGAAACACACAATAACCACCACTGATAAATATGAAAGGAGCTTAGGCATCTACATAATCTAATAACCATGGATATATATGTAAATGAAACCCATGATAACCATGCATAGGAAAGGATCTTAGGCATATAGGTAATTTAGTGGCCAGAGGCCCACTTCTTTTAAGAGAGCCTCTCATTTGCAAGGAATTAACTTGGCACCAAGAAACAAATTTTCCTTCTTTTAAATTTTGCCTCCAATTTGTCCCTTTCTTACAAACTTGGGCTAAGAAAATGCTTGCATTCTTACTTGTATTGCATGCAAGTTGTGAAGAGGTGCTCTCCAAGTGCACACATGCACTTTTCTGGTGTATAGATACACCATTCGATTGAATAATATATGTGAATGTGGTGTAAAGATACACCGGTTTTTGAGAACAAGGAGTGTTTTCCACTCCATCAGTTCATTAGAATTGACAGTCAATTATATAACATAGGTGGCCTTGAGTTGGGTTTTCTTTTTTGTTGGTTTTACTTCATTTTTAAAATGGAAATTCTCATTGAAATCAAGATTGCAATGTTTTCAAGTGAGGATGTTGACAAGGTTTAACCTCATTGACCAAAAGCATGTTGGGGAGTGGGAGAGACGATGGACATCATGGAAAAGAGTGTGGGAACCAAATGACAAAATGTTCCATTGAGTTGAGAGGAAGTCCTTTCTTTTGTAGAATGGTAGAGAGGGTCGCCTAAATCAATGGAACCTCTCCTACATCAAAGGAGGTAACTCCTAAATCATAGGCACCACCCCATGTGGGGGCCTTTGCATTACATCATCACCTGTGTCATGGCCTATGGCACTAAGTGTGGCTCTTCTACACACACACACAACCATATGACTGCTAGTGGATGCATACATGCACCTAGCAAGCCCTTGATCACACATATCCCAACATACCCCCTCTCAAGGGTTTGCCTCTTGCTATGTCAAGGATACATCTAGTCACATAGTTTCACATGCCATCTCATGGTGGTCAAGGATAAATATATGGATAGGATCTCATGCTAGCAAAGGTGCCCAAGGGTCAAGGTTTACAAAAATGGGATAGACCCCCCCAGACGGTTATCTCCCTTGCATGTACAAGGATTAATCTTAGGCCTTAATCTTAGGCCTTTGTGTGGACCTAGTTTCTCATGTCTACAAGAGGTACCATGGAGGCATACAAATATGACATGGCCTATATCATATGGTGACCAAAGGTGATTTACAAAAGACAAAACACATAACATTCTTTTTGGAGTACTATTCCAGGAAAAGAACCTCAAAAATTTGACCAAGTGATGATAAATAAAGTTCAAAAGACAAAGTGCTCAAAAGGCATAGTCTTTATCTTCTATCACAAAGTTTGATTCTTCATTTATTGATGGAGTTCTCTCTTCAACTAGATTTTCCATGTTTTTCTTCTTCTCATTGCAAAAATTCTATGAATGATTGTTCTTGCCAAATAAGTGCAAGGATTCATCTTGTAGCAATCTTCTTCAAGATGATTGGTCTTTCCTTAATGCTTGCATTCCTTTTCCCACAAGGCCTTGTCCTTCATGGCATCTTCTTGTCTCTTAGCAAGCATATCAAGGGATAGCTTTGTTAAGTGACAGTTCTCCATAGTGTGTATAGTTAAACCACAAAATTTGCAAGGTTCCTTTCTAATGTACTCATCTTTTTGTTCTCCAGTCTTTAAAATCACCACGTTATCTGCATAGATTGCCAAGATGTTGTAATCACCTTGATCACTCTCCTTAGTCTCCATGAGATATGCCTCTAGAATAGAAGCCTCAAATGCATACCATATACCTTCAAAGCAGCTAGATTTGAAGAGGGTCTTAACACTTATTGATAAAACAAGGGTAGTGTCTACTCTTGCACATTGAAGCTCATATATCTCATAAATGTATGGCAAAAAGAAATCATTGAAATGTAAATCATCTCCTACATCATGATAAGCATAATTTCCAAAGTGTTAGTGACACTTGGAGACTTGAAATCTGAATGAATCTCACTCATCATATAGATTTGAGAGTCCAACAAACTAAAATAGATTTAAGAAAAAGGGTCATTGCAGAATCAAGATGTTGTAAGCTTGATGAAAAGAAAATTCCAAGGTCATATTGGGCACAAGCTTGTGAAACAACAATATACTTGTGAATAGAAATCCAACTGTCATATCGTAGAATTTGACTCAAGAGATAGGAATTGAGCCTTTACTTAATCATTTGATAGCATTTGGCTCTTTGACTTATGCACATATTCCTAATGAACTGAAGAACATATTCACGTTAAATTCTTTACAGAATATTTAGAATAATTCAAGGTATACAAATTGGATGATATAGTTAAAACAAGGTTAATCATCTCCAAAGATATCATTATTGATGAAAGTTCTTCACACTTTGATTGGCTTACAATAGTCTCTATACCTACTCGATCAAATCCAGTAATTCAAAGAATTACCTTGTCTGCACATTCAGATATCTCCTAGTCCATAGCGACAACATAAAGCAAAGACAATTAAAAAAACCAAGAATTTATTGAGACTACAACTACTACAATCATTAATGTGACAGACCAAAAAGTTTCACTGCAAATGTTAGAAAATCTTCCATGACATGAAAGAACCGAAAAGAAGAACTTATAGAGCTAATTTTTCCTTGGAAAAAGTTGTGGACATTGATGGCTCATCTAGATGCAGCTAGAAGAGTTCTCAAGTATCTACATGATACATGGAATGATGGCCTCTGATATGATAAACCCATAGACTTAGATCTTTATGGCTTTACTGATATGCAGACTGGGTTAGTAGTGTGGATTATAGAAGGTGTACACTTGGTTTCCCCTTCATTTTTGGCTTAGCAACCTTCTCATTGCAAAGCAAGAGGCAGCTAATAGTATCTTTATCATCTATTGAAGCTGAATACAAAGGATCTACCAATACTATCTGTGAAGTAGTATGGTTTAGAAGACTACTCTTTGAAATTGAGGTTTCATTAGGTGATCCTGCTATACTCTATTGAGACAGTATGAGTAGTGTCTCGTTTGGTAAAGAACCCAATGTTTCATGCTAGAACAAAACATATTGAAGAGCATTATCACTTCATCCTTCAAAAAGTTCTCATGGTGAGACTGATCTTCTTCATGGTACGACGCACGAACAAGTTGCAGATATCTTCACCAAAGTATTATCCCTTGACGAATTCCGCTACTTCTGACAATAGCCTCGCCTTCTTTAAAACTAGTTATAACTTAAGATGGGGAAGTATTGGTTAAGCTATACGTACTCTTTCCACTACACTCTTAGCACTCTTTTGCACATTTTCTGATTTTACTTTCTATCACCTTTGTTGCCAAATGCAACAAGGGGGTTCATACCACTTGCTCGGACTCCCATACAAAAGGATGGAAAGGATCGTCATCCTACGTGGCTGAATTGAAAACATGGGCTCAGACTGTGAGGAGCATGAGGCTACCCACCCACCCGATTGTCTATATCCAAGTAAAGCTCCAGATAATCCTCAAACTCTTGAAGCCAATCAAGATCATACCAATCAGAGTAATGTCAAACAACGTCATATCCTCGCCAAAAAGTTATTATCAACATATCCACCATTGCATGTCCTCTAAAGATGATTACACATTCCTCCAAATGATAAAGGACAACCTAGCAATCCCACTTGTAATTAGGGCATGTTCCTGGATTCATATTTTTTGTTGTATTAGCGGACATGCAAATTTCACCTTGTGAAGTTTTTGTCCATCTTGCGGCTTGCTGATATTGTGATAAATTCTTTTCTGTAGTGGTGTGTTGCCCTATCAGCTAGGTTGTCTCAGCATTTTTTTTCTTAGATGTTCATTTGGGGGAAACTAACCACTTGAATGAAGAGAATGTGGACTACTTTGTTATTAGCCTTCTCCTTAGTGCTAGCCTTTGTCATGGGGCTGAGTCTGACATAAACTCGATACGAAGACCTTTGTAAAAATGGATGCTCAGGTATGTGTGGATGTGTGGATTTGTGTGTGTGAGACCATTACTATGGTTTACACCCACTGTTGGATGCTTATGACCTCAGTGGGTATGTCATAGTAGCTAGTCCCTGCTATGCGTGATGGAGTTTACGGATTTCAGCCTTATGAGTGACTATCATGAGATTGAAACTGCATTATGTGTTGTGTTTTTGAGTTTGGGCATTTTCCTCTGTGTGTGTGTGTGTGTGTGTCTAGATCTTGTCAAGCACCAAGTATGGAGGGTTTGTTTTAGTCTACCCATTTTCTGGTTCCATCCTCTAGACTCTAATATAGACTTGTGTCTAGAATGTTGCTTCACACACACACACACAAATGGATGGATAGAGATGACCTCCACTCAAGGATTGACCTAGGTTCTCAGCCAAGATAACCTGCATACTTTCTGTTGCCTGTGGCTCTTCAGCCTTTGATCCAGCTCTGCCTTACAAACCCTCAGCGCATTGCTACCGGCTCTCCATGCCTCTCTGATAGCTACCCATGTCAGGACCTCAGTCTCCTCAAGTTACCAACCTTTACAACCATAATGCGACAGGTGTTGGATATCTCTAAACTGAAGCTTCCCCCTCTTACAATTTGGTGGTCTTCACCTTCCATTTTCCTAATAAGTTCAGGATAGCCAAAGAACCCAAAGCATACAGCTATAATCATCATTTATGCATAATGAGAATACATATCCTAGGGTAAACACCTCTTGTTACTGCCTGCCACCATCGTAGTGAGGCATATAACCATCCAAAATACCCTCCAAATCATCACTTTTGCATTCCTTGAACTAAATTCCCAATGCTCTTCATGTCTCCACTCTGAGTAATCAACCTCATCCTCATCTCTACTGGTGTGGATAACTATTCCTCAACTTTGATGATCGAGTGACTTTGGATATCCATCACTGCTTCCTCATATTCTGAATCTACTGACAAACTTTTCAATATCTAACATGAACATAGTAAGTTCACTGCCAACAAATTTCACCACAGGGATGCCCAGAGCAACTTGTAAGAACAGCTCCAATTTTTTCAGGATTGCTCTTTGGTTGACTATTCTTTCTTGGATTGGTCCTCCTCCTTTTGATCAGCCTCCTTCTGTTTGCAGTCTTGTTCAAGGTGACTAGGCTTATCCCTTATTTTCATGGTTGGAAGAATTTCCATCTTTTAAAGAATCTTTCTTCTTAGCCTAACCCTGTCCATTTGTCTTTCCTTGGCAACATAGGCTTTATCATCACCGGCTTCCTCTCCATTATCAGTCTTTCCAGTTTCCCCAAGCTTCCTCTTATAAAAGCAATGGCCACAGTTCCTCAAATGTGAGTGGCTTGGCCCGATCTATTGTCATCACAGAAGTGGCCAATCCTCTGAAGCTCAGAAGAAGTATGTTAAGTAGCCCCAGGGCTAGCGTGTGTCCACCTGCTGACCAATTGCTGCTAGTTGGTCCCTAATCACCTTCAATTTTATGAGGTACTCCTACGCAGACTCTCTGTCCATTTGTCTTTCCTTGGCAACATAGGCTTTATCATCACTGGCTTCCTCTCCATTATCAGTCTTTCCAGTTTCCCCAAGCTTCCTCTTATAAAAGCAATGGCCACAGTTCCTCAAATGTGAGTGGCTTGGCCCGATCTATTGTCACCACAGAAGTGGCCAATCCTCTGAAGCTCAGAAGAAGTATGTTAAGTAGCCCCAGGGCTAGCGTGTGTCCACCTGCTGACCAATTGCTGCTAGTTGGTCCCTAATCACCTTCAATTTTATGAGGTACTCCTACGCAGACTCTCCTTCCTCCATCCTCATTGTGAACATTTAATTCTGGAGTTCTAGGATCCTTCTAGAATGGTTACTCTTGTACAGGTTATGCTTCCAACATTCTGTTCATCAACGGAATGTGTGGGATCACAGCATCCGATGTTATCTCAATTATCATTGACATGTCTCAAAGTCCATTTCCTCCCGTTCTCCACCTTCACCAGGTTTGTAGTTGTTACTATCTTACCCATCAAATCCAATGTGTTTTGGGGCTTCAACTCCAATCCTGTGACCGCCTCTCATAATTTCCTTGCCACCATGTGGCTCTTGATCTTCACCTTCCATATCTGGTAATTGGTCTTGTTCAACTTGCTCTTCTTTCCAAAATCGGGTATAGCAAGTGTCAAGCCATCAGATAGCAGAAAATGAGAAGTTGAGCTGAAAAAAGGCCACCATGTTGCCATAGTTTGACTATTTGTCTCAAGCAAAGTCACATTCCTTCTCGCAAAGGTTCTAATCCTTCAGATGTCGGAGCAGATCTCTAGATCTTCTACCTAAACTTAAGTCACCTTCGTTCCAAGCAAAGATCTTCATCCTTAAACGAAGATCTCATATGTTCATCCCTTGGACTTTGATACCATGTTACATAAACTAATACCTACCCTCAGTGCAAGTACTTACACATCACACTATGCTTCAACTCCTACTTCGCATGTGCACACAGGTACACTAGATGCATCTTGAGAGATGTACAGTAAATATACAGCCAGCTCCAAAATGGACTGAATCAAGTACAAAGTCACCCTCTAGAATTTTATTGCATTGACAGCCAACTGCTGCTACAATCTGAGGGAGATCTATCCTGTCTGCTACACTGGCTTTTCTCCTACCGCATGGATTTTTTAGGCACTTGGTGCTTGCTGGAGTCTTCTGGATTGCTTGCATATCACCCACATAGGAGGGGCTATTCACAGGAGGGCTAGACCCTTCCTGTTTAGGCCAACCAGCGATTGGGCTTCTAGGGCCAAACTGATCTGTCAGCCAACCCCACATAGAATGCCCTACAGAATGCCGTAAAATGGCTGAAAAGCATGTGGACTGGACAACCTAATGTAGGCCTATAAAAGGCCCCATCCCTCCTCCATTTTTCCACCTTTTGTGCTATCCTTTGGCTCTTCTGCTTTGGCCCATGGAAAACTTCATAGATGGGCAGCTCTATGGCAGTCCCTAGAGACTTTTCAGCCCTACTCATGGGCTCCAATCTAAGCCAACAAGGATTTACATCATGCTGCCCATTTGGCAGGCCATCAAGTTGCATATGTGGACATGACTTCCCAATCAGCCCAATGAGCTGCCCATGTGACAATTAGTCCACTAACCCGAAGTCCTAATGCAGGCTTCAACCCCCCCCGAGTTGTCATGTAGGGGTTCACAAGTGGGGGAATCGACCCATCGATCCTGATTCCCAACACTTTTGTCATTGATGAGGACTTGTGAGTGCTCATGTGGGGGTTTCACAAGTGGGGAATCGACCCATTGATCCCCACAATTTGGCCATTGATGAGGACTTGTAGTTGGTGGCTAAGCAAGGCTAAAGGGTCATAACTTGCATGTGTTCACATGGCACATGTAGGTCATGGCCCTTTTGGGCCTTCTATTGGTATCAAATCGGGCTTTTGGGTGACTAGTTAGTGTAACACAGGTGCTCATAGGCAATGACTGTCCCGAGGTGTGGTGGTATGACTTGATAGTTGCACAAGATGATTCTCCATATGGAGGCATGAGTTGATATTGTACAATGACATGCTCGCATGACTGGGGGCAGTTCTGAGGCTTGGTGGTGTCTCACCAAAGCTAGTTGGTCAATCTAATAGTGGTGGGAAGATTTTCTATCAAGTTTTGACATGCAGACACCATATAGGGTGGCTTCTGATGGCCAGCAATTTGGGGACTTGTCCATGGGGATGCTGGAGTCTGGAGGTGGTGTTCTTCACTCCTCATATGCATGCAAATATGCGAAGGAAATGTGCCATAGAAGAAATATGGGCTAAGGGCCCTATGTAAGGCAAAAATGTTAATGAGACACCCAAGGGCCCAATGCAAGGTGTAGATTGCCATGTGGCAAACGTTCATATATCCCACACATGGATGATGCAGTCAATATGTTGATATATAGTACGTGTTGAGGGATGCCTCTTTCCACCCCAATAGCCACATGCTTTTGTAAGTGAAGGTGACTTCCAAAGGGTGGCTAGGCGGAAGGCTCAGGAACTACATGGCACATGCTATCCCTCAAGGTGATTTAGTAGCCCAAAGGTTACCACAACAAGCCTCACTTTATGAGCACTAAATTCTCTAGTAGAGCCTAATGTTCCAGTCAGTAAAACCTAGTGTGCTTTAAATCTGACACTACCACCCTCAGACATGGCATTCTCCCTGAGTCAAGTACTGTTTTCTACCTATCATATGAAAAAACAAGTGCCGCATCAGATAAAACCCCTTTATATTTGCTAGCAAGGCATTATTTATTCCAATGATGTAAAATTGAACATGATAACTTAATTCCCCATCTATGTTTCTGCACACTTGGACACTGTCCTAGCAGCTTGACAAGACAAAAAGAGATGTAATACGTCCTCCTTGTCAGTAACACGCAGGGAGCATTTTTAGTTAATTTATTTACCACAAAAATTTGCAAGAACGAGTCGCTCAAATGGAGAACTATCTCCCTTTTTTAATTACACAGATACAATTTTCACTCGCTCACTATCCTCCTTGGTACAATATTGAACAAAATAGAGGCTCTTATGCCTTACATGTTTACAAGATGTGAGACGTCCACTTGCACCTTGTTCATCCCCCCCTCACTCTATTCTCATCAAATTAAAACAGCCTTATACTCACTTATACTTATAGGTTTGTGAGATCTCAAATGGAAGAGATACAATAGGAAGCATTACATCACTATCAAATTCATCATCATCATTGTTGGAGCATCTCCAACCCGTTGCTTTTGAGTATAAAAAGCTAGATGACACTCAATATCATTGGCCCACACTTGAAAAAGAACTCTATGCAGTAGTGTATGCTATCAAAGTTTAAAGACACTAATAGTATGGTTCCAGATTTGTTATATTGACTGACCACAATCAATCAATTGAATATGTGTGTGATGGGCGTGATTTGCAAGGATGAACAGCTAGATGGGCAAAGTTAATGCAAGATTTTGATTTTGAAATATGAAATAGAATAGGTTTCTCAAATAGCGTAGTGGATGCCTTATGTCGAATCAAGATGGTAAATGCTTTATCATTTACTGAGATCACACCTCTGACTTATTTCAATCCTTAAGAGGGCTTTGTACAATTCAATACATATTGGCAGAAAGTCCAAGATGGGAGCTTTGCATTTGACCAAGACACAAGGATTGTGCCAGGCTCATTGTTTGCTTCGGTGTAGCCATTTTTGGTGAGGTTCAGGGACCTTTCTGTATATAGGTATTTTGCATGACCCATAACCTATGCATTGCTCAACGGAATTCGGCAGAATTTATCTTCAACTTGTAGTACACATTCCAAACTTGAACATGAGAGCAAAAAATTATGGAATAAGGATTTGGAACGAGACCGTTAAAGCATTACAAGTGCTATGTTGCATGTGAAGCATGCATCTTGAAGACTATAGGATATAGCAATTTATTCAAAAACATCAAAATATTGTTCTATACATACATGCAACCAAGTAATCATCCAAAAGTACACTACATGAGCTTCTACTCAACCCAAGGACACACCTAAATGAGAAAATTAGGCATGGGTTAACAAGCCTCCAATGTTGTGCTAAAGTGATACATACCCATTTGAGGGCACGCTCCATAACTTTTTTTTAATTTGTTGAATGGGACTACTGCATGGTGTTCTTAAAACATTGATAGTTGTTGGTATTGGTGTCTAGATTCACCCTAAAATGGAGGAAGTTGAAAAATTGCAATTTGTGCATGTGCAAAGATCTTTTAATAAATCCAACACTATTTACAATTTTGAATTGTTTCTTTTTCCATGCACTTGCTTGCTATATGGCTCATAAGCATGCCAAAGGTCATTGCATTTCACAATCCACACCATCAAACCTGATAGCATGCCCTTTGGCCTATTTGTGTTTTGAAGCATTTTAGGCCACATTGCACTTGTTTGGGATATCCAATTCTACTGGCGTGTATCCCCGAAGGGGAAAAGATTGATGGCTGAAAATTTTGCTACTCTCACAAATTTTGAATTTTCACACCTCTCGCCCATTAAATCTTGGAAAATTAAGTACCTGCAACCTGCCCTCGCCCTACAAATGCCCTATAACCCACACACACCTCGACGTGACCTTGCGCAGACTTTGGTTTACCATTGTCTTCTTTCATGTAAGTTGTCTTCTATTCTTTGCTTGCCTCACCAGCTAGGCTCTCTGGATCTATTATGGCTGATCGTGGCCATGGAGTCAATGGCAACATGCATCTCACCATGGTTGCAAGAGAAGCAGATAGAGGGTGCAAGACAGGAAAGCTAAAAAGCCAGGTCAAGGCACAAGGAACAGATTACGGATCGAGGAAAGCGCTGGCATGGTATCAATGGCAACAGAAGACACTTTTGCAACATCTGTGAAGGGAGAAATAATGAGAAGAAATAAGACTCCTTGCAGTAGCAAGAAGCGGTTGCAGATGCACGCATTCGATCATTGCCATCGGAGCGAAGAACATGAGTTGTGGTGTCACGATTGGTGGGAGCATTTGAGGCAGCAACATCAGGCCATTCAAGTGATTACCAGTCTTGAGTCTTCACAAGCTTTAGCCTGCAACCTAAAGTTCATAGAGTAACAACCCTACTAACACCTCGGGAGACGCATGCCCAAGAGGCGATGCTCTCTAACCTAAGAAATGGCCTACAGAAAGTGAAAGGGTGCATAGCTTAGATCAAACAACTTAGATCAACTAGCTACAAAGAGGGTGACATTAGCTATGCTGGTGTCCCGTGAAACAAAGGAGAAATAGCTTTGTCGCACAATGTCAAAGATGTTGTCAATCAAGAGGACCAACGTGGCTCCAACAGTTGAACGTAGAGCTGAAGCAATGCACGGTCATCCCGATCCGAGAAGTCTATGGGTGCCTAAACCATCCTAGTGGTTATTTGTGATTAAGCTTTGGGATAGTTTACTTGTTTCATTTCTTAAACCAGGCTTGGACTAAATGTGATTGTCCTAAACCAGCCCGGTGGTTCGAACATCATGCAACCGTAGGTTGGTTCAACTCAATTGCTAGTTATGTAATTGTCCTGAACCAGCATGGTTGAACAGACATTAGTTGTTATCCAACGATTGAGCAAAAATTAACAGCAATATATTTTGCAATAGAATAGCAATATATTGTTATTTTACTAAACCAACCCAGTGGTTGGAACATCATGCAATCGTGGCTGCTTCAGCTTAATCACCAGTTATGTGATTGTCCTGAACCAGCGTGGTTGAACAGACATTAATTATTGAGCAACCTAGTGGTTGAAATTATTGTGTTTCTTAGTGCTTAAATTCGTTAAATTTGATTTCCTGCTATTCGGGCCATATACCACTACTTCTAGATTAGGATGGCTTGGACTTAATGTGATCAGTGCTGGTTCAAGACAAACGGTTCACGACAAACAACAAGCACTTTTATTGACATAAATTATGAAATTTAGAAATGAAATTTCAGATAGTTAGTGAGGTCATCGAAACTTTGCCCAAACTGTGGCGAGTCATTTGTCTTTCCATTGTTTGTCACTCCATCTAAACATAGAGGGAAATTTTGAACTAGCTCCCATGTCTTCACAATTGCAATGTTGTCACAATCGTCATGCTCCCCTATGATGAACGCACTGCAAAAACAAGAAACTTTCTTGTTTTAATCAGTTGGTTGTTTGACAAGCCCCATATGCTATGCAGACCATGAACTCCTTTAAATTTCTCACAATCGTGCTGGTTTCTCCTTTGCACTTCATCCACTTTTACTTCATGGAACACTTTGCATACTACATTATTCTTAAGGCTTTGTTTATTGTATGTTGAATGCGTGCCTGTGAAGAGGTTGGCTGTAAGCCATGTTACAGCATCATGGGCATCATTGAGTTTTTCTTGAGGGCATGCTAATTGGTGTTTAAACAGAGCTTGCTTAATAACAACACCACATCCATCATGTTCACCCTTGCCATGGATAGACCCAAAGAAATTTCACATCATGTTTAGACCGATCAGGGATTCGAACCTTGAGACAAAGTAGAATCCTTGGGCTGATTTAAATTGAGCACCATCTGACCATACCCAATGTTGTTTTATATTTTCTACATGGGGATTTTCCTTTTTCAGCCATTCCCAATATAGTTGAAAAGCATGCTGCACAAATATGGTGTCTTTTTCCCTATTATTTGAAATGTAGAAATGGTATGTGCATTGCACTGACCTAGACTCCTGTGAGTCAACAAGCAGATTGGCTATAGGCATGGAAAAACACAAGCGTTGCCCTTAGGTGCAAACAATCATAGGAGGTCTAGTTCCCATTGCAAACCCCACACCAAACATTGTCTCTTCTAGGGAATAGGTGGGCATTTCTTGGGGCTTCTTTAGATGGGCCATCCCTCTATTCTTGGACCAATTGGCTAAGAAAATTCAAGGCCAACTCATCCATATCAAGGCCCTCGAAACATTTGTCCTCTTCTTTAGTTGGCTCCGTTGTAGAAGATTCGGTTGTGTGGGACACTTTAGATGGAGCTATTGATTTATCCTTTTGGACTTTCTCCATCATATTATTGCTGAGGAAGATGGCCACCTTGCTGCAGAGCTCGAAGGATGTGGCATTCATGGCAAGCAAATGGTTGCACGTGATATGTATAAGAATTGTTATCTGCTTGTTGTACCAGCAGTGAGCACTTTGTATCTCATCTTATTTTTCAAATGAATAATTTTTAGCAAAATCTATGGTAGAGACAATAGTTAAAGTGCGGATCGTACTAGCCTAATCTATCACTTGTGAGCATAAAGATCATGGAGGATCAAACCAAATATGGAAAGCCATGGGGAGAGAGACAAGAAGTATGAAACACTCGATCTATTCCAATGTGCTTGTGTTCTCAATAATACATGATAGGCCTCTTATATAAAGAGTGCCCTTTGAATAGTCAACCATGCGGGATCCTCTCATCCACATCTCTTCTTGTGGATATCCTCAATCCACATCTCCACATCATGTAGTCCACATCATAGGGTGGCTACTTTAATACATTCCTTATCACATACCTTTGCCCTTTAATCTATATGCTCATGGCACCACAACTCTCAACACCTCCCCTTGGTGCCATGATCCTTTGGCTACTACAAGGTGGTCAGATGAGGTGGTCAGATGTGAGTTTCTACATGTCAATACCTCCCCTGGGTGCTTTCATAGCTACTCTCAGGTGGTCAGGTTTGATTTACAGAATATATAGGCAAGGTTGGCAAGGTTTTTTGTTGCTCAATCCATTTCATTGATGTCACCTTTTGGCTCATGGCTTGATGACGATGCTGTGTAGTTGACTTGCTGGTTCTTCAATCTGCAATCTTCTTCCTTGTGTAGCTTCATGCATGATGCTTTGTTCTTCCATGTGCCTTGATGCTTTATGTGTGGATGCCATGCTTCGTGCTATGGTCATCTCATGCACTTGTGCTTTCGGCATGCTTTGTGCATACATGCATCACTTTGTTGTCATTTGTTGCAAAGGTCTTACCATGAGCTTTGTTTTGCTTCAATGGTAGTGTCTAATTGCTAACAATGGTTATGTTTAGATGACAGGTGTGTAGAGCTCGAAAAGACGATCACTTTTCCTATTTGGAGCATGTGCAAATTCTTCCTGGATTGCAAGTTACGGCTTGTCAAAGTTTCTGTGAAGAAGAGGGGGTCTTGATGATGTGGCATAGGGATTCACATGCTGAATTCCAAATTGTGCTTAGTAAGAAGCTGTGTACTTAGGTGGAACTTTTAACTAACCCCATAACTTAACCATGGCTATGTTTGACCTTACTAGAGTCAGGTCTTATCTGCCACTTGTCCTAAGGTCTAACCCTTGAGTGTGGCTAACCAAGCATATACTAACCACGGTTGTATTAGCCACGTGGCCTTATCTGCCACGTGGTGTTGTCTTCCTCAGATAGTCCAGAATAACATGGCGATGGGGTGAAGAAGGCATTGCGGTGGCTGGCTAGAGCATCCCGGATGGTGCGAGAAAGCTGTTTTTCAGAGCGTCTCTCCTTAGCACGCCTTTTACATCTCGCCTGAGAGCCCCTCAGCTTGCCTGCTGAGTGATGCGCAGCAACAGCAGCTAATTCAACTGAAACAGTAGCAATCTTTTTTTAACATTAGAATTTTGAAGTTCTGCGAACTATATGAGGCAATACAAGTCACGTCTCCATTTCTTTGCACACAAAAAATTTCTTTGAATCGCCCAAGTGCTATGTTGGAGGTCATGCAATCATCTATGATGGGGGTATGGCAGACCATGCATTTTGGACCTTTCTGCATAGCAGGATAGGACTATTGCAGCCATCAATACCACAGTCTTGCTCTGTACATTGACGAAGTTGCTTCTTGATTCCTTCCTCCCTCATCCTAAGGCTGCAATGTTCTCCTTCATCTCCTCCACTCTTTGCTTACTCTGTGCAAGAGCTTCATCTGAATCCCTCAGTATCTTTGAAGCTACCTAAATTGCTGAAAAACATCAAAAAGGGCCTTTTCCAAGACTTCCACTCTAGTTTGGAAATCTCTCAAGATGACGGACTACTTTTCAAAACTATCTAAATCCATGGCAAGCTCGTGCACACCGTAATCTTCTTGCAGGTCTTGTAGCTTACTCTTTGAACTTCCAACATTGTTTCGAAAAAACAACCCTCACCATGGCTGCTACAACTTGCTCAACCGTGGCTACTCTTTGCGTGCTTTTTGGCTCGGAGAGCTACCTCATTGTCTTCTCCACCCCAGCTACTCTCTGTCCCATCCTTCCTAGCCTTGAAGCTCTCTCGCAGTTTCTACATCACCTTTCTGGTTCTGCATTCTCCCTTTTTAGCTCCTCCATCATCTGGTCTTTTTCAATGTTCAATGCATTTTGCATGTTACAGAGCTGTTTGTAAAGACAATTCTTTTCAAATTTCTGATCTTTAAGCTCCTTTCGCATCATTGGTATCTCCTTGTCCCTGATGTCCCCATCACTTCTCACTTCTTCAATCCTATCTCAGAGCTCCTTGATGTGCTTCTCTGCTTCTTCTCTTTTATTCCTTTCCATGTCGACCATTTTTGCAGCAGCCTCTCAGCTTGCTCTTGTGCCTCCTCTACCTTGGCTTCTGCACCTTCCCTGAGACTTTTCTCAAGTTGCACTGCCTTTGCAGCATCGGTGGATTTCTCTTGTAGAAAAGTCATCTTGTGAGACATTTTCTTATCATATTGCTCAAAAATCCCTTTGAGGGTAGATGCCATCAGGTGCATTGCAACTCCAACAGACTGAGATGACAATTGGGATTTGCCATCCACGCAATTCTTGAGGTTGGTTATCACACTCTTGGAGATCTCCCTTAAGAAAGATACATCACGTCCTTTCAGTTGCTCTACTATTGCTTGGACCTCTGCCAGAACTTCGTGGTTCCTCTCACATTAGGAAAGAAGTGAATGGTCTTCTTTAGCACATCTTGGAGGTCTGTTGGCAAGCTAAAAAGCTTGACGCCATCATCTTTACTAATCTGAGCATTGGGGTATACATCTAGAATGCCCTATCTCTTCCACTGCTTCTCGAAGAAGTGTGCTTGCAAATTGCCTCCAAGAATGCCTAGCACATTTTCAATCATGCTTTCAGTGATGGTAATCTTCTGACCTTGACAGACTAGATCCCCCTCCTTCACACACGATTTCAAGATCAGGGGAGGAGAGGCTCTCACACTATGCTACAGAGGGGAAGGAAAGATTGTGTGAGGAGCTCCCAGACTATGCAGGGTCCATTAGAGAGGGGATAGAAGTTGCAAGAAGAGTGCAAGGGAGGTACAAATGGTTGAGAGGGATAGGAGATGAAACTTGAAGGAAAGGGAATAGTGGAGGCTTGAGTTTGTAGTCCAAGTGCAAGGGAAAAAGAAACAGTCGAGAGGGATAGAAGATGAAAAAATTAAGGGAATGGAAAGCGGAGGCTTAAGTTTGTAGCCCGACTACACTATCAAGGTGAGAACCACTGCGATGGTTGGCCTGAATTTTGATTAATTCAAGAAGGCAATACTACCTTGCATGGTAATGAGTGATTAGAGGTGGTGGCATCTAATATTATCAACCACGTTTGTGGTGGCGGCTAAGACCCATCGGGTTGGTAGTTAATTACCAGCCACTGTAGTGGCCCGCAATTACTCACCTTCCAATTACCACCACCAGGCTTGCATGTATGATTACTACAAGTGCAATAAATTACCAGTCACCAGTCTTCCATGCTTAAGAGAGTATTAGAGTGCATGGTAATGAGTGATTAGAGGTGATTAGGCTTCATAATTTAAATTTGTTGTAATTATTGCCCAATGGTGGTGGCTCTCATCAACCATGTCTATGGCCACCTGGCTAGCAATTACTTACCAACAACCACCACAATGGCCCATAGTTACTCACCTGCCAATTACCACTACTGGGATAGCATGCATGATCACTACGAGTGCAGTAAATTACCGGTCACTGGGCTTGCATGCTCAGTAGAGTACTAGAGTGCATGGTAATGAGTAATTAGAGGTGATTAGGCTCCATGATTTACTTTTGTGGGAATTACTACCCAAGGGTGATGGCTCTCATCAGCCACGTCTGTCATGGCTACAATTCCTTGGGCTGGTTAATTACCAGCTACCGCAGTGTCTTGCTCACCCACCACCGGGGGCTTAAGCATGCATGATCACTAGGAGTGTAGTAAAAATTACCAGTCACCAGGTTTGCATGCTTCGTAGAGGACTAGAGTGCCTGGTAATGAGTGATTAGAGGTGATTAGGCTTCATTTATTATAGTCTAATATGTGAAGTTGAGACCGTCAGGCTAAACTAGCCCGGTGGTTGAAATTGTGACAGTGTCCTAAACTATCCCGGTGGTTGAAATTGTGACTGTCCTAAATGTGTCCTAAACCAGCCCAGTGGTTGACTATCCTAGCGTGTCCTAAATCAGCCTGATGACTGAAATTGTGATTGTCCTAAACCAGCCCGGTAGTTGAACCCAGTCCAATAGTTGAACTTGTGACTGTCCTAAACCAGTGCGGTGGTTTAAAATTGTTTTGCTTCATTATATACTTCAATTAGACTGTGTTTTGTCTTGTTTTAGTAGTGCAAAAAGAGGGCTCATTGTTCTGTTGTTCCCGCATGTTGGGTCAATAGAGACGGAGTTGTATCTCAAATTTATGGATCAAAATTTGGACATTTCATTTGGGTAGAGGAGATTTAAACATTGTAAGCCCTAGTACATCAAGAAACTCAAAGACAGGAATGTTGGTTGTTGCAAAATTTACTTTTGTAGGAATTACTGCCCGGTGGTGGTGGCTCTCACCAGCCACGTCTGTCATGTCTACGATTCCATCGGGCTGGTAGTTGATTACCAGCCAGCGCAGTAGCCATTAATGGAGAATTGGGGTCTCAAAAGGGCCTCATAAGGAATGGATTAGGGAATGCTTAGTGGGCTAATGCAAGGGGCTTGGAGGGTCCCAAAGAGGTCTAACCAGCCCAACCTAGGTGGGTTAAGCCCATATTTGAGCCCACCTCTCCCCCCATCAATGAGGGGAGGGGGCCACTTTTTGAAATTTGAATTTCAATTTTCAAATCTCCCTCCCTCCCTCTCTCTCTCTCTCCCTCCCTCCCTCTCTCTCCCTCCCTCCCTACCTCCCTCCCTCCTCCTACTCCCTCTCCCTCTCCCTCTCCCTCTCCCTCCCTGGATCTACAACTGGAGGTAGAATAAGCAAGCACACGTTCTTTGGGATATAGTGGAACTCCTCAAAGTGTGCTCCACAGTCTTCGATTATAAGCTTTGATTATAAGGGAAGAAGCATCTTGACCTTTGGGTGGATGGAAACTTGTATCCTTTAGACCTTGCCACCCAAAAGAGTCCTCCTTTTCATACAGTGCATGATGTTGTTCGGTTTATTGGCAAGGGACATGCTGGATTGCTCGGTTATTGCAATCGATTGTACCATTCTCAGACATTGGTTATGCAAGCAAGCGAGGTGCAGAGAGCCCAAGCAGAATAACTTGCACATTTGGGAAATATTACTATTGTGGCAATGCATAATAGTATGCAGGATCTCCAATTGCAAAACAAAGAACTCAGTGACAAAGCACATGCACTGGACTTGGAGCGACATGAATTGGAAGAATCAATCTAGAAGCTAGCTGAAAGCAAACAAGATTTGGAAAGGTCTATCTATGGCCAAGTTCAACGTGCCGTGGAGAAGGAATGAGAGAAGTCGATAGAACGAGTACAAAAGTTGAAGGGAATACCTTTGGGACTGAAGGAGAGGAAAAGACAATTGCAATCTATGGATGCATTGTCAACCAATAGTGGTGCCTGAAAGAAGAGAATACGGGCTGCAAGGTTAGTTCCCCAAATTTTCAATGAAATTTCTTACCCCAAAATATTTGTGGTGTTGCATTCTTTCCACTAAGACTCATTTGTACTCTACTTTAGGAATTTCATGGAGGATGTGATGGGAACAATGGAAATGGATGATAGTGATCCTTCATATGTTTTAAGAAGTTTAATAAAGCCAAGTGATGTCATGGAAGTGTTGGACCCTAGACAAAAAGGGCTACGTAAACAAGTTGCTAGAGAGGTAATGAAGGATTTCAAGGGCCTCATCCAAACAAAGGAGGTGCTTGGAGCTTGTGATGCTACTGGTGTAAGTCGTGAAGCTTACAACTCTGTTTTTAAAATTTTCAAGTCTGCTATGGAGGAAAAGTATAAGATATCTACAATGCCATTGCCAACACCGTGGTCTATAAGGCTTACATGTCAAGAAACAAACCAATGTGCTAGAGAAAGGCTTGGAGGATACCATTGTGTAAGTGGCACAATGACTTGGAAGAGTAAAAAGAAATATGGCATCCAAATGTTTAAGATGAATGCTTTCAATAATGTTTATGTGGATGTAGAGAATTTGCAGAGAGCCATGGTCAAATTCTATGGGATGAGGGAAGAAGATAAGAGAAATTCCCTCTTCACATTCAACTTTATTTCTTCTAATTTCTATATCCTTATTGAATTTCTCTTTCATTGTACAGATGGCAAGCTAGTATTTGTTATAAAAATGGATCAAGCTTAGTTGGTAAAAGAGCACCAGCTAGAGAGGGTGAGCGTTTGTATTATGAATGACGCCTTACATTTTGCTCAAGGGGATGAGGAAGTTGAGTAGGGTTTCTTAGTCCAATCTAAGAAGGACATATGGTGGCTTGCAGCCTTTGAGACCTCAAAGGAGTGCCACGAGACATTGAAGTGGGTTTTGGAGAGAACCAGCATTCCATCGATTATTCGAAGACAAGAGGCAGGGCAAACATTAATTGTGGATGGGCATGGAATGTTTCAAGTTGAATGGCATCTAGCTGGTGATTTGAAGACCCTCAAGTGCTTGTATGGTTGTGATATAGGTGCAGATGTAAAATGGACATGCTTGTATTGCACCCACTCTCAGAAGATGCAAAAGGGAAGCCTACAGTGGAAAAATGGCATCCTTTCTTGCAATCAAAGTGCAGCCCGTGATCGTCACAAAAAGGATCCTAAGTAGGACCCCATTCTACCAATTCCATTGGAGAGGGTACACGTGTGTACTTTGCATGCTGAACTGTGTATACTTGATAAGTTACTCTATCTCCATCTAGTTTATGCTTGGAATTTGAGGCCACAGCAAGTATCTGCACAATGCATTGCAAAAGCTAAAGAACTACTCTCACTAATGGGACTTCACAGAGGCAATGTGATGTTGAGAGTTGTGGTGCCATGAGCACATGTAGAGCAAAGGTATGAGCAAAGGACAAGCTGCCACATGGCATGGAGGAGATATCCCACATGTGAGCAAGCAAAATGGATGTAAGTACCCTCACCTATAAAAGGGAGATTCATTTGAAGTAATATCAATCGAGCACTTTGCACTATCTCAAGATTCTCTTTATGAGTCCAAGCTAATCTATCTTGGAACCTAATTGACTTGAGGTACATGTCATGAGCACTCTCTTCATCATGTCTCCACATAGGTTCCATCCACCTTAGAGTGTTCCATAGATTCTGAGGCACGCATGTTTTGTCATGGTATCAGAGCATAGGTTTAGCTCTCCTAGTTTAGCTCATTAGTAGTTCTCTAGATTAGTTCTAGAATGTAAGATTAGTTTTATATCTCGAGAGTTCTTCATTTAGAGAGTTGAGTTCATTGTGAGCTTGAGTGTTTCTTGCTGAAAGAGGAATTTCCGTCCATTCATTTGTCCATGAGAGAGAGATTTAGTTTGTGAGAGTTGCTTCAAGGGTTCAGATTCATAGGGAGAAAGAGTCTCTCTGTTGAAAGAGATTTGAGAGAAACACAACACCGAGCTCCCGGTACCTCCATCAAACTAACAAAACAGCATCAACCTCAACTCTCAAGGCGGTCGACATAATAGCAACTCCAACATTGCCTAGCGACTGCCAAGCAAAGCAACAAGCTCCAACGAGCCGCCATCAAGCAACGAAATCAGCTCATCTCCAACGACTCTGAAGCAAGCCAACAGCATCTTCTACAATCGCTTCTTATAGCCACGCTCCATCGCCTCGACTAAGGCTACCTCTGCAAACCTTCTACGGCTTCCGTTTGGTGTGTATCCCCTCAGCGCCTCTAGACAACTCAACGACCAACTGGTTGGGGTAAGGCTCTATGGAGAGAGCGCCGATTGACTGCAAGTGAGCACCTTCATAGCCATAGCCTATGCGGCCACCTCCATAGCTCGTCAAATGGGATTATGCTCACAGGCAGACCCGGGACTCCTATGACTTCTCCAGGAGCCAAGTCTGCAAACAAGGCAGCATAGCTGTGGTGGAGCTTAAAGTCCACACTCAATCGGCTTCTGCAAGCAGCTAGCCAGCCAACGGGCTCTCTCAACATGCCATAGCTAGTGCAGTCGATCGGCCAACGGCTCCACAACATACTTTGATGCTCCAAGACGCTCCAATGAGACCGAGCAGCCCATCAACTCTCTCGGGCCAACACCGAACGTCTCCAACCTGTAGTAGCAGACAAATCCAATGATGCCGCCCGCTGAAACGACCTTCACTCCACGGCTTCTCTTAAGGAGTTCCCAGCACTCCTCGCAGCTCCCACAACACCAATAAACTCCGAAAAAGCTAGTGGCTCTTGCATCCTCACCAGAGCGCCGTTGCCATCACGCCTTCGGCAGCACGCTTCAGGTCTTAGAGATAGTCTACATTGCTTAAGGTTTCCCACAAAATGCCATGTGGCAGATAAGAAATGACTAGGGTTATTGAAAGCAGCCAAGGTTAGTTTATGGTTAGGTTGAATTGCATGGTTTAGGTGGACCATGATAAAGTTAAAGTAACCTTGGGTTAACTTGTTTGGGTCAAAAGATTGCCACATGGCATAGCACCACCTCAGCACAGTAACCCCTTGCCAAGCACAGTCCTGCAAGCAACATGTGAACAGCCAAGCCACATCATCAAGGCCCCTCTTCTTCACATAAACTTCGACAAGCCGTAACTTCCAATCCAAGAAGAATTTTTACACGCTCCAAAAAGGAAAAGTGATCATCTTTTTGAGTTCTACGCGCTTGTCAAGTCAAAATCATTGTTAGCAATTAGATACTGCCAATATTGAAAGAAATCAATTGGTAAGACCTTTGCAACAAATGACAAATCAAAGCATGAATGCACACATCATTGTCATAAGCATGCCAAAAGCACAAGTGCATGAGATGACCATAGCAGAAAGCATGGCATCCACACACAAAGCATCAAGGCACATGGAAGAACAAAGCATCATGCATCAAGCTACGTTAAGAGAAGAAGACAGCGACATCGACATGAAGCATTGAAAAGTAAAATCCTTGCCAACCTTGCCTATATTTTTGTAATCAAACCTGACCACCTGAGAGTAGCTATGAAAGCACCCAGGGGAGGTATTGACATGTAAAATCCACACTTGACCACCTTAAGTAGCAATGCATGCACTAAGGGGAGGTGATGGAATGTAACTCACATCTGACCACCTTGCAGTAGCCAAAGGATCATGGCACCAAGGGGAGGTGTTGAGAGTTGTGGTGCCATGAGCACATGTAGAGCAAAGATATGAGCAAAGGACAAGCTGCCACATGGCATGGAGGAGATATCCCACATGTGAACAAGCAAAATGGATGTAAGTACCCTCACCTATAAAAGGGAGGTTCATTTGAAGTAATATCAATCGAGCACTTTGCACTATCTCAAGATTCTCTTTATGAGTCCAAGCTAATCTATCTTGGAGCCTAATTGACTTGAGGTACATGTCATGAGCACTCTCTTCATCATGTCTTCACATAGCTTCCATCCACCTTAGAGTGTTCCATAGATTCTGAGGCACGCATGTTTTGTCATGTGAAGCTTAAGCAGGATAAGAAACAATCAGGAAAGACACAAAATCTTCCTGCTAAAGTATCCATGGGTGGAGGAAAGGCAAGGAGGTTCTTGTCCAACCACAATGCTGATAAAGAAAAACATACATTGGCTCAAAGCACTTTAAGTTAGGAGTACTGGAAAGATTTGTGTGAGTGCACCACAAATCAAGCTTCACATCCATGAATTGCTACTTTGGGAGCAAAACTGTAAACAAAGCTTGATGCATTTATAAATTTGCATAGACAAGGTCAAACAGATGAGCTTTATTATGAGAGATTCAGGACAGCATTGGGAGAATTCATATCATTGATGGTAGAAGCATGGGGAGAGTCATATATTACACATTACATGGTAATCCTCCTTAGGTTGAAATTTTGTGCTTTAAACTTGAGTCAGTTTATGTTTCTAAGACAATGTTTTTCTTTATAGCATATTCTTTACGCACATGCACCATGGTTTGTGGAGGAATTGGGCCCTCTGTCCATGTGGAATACTCAAGGAATGGAGAAATCACACTATAGAGCAAAGGCAACATACTTCAAGAATACAAGGCATGGGGGTGGTATCGTGCGAAGCAATGCACTACATGAAATGTTCGATTGGTTTTATAGATGTCTAGAGACCAGGACTCTCAAGCGCGATAAGCTAGAGGTCTCAAGCGACTGCTTGGAAGTCCTCAATAAGGAGCCAACGGGTTGCGCTTTGGTTGCAATGTAGAGTCAGACAGGGGAGGCGTTGGGTCCTAAGAGAGCCCCAAATGTAAAATGTTTGATGAATAAAGTTAACACTATTTTGAGTCAATTATAGATTCCAAAATTCAAAAATTTGTTTGGAAATTGCAGAATTGCATGTGTGACATGGCAGGGCGGAGGGGTGATTGGGCTGGGAGGGAGGGTGGTGAAGATTAAGTATTACCGAACTGGCGACAAAAGACTGGGGGGGAGGAGGTGCACTCAAAAAACCCTAATTTAAAAGAAAAACCCTAAAGTGCTTTAAAAAAGACTATATAAAGCACTTCAAAACCCTAAAATCCCTCATTTCTATGGCACAAGTTAAACAAACTGCTAGACCCACTGGATGCCGTTTAGACGCTACCTATTGTCCTCCTCACAACGCCATAGCCTCCGAACACACTGCAAGCCCCAGTGGCCAAGAGGGCAATGATCACCAAGGATCTGAAGGTGGTTCTCATCATCAGGAGTCCAAGCAACACGAGTCCCCACCATCCGACTCTCATGGGGGATCCTAGGGATCTCAGCACCATGAGGAATCCCAGCACGATGAAGGATCCAAGCACGATGAGGGGTCCTCTCAGTCCTTCCACACAACTAATCATGGAAGTAGAGAGGTATCCTAAGAGGGGCAAAATAGTCCAATCAATCCTGATCAACTGCCCCTCCCTCCTCCGTGGGGTCCTGGCATGGAGCATCTAGACCAACAAGGGGAGCAAGAAAGGCAAAGAGAGGAGATCGACAGATTACAGGGGCCACAACAAGAGAAAGTATTTGACGGGCTCGCAGATATAATGAACCTTGGCCCCAATCCTCCAACCAAGCAGACCGCACGGAAGAGCACCATCAACCCTCTGTGCCTCAAGATGATTTGATATGAGGAGCCTCTAGTACGAGGTGAGCAAGAGCCTCATCCTGCTGTCTCATAGCCTCGTGAAAAGGAAAAGAGACCAAGGACAAAGCAGACCCCTAGGCGCAAGAGGCCACCTCAAATGACCCAGTAGACACAGGAAGAGGAGTCTGAAGAGGTGGTTGCAAGGGAGGAGAGGCGAAAGAAGTTCAAAGCAGACAAGTGGCCATGGAGCCATGTCCAAAGGCCCATGCAGGGTCCCCCAAAGATTAAGAGGCACAAAAAATTAGGAGTGAAGGCACTTCAGGAGATCCGCAAGTTCCAAACCACTGTGGACAATCTCATTCCTCGTGCACCCTTCCAGCGTGTTATATGTGAAATAGCACAGCATTACAAGAGTGATGTGTGTTTCAGTTCAGGTGCTATGGGAGCAATTCAGGAGGCAACGGAGCAGATGACAGTAGGTCTTTTTGAAGACATGAACTTATGTGCTATCCATGCCAAAAGAGTAATAGTGATGGACAAGGATCTTGCACTCACCAAGCGCATCTGCTTCGATCCCTCCCTTAGGCCCTAGATGTTGTTTAGGTTCATTTGGTGTAACCTGAATCATTTTGTAAATCTCTGCCCTTTGAGGCCAATGAATAAAAGATATTTTTATGTTCTATTACTGTTCCCATGTTATTATACATGTTACGTGATGCTTTCCATCAGTTTATGCAAGTTCAGTGTGAATTTGAGTGGTCAAATGATGTTTTTTCACTGCTTGGCAGAAGGAAAATGTATTCAGCATCGTGCGGGGAGCCCAAAAATGGCAAAACTCGCTATGGCACTTATGGGGCCTGTTTGACCATGCGATGCCCAAAAATGGCAAAACTCGCTATGGCGCATATGGGGCCTGTTTGACCGTGTGATGCCCAAAAATGGTAAAACTCGCTATGGCATGTATGGGGCCTGTTTGACTTGGTCAAACAAGCCCTATATGCGCCATAGGGGGTTTTGCCATTTTTGGGCTCCCCGCGCAATGCTGAACACATTTGCATTCTGCCGCGTGGTGAGATTCTTACTGGATTGCTTAGAAATGACCATTATAGCGCAAAATATTTATCTGATCGCATGTTTTTGAACAGAATGGTGAATGAAAATATTAATGCCAACAACAATCAAAGTTACAAAATACAATGACAATATAAAATAAATTTTGTAAAAGAACACAAAATGGGGCACTGTATAAAAAGTATAGCTGTATTCATATAAAATAAAATTTCTATACAATAAGGCTTCAGAGCCTTTCTCTCTTCTCTAAAACACTAAGAACATTGGGCTTTGAATTCCCAGATACACTCCTAGCTCTAAACCTAGTTGATAGCGAGTCATTGCTATTGTCATTGCTGGCCAAGGACATGGCTACTGCCATCAATGCCATACCTTGAAAATTGGTTCCAAAGGCATTGAGGGTAGCCATGCGGTTCACCAAAATGACCTTGTCAGCATTGCGATTGATGTTAGCATGACCAATCACTCTTGCCAAGGCCTTGCACTTCAGGAGTGTAAGAAAACAATACAACATCTATGCTCAACAGATAACAGGATCTCGTTTGCAAGAGAGAAAAGCAAATAGTATGGAGAATCAAAAATTTGATTACTGTAAAATTGATACAATAGATGGCGCTACCTCCGAGCCGTGCACTCTTGTGTGAGAAGCTTCGATGGCATGCTGGAAACAGTAGAGGACGGAGGCTGGATGCTAAGGAATCAGGGTTGCTGTAGCCAGTGATGAATATGGGCTTCATGGGCTTGCTCTTATATAGCCCCACCAGTCATAGTCGGTTAGACCCAATTGGGAGACCGACCTAGTCAGCCCAAAACGGTCGTCAGTCCCGAAATAGGCCACCGACCACACGTTAGAACCGTGGCACAGAATAGAGCAACTAACCTATGGTTGTCGTTCAACCCAGAGCCATGCAGGATCATCTACGGCCACAAACGGGCCCCGCAGCCCGAGAGTGGACTTGCCCTGGGAAATGCTCCATCTACCCTCAGTGCAGTCAATCAAGGGATGCCTTCTTGCACTTGCATGTAGCCTAGTGGGTAGTGTGCCACATCTATCTGAAGCCGTCCAGCCATTAGGCCACACATGGCCCCCATCTGGTGTCCAAACCAGGACCTACCGAATAACCGAGCTACTCAAATGCCTTCTCCTCATATGGGGGGCTTACAAGTAGAGTTAGCTGGATCTCGCATAGTTACACGAGAGTGGAGCATTGATATCTAACACCCCCCCTCAATGTCCACCCGCAAGTGAACTTACTTTTTTGGCCCAATGCTAAGTCGATGAAGATGCCTCTCCAGTAAGTCTCTTCCAAGATCCTTCGTGAAGAGGTCCGCAGCACTCTCTGTAGTTGGACAGTACACCAAGTCGACCTCTCCATCCATGATGAGCTCGCGTACAAAGTGATATTGAATCTCAATGTGTTTTGTGTGAGCATGGTACATAGGGTTCTTGGCAATTGCCATGCAACTCTGATTGTCACATGATAACTTCGTAGGCTTGTTCTGCACTGCACCCATGTCCCCTAAAATCCTCCTCAACCACACTGCCTCACAAGAAGCAAAACATGCTGATTTGTACTTAGCCTTGGTAGAAGAAAGAGCAACTATAGGTTGCTTCTTGCTGATCCATGACACAGCTTTAAACAGTAACCTGTCACTGATCTCTCTTGCCCAATCCGAGTCACAGAATCTGGTCAAGATGTTGCCCTTGGTATAGGTGATGCCATAATAAAGTGTGCCTTTGATGTATTTCAGCACCCGCATCCCTGCCCTCCAATGGTTCTCTCAGGGCTTATTGGAAAACCTACTTAGTACACCAGTCACAAAGCTGATGTCCGGCCGTCTGTTGCACAAGTAAATCAAAGTGCCCACAAGCCTTCTGTACTTTGCTTCATCCACCAATGGTGATGAATCCTCATTTGAGAGCTTCACGTCAACCTCCATAGGGGTGCCAACTGTCTTACACTCAGCCATGCCAAATGCCTTCAATATCTCTCCAGCACACTTCAGCTGTGAAATGAAGATCTGTTTTGGCTCTTGCCAAACTTCAATCCCCAAATAGAAATGCATCAGTCCGAGGTCTGTTATTTCAAACTCTCTTCCTAGCAAATCCTTTGTTTGCGAAATCTTCTCTTCATGATTCCCTGTTATGACAAGGTCGTCCACATAAAGGACCACGATCGTACACCTGCCTCCTTCTTTGTAGACATACAAATTTGCATCAGATGGGCTCCTCTTGAATCCGTTTTGCAAAAAGTAGGCATCAATCCGCTGGTACCACACTCGTGGGGCCTGTTTCAACTCATAAGTCCCTTCTTCAGTTTACAGACTTTACCTTTTGAGCCAGGGATCACAAATCCTGGTGGTTGTTCCATGTATAGCTTGAGATCTCCATTTAGAAAGGCGGATTTTACATCCATCTGAAACACGGGCCAACTTTCCTGTGCTGCTAAGGCCAAAAAACTACGAATTGTGGTTAGTCGAGCTGTGGGAGCAAAAGCATCTTGATAATCAAAACCATGTACCTGTGCAAATCCTTTTGCCACGAGCCGAACCTTGTACTTATCCACCGTGCCGTTGGACTTGTACTTGGTCTTGTACACCCACTTGGTGCCGATTACCTTGCGTTTTGGTGGTTGATCCACAAGGTCCCAAGTGTTGTTCTTCATTATGGAGCCATACTCCGACTACATAGCCTTCATCCACCTATCATCACCCTATGCCTCTTCAAGACACATGGGTTCTTCAGCATGAATCACCTCTATCATCAAAGCATCGTTGAACAAGTCTTCCTGCGCCCTTCTTTGCTCCTCTAATCTCTTGGACCGGTGGTGTTCGGATGGTTCCTCCTCAATGGATGGAGGTTCTCTGTCATCCAAAAGCTGCTTTACCCACTTCGGGAATGGCCGTTGCCGTTGTGGTTCTGCATGCTCTTTTTCCTCTTCTTTATCTTGAATCCTCCCAAGCACCATTGGGGGAGTTTGGTCTGCTGTTGGTGGTTGTACTAGATGGATATCCTGGTCCTGGTTGTCTGGGAAGGAAGCATCCTCCTCCAATTGATGCGGCTGCTCTGGGAAGACCACATCGCCACTTACTATTCCCTTCTTACTAACAGGATTATAGAAACGGTAACCCTTCACCTCTTCACTGTAGCCCAAGAAAATACACTTCCAGCTCTTTGGTTCCCATTTGGTCCTGTTAGCATCAGGGACATGCACAAAATAGTCACATCCAAAAACTCTGAAATGTGCAGCTGAAGGTTTCTTACTAGAAAAGGCCTCCAGTGGAGTCATCCCATTCATAGCCTTCGTGTAGCTACGATTCAGAATGTAAACTGTCGTGTTACATGCTTCAGCCCAAAAAGTTTTTGGCAAATCTTTCCCTTTCATCATACTCCTGCCCATTTCGCAGATGACGTGCATCTTGCGCTCTGCTAAATTTTGCTGTGATGTATGTGGCTAGGGTTTCTACCTCTTGATCCCATGACTTTTGTAGTAACTTTAAAATTCACTTGATGTGAACTCTCCACCTCTGTCTGATCTCAACTTCTTTACCTTCCTCCCCGTTTCTTTCTCGACCATTACATGCCATTTTTTGAACTTACTACAAGCCTCATCTTTAGTCTTCAGGAAGTATATCTATACCCTTCTACTGTAGTCATTCATCAGCATCATGAAGTAGTAGGAACCACCCAAAGCTTCCGTCTCCATCTTTCCACAGAGGTCCATGTGAACGAGCTCTAGAGGAGCCTTTGCCCTAGTGGCCTCTTTAGGAAAGGGCTGCCGATGCTGCTTGCCCATCATGCAAGCTTCACATACATCGGGCAAATCTGTAATTTCTGGTAGGTCTGCAATCATTCCACTTTTATGCATCTCCTTTAAAGAACTAAGGTCTAGATGACCAAACCTCTCATGCCACAGCTTAGTGTTGCTCACATCGGCTCGAGCACTAAAAGCTGAGAGTTCATAGATGTTGTTGCACCGTGTACCTTTACCAATGACCTTCCCTTGAAGATCCAAAATCCGTGCGCTATTCGAATTGAACTTTGAGGTCCCGATTCGTGATCGCAGAAATGGACAACAAATTCCTCTTGATATCTGGCACATAAAGAACATCGGACAACTATTTTACAACTCCATCTGACTTGAGAGCAATCGTACCTTTTCCTTTTGCTAGACATTTTGCATCATTGCCGACAGCTACCAGGATGTCATTTCCTATTGGATATAGAGAGGTATACCAATCCTTCCAATTGGTCATGTGGCGCGATGCACCACTGTCAATAATCCAAGGTTCATCCGCAGGTACATGAACTACCTCCATGCAAATCTCCTCAATTACTATGAACACCTCTACTGGTACTACCTGCGCATTGTTGCTGGACTCTTTCTTTACTCCGTTCTTCTCATTTGCAATCTTCTTCCAGCACTCATTCTGCTTGTGCCTTGCCTTGTTGTAATAGAAGCACTTGATCTTCTTCTTTCTCTTTTTATCATCAGAAGAAAATGGGTTACCAGAGTCCTTACCCTTACCTTTCTTTGATCCAGCCGAGAAAGCCGAATCTTCTCATGTCCTCGTCTTTTGACGCATCTCCTCCTCTAGAAGCATAGCGCTGAAATCCTCAAAGTTGAGGGGTGGATTTCTGTTCTACGTATTCAACGTCATAACAAAACCATCGTACTTTGGTGGGAGAATCCGTATGTACCTTCGTGCTAAATTCTCGCTGGTGATGGTGATGCCAATCACAGTCATCTGATTTCATAGATTCTTCACCCTGATGATGAACTTCTCTGTCGTTTCAGACTCAGACAGTTTCTCGTTCGCGAGTTGAGTCTCTAGATTTTGAATCCGCATCTTATTCGTGGTCTCATACTGATTTTTCAAGACCGTCCATGCCTCCTCCGCTGTGGTGACATGTTGAATTAACGCCATGATAGAATCAGTTACACTGCAGACAATAGAACACTGCGCATTTGCATTTCTTCTTGTCCACGTGAGAATCTGATCTGCAGTTGGTACTATCTGTTGTCCTACATTGGCTAGATTTGGTCTCGCAACCGGCTTCATGTCCACCCCATTAGTAGTATCCCAAAGCTCGTATGCACTTAGGATGGTCTTCATCTTGAACTTCCAGAGTGGATAGTTAGTGCCATCCAACTTTCTACTTTTGCCGAACGGTGGGATTTGTAGTTTTGTGGGCTGGGCCATCTCTCACAATTTGCTCACAAACAAAAACACACTACCAAATCTTCTTGCTAGAGCCCAAGCTCTGATATCATGTAAGAAAACAATACAACGTCTGTGCTCAATAGATAACAGGATCTCGTATGCAAGAGAGAAAAGCAGATAGTATGGAGAATCAAAAATTTGATTACTGTAAAACTGATACAATAGATGGCGCTGCCTCAAAACCGTGCGCTCCTGTGTGAGAAGTTTTGATGGCATGTTGGAAACAGTAGAGGACGGAGGCTGGGTGCTAAGGAATCAAGGTTGCTATAGCCAGTGATGAATATGGGCTTCAATGGCTTGCTCTTATATAGCCACTAGTCAGTTAGACCCAATTGGGAGACCGACCCAATCGGCCCAAAAAGGCCGACTGGAGGTGGGTCCCGAAATAGGCCACCAACCACACGTTAGAACCGTGGTGTAGAATAGAGCAACTAACCTACGGTCTTCGTTCGATGGCCCAGAGCCATCCGGGATCATCTGGGGCCCCAAACGGGCCCCGCAGCCCGAGAGTGGGGGCTGCCCCAAGAAATGCTCCGTCTACCCTCAGTGCAAAATTTAGTCAAGGGATGCCTTCCCACACTTGCATGTAGCCTAGTAGGCAGTGTGCCAACTCTATCTGAAGCTGTCCAGCCATCAGGCCACACATGGCCCCCATCTGGTGTCCAAACCAGGACCTACCAGATAACCGAGCTACTCAAATGCCTTCTCCTCATATGGGGGGTTACAAGTAGAGTTAGTTGGATCTCGCATAGTTACATGAGAGTGGAGCATTGATATCTAACAAGGAGTTCATCAATGCCATGTGGAGAAACTTTCTGTGGATAACCACAAAGCGCCCTTTTGCTTGGCCAAGGTAATGTGCCAGTGAGTGATCTCGGCTGAAGCTACTGCGAACAAGGCGTTGCTGAGATGAGAATAGGTCGACCTCAAATGCCTCCTGCAATAGTCCAACATTACATTAGAATTCCATTAAAGCAAAAGTATACCAAGAGAGAAGAAATTCAAAGCTCATAGTTTCTTACCACTATGGAGTTATCATGCTCAATCCCTTCCTCTTTGTCAATGAGGATGGATCCAGAGGTCTCCTGCTGTCTGGAGTGAGATGTGGAGGCTTCTTCTGGAACATCAGGTAGGTCAGAGTAGATTGATGTCTCCGCATCTTTGATTTGGGCCAGTGTTAAAGTAAGAACCTCTTCTATTGAATCATCTGCTCCCAAAAACCCAGGTTCTTGCATAGTCATGTCCACCTCGTATCCACACAGGATACCAAGAGCTTCATCCTCTCGAAGACCAAACATAACCTCTATGTCATGGAGAAAGAGGTATTGTTCTCCATCAACAAGAAGGGGAGCAAGAAACCATATCATTGTTACGGGGTCAACAGAGGTGGTGCCCAAGGTGGATGGAATTTGAGAAGTAGAATGGGGTTTAGGAGGTCATTGAAGCACTTCCAGGGCCAATGTAGCTTCCCGCTCCTCAGCTTCTTCATCTATGGGCTCTTCATTGTAGATGTTGGGCTAATCTATAGAAATAAGAGGATCGGAAAGGGCAGGGGCAAGGTCAGGGCTTGAGGTCGAGGCCTCCTCTTCCATTTGTCCCTCCTGGAGAAGAAAAATAAAGGTCATTTCCCAAGATAGGAACCTATTTCCTGTGTTTCTGATGACTCCACATGCTAGGAGGTTATCAGTGTCCACCTCCCTAAACCCTAGGGGTGTGAGCTAGGCTCAAAAGCAATCTAAACGCTTCACGAACCTAGGTTCTTGATTGAACAAGTACTTCAAATAATCAATTGGGACCCATCTTTTTGTAGACTCATCAAGTTGATATGCAAAACTCACGATGTAGTCTTGCATGTACTTGATGAGGTCTTCAAAATCATCTCGGGCTCCCAAGTAGGTGCCTAGCACATCTATGCTCTTATCAAATATTGGAAATAACTCCTCCTCTCTATCAATTAATGGAGTATTGGAGATGAAATCGTGGAAGGCAGACCTAGCAGAATCCATGGTAGTTTGGTAGTTGGGAGAACTATGGCTATGATAGTGAAACTTTGAAGCTAAAGTAACTTTATAACCTATATATACCCAAATGTTCTAAATATAAAAAATAAAAAGAATTATAAAATTTTTGGGAAAAACTTGACATTGACATGAAACAAAACCATTCAAAACATCAATTAATTGCACCACTATTAATTGGAAAATGTCAAAATCCACAATTGTTCCACCCCACATTTTCTAGACAATCTTCAATATTGCAGGAGGGATAAAAGTGGCACTATGCACGAGCTTCTCTGCACGATTTCCTACCTTTTCACCATTTAAAGTAAAGTGAAAGGACTCAAACATGCCATCCTCAATGACCAATAGGTGTTCCCACACGTCCCTGAGAGCCCATTGTGACGTGACAGTCACATTCTTAACATCTCCTAAATGAGAACCAATACATAAACTTACCCCTGTATTATCATCATCGTTAGAGTCAAGGGGGAGCCAATTGTCACCTGTTTTCTTCCAGCACCTATATTGGAAAGCAAAATATAACATTTGGCAGGAGATGTGGTACTTGACAACCACATTGTCCTTACATACATGGCATTGAAACAAATCACTCTTTTGTTCACCTGACCTGCTTCCCCAATTCACCCCAAGCAATTCCTCAAGGGCATTCTCATGTAGGTACTTGCATGACCACATGGTTTTTTTTCTGTTCATCTGGATATTATGAAAACAAGAAGCAAAAATGTGCAGATGCATAAACCAAGACAACCTTATTGATTTAGAGCCAAATGTAAACTTCATGGCCATGCCCACATCCTTTGCAATCTTTTCCTTGTATGATTGCATTGTTCTTGTGTCCACCATGCTGCAACCCATGTCTTCAAGTTGTGGTGTTGCAATGCATTGAAGATGGCCATAGCCTGATGCCATCCTTGGAGTAATGTACTTGGCATTATACCAATAGATATTTCTCTGTTTCAAAGCAGAGGACTTCTCTCCAGCATGCATTTGCCTTCCTAAATCCTCATGAATGGCAGTAAACTTACCTAAGAAGCACTCGACTGGTTCCCACTCCTCAAAGTCTGAAGGAAATACATCTGCTATGCATAAGTGCTATTTCAAAATACAATTTCAAACTGACTCATTACACTGGTTCTATTTTAAAATACAATTTCAAGCTGACTCATTACACTTCAAAATCTTACACAAACTGTAGACTTACAATGCGATGGTATTGTCGATTGATTGCTTAACAGAGGAAGGCCCATGTCCTTCCCTTTGTCCTAGGGGCTACGATTCCACTGGGCTGGTAGTTAATTACTAGCCACCACAGTGGCCTACTCACCCAGCACCGAGCTTAAGCATGCATGATCACTATGAGTGCAGTAAAAATTACTAGTCGTCGGGCTTGCCATGCTTAGTAGAGTACTAGAGTGCCTAGTAATGAGTGATAAGTGGTGATTAGGCTTCATGAGTGGCTGCTACAAATTGCTCTACTGTGGTGTCTGGAACTTGCTCCACCGTGGTGATTGGAACATGTGTGGCTACTCTCTGCATCCTTCTTGGCCTGGGGAGCTGCCTCGTTGTCTTCTCCACCTCGACTGCTCTCTACCCCATCCTTCCTGGCCTTGAAGCTCTCTTGTAGTTCCTACATCACCTTTCTAGTTTCTACATTCTCCCTTTTTTTGTGGGAATTACTTCTCGATTATGGTGGCTCTCATCAGCCATGTCTGTCATGGCTAAGATTCCATTGGGCTGGCAGTTAATTATACTAGCCACCCAATTGGCCTACTCACCCACCATCGGGTGTCTGCTTCATGATTACCAGCCCGTCTGGGCTAGGTGGCACCTAAGATTCAACCGTAGTGGCCTACAATTAATATGGATGGAACCCCGAGCTCCAGCCACCATTGTGGCTTGAACTTTATAATATATAAGATCTGTGGCATTTGGCATTTTACTATGTTGCTCTCATCTGCCCCTCCTCTACTACTTTGCTCCACACCCCTCCTCTAGCTCTCTTTCGCCCCTACTCTACTTTGCTCCATGCTCCCTCCTCCAACTCTCATCACTCATCTGCTCCCCTTCTCATCTGCTGCTGCTCACCCACTCATCTTCACCATGCCTACTACCTACCCTCCTTGATGCACTATGATCCCAATGTTATCTGCCTTCTAATATAAGGTGATTGCATTGCACTCACCTGAAGTACAAATGCCGGCACCACCGGAGACCCTTCATTCCCACAATCGTTTCCCCCCATATCTGCATGTCACCACCTTAGATGACATGCTCATCTCTGGCCTCTTTATGGTTGTGCTATATGGGTTCCCCCTTGATGTCGATGAAGGCCTTAGTATTTTCACAATAGAGTACTCTCGACTTGTTGGGCGGGGGCATAATCTGAGTCTTGGCAATGTGCATGGTCTTCGGTCTCTCCATCATCTCCGCCTTTAGCTCCCTAAAAATTTTTAATGCAACGAGCTAGACTGGAGGAAATATTGAGTTGTAAAAATTTCATCTTGCTTATAGACGAGGCTCATAACGACTTAGCAATGGCTGGATGTAATCTTTTGGCCTCTAAGGCTCTCAATGGTCTTTTGGCTCACTGGATATTGTAATGATTTAGTCTTTAAGGCTCTCATCAATTGCTGAGTTTTTATTACATTTATGTAATCTTTCGGCCTCTAAGGCTCTCAATGGTATTTTGGCTCACTGGATGCAATGTTTTAGTCTTTAAGGCTCTCATCAATTACTGAGTTTTTATTACATTTATGTAATCTCTTTTTATTCAATTTGAGGCTCTCAGTATGCACTGTTGTTAACTTTTATATTTGAATGGTTATGGTTGCTAGCTGTAATCTTTTGGCCTTTAAGGCTCTCAACAATTTTGCGGAGATTTTATAAATGTAAGATCCTCTATTTACTTTTTGCTCAGTATAAGTTGTTAATTTTTATATAACCTCTTTTTGGATGTAGGTGTACATTGTAATCTCTTTCGCTCAATTTTCACTCCATGAATTATAGTTGAGTATCTATATGGCACCACTGAGCCTCCAGTCACCATGAAGGCTCAGAATACTTTTGCCTTCATTTATATTTACTTCAATAAGGACTAAATACCAGTAAAGCAGGATTACAATTTCCTTAGTTTATGACCAAAATAGCACTAAAATAGCTCCAACGACCCACCGTTGTGGTTGCATCATGGAGAAAAATACAATTAAACTTTCAAAAAATGCAATTGACGATATGGCCCTTGAGGGTCCCCTCTAGGGCAAGGCCCATATCGACATGCATTATACAATATCCAAGATGCCACTGGACATATATGGCATGTCGATATATGGCCCTTGCCCCTAAAGGGGACCCCTTAAGGGCCATATTGTCAATTACATTTTGCTTAGTTGCATAAGGAAATACATTTTCCTTGGTACACAAATATATAACTCCAAGAACCAATGTGATGGCTATCATAGATCTCCTTCTACTTGCCAGTGCACTGGTCCTCATACACCTCCTTCTATAATACGTAAAAATAGGTAACAGAGCTATAACTCCAAGAACCAGTGCAGTGGTCACTCCAAGACAACCTTGAATTTTGGGCGATGACAAGTCGTCAGGCCAGAGATTGCGGTGAGGCGATGCTTAGAATGATAGATTGCATCTCATTACTATGCCAAAAACCAGCACGGTGGTCTCTTCAAGCCAACATATGATTTGCATGGGCAAAGCTGTGGCAAAAGGCTATGCGATGACAGTTGGTCATGCCAGAGACTACACTGCCGCAGTGTTCAGAATGATAGATTGCATCTCATTATTACACCAAGAACTAGCATGGTGGTCTCTCCAAGCCAACCTTGAATTTTAATGATCTGCATGGGTGCGGTGCCCAGTGATAGGTAGCAAAGCAAAAGGCTACGCGATGATAAGTGGTCTGCACTATGTGAAGCAGTGCAAAGATGCATGATGTAGTGCAGAGCTGCCATGTGTCGAGCTCTGCAGTGTTCAGAATAAATAGATTGTCTCATTATTAGCTAGTGTGGCATCATGACGTCGGGAAAATTTTCAGCGAGAGCTCAAATCCACGCAAAATTTAAAATTTCACCCAGTAGTGCATCGCATTAAGGCCCCAAAATAGCCCTGAAAATAGTTTCACTTTGGTACACCCAAGCAAACGTTGACCTGCCACCTATGATACAAGGGTAAGTCCTAACCAAAGCACATTGCATACCCCTTTTTTTACAGGTATCAAGCCTCGTTGCACTACTCATGTGGGCCGGGGTAACAGGGGGGATTGACCCTATTTATGCAACACTTAACCCACATTTATTCAAAAAAACACTTAGCTCTTATTAATCCAGGTTTATCAGTCAAGCTAATCCTCTTAGGCATAACATTTGCCCCTACTGTTGGAGACTCCACATGAGAGAATTTAAATTTGCCAAGGTCCTTCTCTACAGAACCAATTCTATGATGCAATCTTTCTAACCTCCGTATTGAATTCATGGCAAAAGAATTGTACATAGCTTGTCTAACCTCCATCTAAAAAATACAGCACAAAATTTCCACATATTTACTCCCAACAAGCTTTGTTTCTAACTTAATGAGTCTGCCATGCCTAAGCCGTAACATGGTTACCTCGTTCCCAAGATTAGGTATGCCCTGGATAGAAAGTAAAAGCTTTACTGCATACCAATTAAAATCACTAAGAGGATATTATAGTGCTTAGATGAACCAGGCAAGAAGAATAGAACTGTAGTGAAAGTAGAGATATTGTTTGCGTTTTCAACCAACATAGAGAGAGATGGCCAATGGGAGCTCTGTAGAATGATGAATTCTATTGAAGCATCAGAAGGTAGAAGAGTTGATAGTAATAAAACTTGCACTGGAGGCCTTGAGGAGATTCAGCATAACCGAAACTTTGCAAACTATTTTCAAAACATAGAGGGCATTTGTTGAGTCAATCTTGTCAAAGGGTTGTTACAAACACTATCTAACTTAGCTACTATAATGGAGAACCTTTGGATAGCCAAAAAGCCCTTCTTTCTAAAACAACAAGAGCAAATGCTCCATTGCATGCAAAAGATTCCTGAACAATTGTATAGAAGGGGACTGAAATTGCAAAAAGGGCTAGTTGCAATTGAAGAGCCAAGTGTTAGGTGAGATTACGTCCCCATGGGGGGGACAGGTGTCAACAGTTGGAAAACTAGGTGGCATTATTTCCATTAGCGAGCAACCCACCAAAGATTACAAAGAAATCCTAGGCACCTTCCTCAAATTTTAGCATAAAAGATAATCACACTTTGTAAGGCTGCTATGGCTAGGCACATATTGGCTCATTTCATGCATGATTGATTGCTTTATTATAATGCATCATACATCATGCTCAATATGTATCAAAAAATAAAATATACAGATTGTGTGCACTCTTAAAAACAACATTTTAAATGACAAACACGAGTATGTCTAGGCTAAAGCATTTCTGTTTGGAGGCAGTGCCAACAAAGGCACTAACGCGCATGATGCATTAACTTAGTGAAACTTGAAAAAATATAATCCAGAATATGAACAGATACTTCTGAGTCTGGTCATACTGGAGAATCAGTCTTTGGTGTTGAATCATCACAATTTTCTGATATTGTCTCTTTTAGTGCCAAGCGTTCTTCCTCGTCTTCCTGAGCAACTTTCTGTGGCACCTGCTTTGCCTTCAGTTTCTGCAGTTTTGCGTGATTGTAGAAACATACACCCAGAAAAGCAAGCCCGTAACCAACCAAATTGATTGTTGTCACCCTATCTCGGATGACAGACCACGAAAACGCAATTAGAATCCAATCCTTTACCACTCCCGCAACATTCATCGTAAGGGCAGACGTCTTTCCAATCAATAAGAACACAGCCAAGTTTAGCGCAAACGCGCACAGAGAATTTCCTCCGAAAATCATGTAATCGAAGTTGAACGACGATCTTTCCTTCAAGACCGGAAACTCCATGAATAGCCACGGGACTGTTAGGAACGCAAAGCAGCAGGGAGCGACATAGTAGAGGGACGTGATCGGATTTAAGGTAATTCCTTTGGACGTGAGCAGAATTTGAATCAGTACAAGCCGAGTCGCCTCAAAGGCCACTGCACCCAACTGAAGCGTCACTCCCCAAACATTGAATTGTGCTTCTCCGTATGCTGCAATGGCGACGCCGATCGAAATGGCGACCATATTCGCCATAGTTTGAGGCACGTATGTGTCTTTCTTGAGAGCAACACCAATGGAATACACGGCTACGGGCATGAGAGCTTTGAGCATCTGGATGAACGAAACGGAGAGGTAGATGTAGGCAGAATTGGAGAACCAGAGGCTGAGGGAAAAGAGACCACCGATGGGAACGATGGAGGATAAGAAGAGTTCACGAGTCATGTCAACGGGTTCGACGAGCTTGAAAACTTTGACGAGGAAGAAAGCAATGACGGAGCAGAAGCTCATATGGATCATGGTGAGGCTGATGGGGAAAGGCCAATCGTACATCTTCTTGTCCAAGATGTACTTGTTGAAGATGATGACAGTGAAGCTGAGGAAGATCCAAATCGCGACATAGACGTAGCTCAAGAGCACCTTGGCGATGATGGAGGTACCTGCCGAGGATCCTTTTCCCATGATGCTCGCCAAACGTTTTGCTCGATTGCTATGTCCACACAATGCCTTCGCAGCTGAAATCTCTCCTGGCTTCCAAGTTCGCTGAATCAAGCAAAACTCGTTCGGTCGAAAGATGGCAGGAAAAATGAGACGACGCTGAATATATCAAGCTTCCGCAGACCTTGCAAAATTCAAAACTCCGTCGATCGAAAGAGAGCAGCAGGCAAAATGAGACGACGCTGAATCAAGCTTCCAGCTCAGACCTCGCAAATAATTCAAAACTGCTTCGCACGGTAAGCTTGCGCAGGCGTCGCAAATCGACAGTTCCTTGGATGGAATTAAACACTGCAGGAAAATTAATGTGTGCCCCTCTGCCGTTCCGCAGCAGCAACTCGAATGGATGTGACCTCTAAACCTCCATTCTCGATTCGAAAGGAGCTGAAGCCTGGACGAGACGGCGCCGAATCAAGATCACCGGGCAAATTCAGAGACGTTCTGTCGATCAACTCGATCGCTGCGAAATCTTTCCATCAAATTGTTGGAGATGCGCGAGATCCAATAATTCTGATCGCAGCGTTCCAATGCTCTTCTCCTCCTCACACTTGCACGATCGTCAATTCTCATCAAAATTGTGCGGGAGATGAGAATTGCGAGGATCGTGCAAGTTCAGGTTTCCAATGCTCGAAGGCTATATATAACGTGGCTCTTCCACGCTCCGGAATGCATTCCCACAAAAACGTGCCTACAACGTGTTATGGAATGCATTCCCTCTCCGCATAAAGTGTCCGAGGAGATTTAATTTCCGCCCTCCGATCCCACCACATTCAGAATCTCAATAGGAGTGCAGGAGGTCGGATTCCCAGCCCGATTTTCCAAAAAGCTGCAGCCATTTGTTGTATGAACACACTCCGCACACACTGCGAGCACCAATGAGCTCGCAACGGCCAGGCTGCGCACATGCCTCTCGCTACGTCACCGTCCGAACTCATCTACACTGTTCAATTGCCCCGTGCGATCTACCACCATTTCACCTCCCCAAAGCCCTCTACATGGGATAATGCGCTGTCGTCGGCCATTCTAGATTGAAAAGCAGTCGAAAAATGACTCGCGGCCGCCGATCTCTTGCCATTTTCAGGAAGCTTTCCTTCCGAAATGGCCTCCCCCCAGACGCGAGGAAGAAGATGCAGGCCCTGGAGCAGAAGATGGAAGACCACACGTACAAAGAACAAGATCCCAAGCTGGCTCAAATGGAGGAGAACCTAGTCAAACAAGAAGAAATCCTTGTAGCCCTATCACTACTCAAAAATCAGATCTTAAACTTGTTGTAGACTGTGCTAGCAAAATCCTCTTTAGAGGAGAGACACTAGCACCTCCCTTTTGAATAGGACTTTCCTTTGGTAATCCCCCCAGCATGTTGGGGATGTTGACTCTGCCTCCGGGCAGCGCTGTAATCTTTCTCTTTTCTTCCAATTTAATATAATCGCAGCTTTTCGGAAAAAAAAAAAAAGAAATGGCCTCCCCCCCTATACATCAAGGTGGTAACACTAGAAATTCGAAGAGCAAGGAATCCGCTCCGAGAGGTGGTTCCTACGAGGATGAAATTGGGCACCCAGCAACCGGTTGGTCGAGAGCAAGTTTCATTGGTTTTCAACCCGTTGCCAATGTCTACAACCGATGTCAGTTTTTGACTCTTGATGAGTGTGGGGGCTTGTTTCCACAGGCTGCGATGCGGTGTTTCTCTTCAAACCTGCTGGTGGCAGGAGGGTTGTTGTCACGCTTCAAAATGTAAAGACAGTAGCGAAGCTATACAAATGAACAGTGAGGAAGATTGGGCAGACTGCAACACCCAAGTGGCAAGATGAGTTCATGGGCCCAAGCTCGCACCCAAGTGCTCAAACACCCATCGCATCCAAATGTGTGATTGCCATGTGAATCAAACAAATGCTCTCACCCGCACCTAGATGTGTGCATTTGGATTGTGGGGAAACAGGACCTAGGAGCAAGAGTGATACTTGTCGGGCAGGGATAGGCGCATATGGAAAGTAGTGATGGATGGGTGCCAAGTGCCGAAGAGGAAGTGGTGGAGTCTATGGGTGATATTAACATATATGGTGGCTGGTATTGAATGGTAGCGCACATGGTGGGCGAGTATTGAATGGTGGTGCATATGGCAGGTGGGTATTAAATGGTGGTGCACATTGTGGGAGGGTATTAAATGACGACTGAGTATTGAATGGTGGGCGGGCAAATTTACTAGCACTCATGGCAATGCGGCAATCATGTTTGTGACATATTCGATCAATATAGACTTTGGTTTTTACCATTACAGAAGCTCGTTTGGTCCAACGGACCCTAGCCGTTGGCAACGCCAAAATAGAAGCACTGCCCAAGCTTATGGGCACTCCCAATTTTGTGCAATGAAGCAAAAAAAGTCCACAAAATTTAAGGATTTCATGTATTTGTTAAGTTGTCCCTATAATATTGGACTTCTATGACAAAATGTTACTTGAATTTGGATTTAATGGGAGATTATCATCGTTCTATTCCAATTGGAAGACTCTCTCCAATTTGTCTCTATTTCCACCCCATAAGCATACAATGTCATCTCATGATGGTGTATCAAATATCAAATCACACATAGGTTAAATTCCCTTAACGAGGGGAGTTGGACACTCTTTTGGGATTACGTTGATTTTTACATATGGCATTCCTATTGTTGAATTCCTTCACTAGATAGATTAAAATAGGCTTGATGAAATTTGGCTTTCCATAATCCATTTTGTGGTGAAACTTGGAGAGCAATGCACTTCCACTTCTTCACCTCATCCACTCAATTGCCTCCACATTCTCCACTTCTCATCTAAGGTCAAGATTTACCTGTCCACATCTAATGGTGTAAATATTCAACAGAGTCCTCTCTCCCACCTTCTCCACTTCTCTTCTAAAGTGAAGATCTACCCATGGGCCATGACCTATGCAATAAATCTTTCACCTATTCCTCTATCACATAATCGTGTTTCCATAATGCAAGTTACATGTTTTAATTGATCTAAAAACATATAGCACTATTGTAGACATGAAAATTCTTACCTAGAATTGAATACAAGGTTTCCATGGATAGTAATATCCATGGAAGTTGTCAACAACAATGGAGATCTAAATGTCTTACCCTAATAGGTTGCATTACAAACAAAGACCAATTATCACATAGGCAGTTGAGGCAAGGGAACATGAGACTCCAAAATATTTGACTTTTTGAGGTATGCATTTATGGATAGTAACATCCATGGCAGTTGTCAACAAAAGTGTAGATTTAAATGTCTTCATTACTACGAACAAAGATGAATGATCACATAATAAGTTAAGACAAAACTAGAGACTTGAAAAGATTTGACTTTTGATGTATGCATTCATGGATAATAACATCCATGGAAAAAATATATATGTAACTTGATCGGAGGTTGCATTACAAACAAAGATCAATGATCACATAAGACAAATGTCTTAACTTAATAGGAGGTTGCATTACAAACAAAGACCAATGATCATGTGAATCAAATGTCTTAACTTGAAAGGAGGTTGCATTGCAAACAAAGACCACCAATGATCACATAATACCAATGTCTTAACGAATAGGAGGTTGCATTACAAATAAAGACCAATGATCATAGAAGCACTTGCGAGAAGAGACCGAAAGGTTTGACTTTTGTGGAATGCATTTCCAATCATGATGTGCTATTATCATTATTAGAACATCTTCAATAGAATGGATGATACAAATACTTAGTTATTTAATTAAAGCAATGTCTTGGAAAATTTTCATCTATTGAAGGAGGTTTGCATAACATTAAGGGCTTCCCCCTTTTAGGCCCAATTTCTAGAAATTAAGGAATGACATAAAGTTGCCAACTTGGAGTGGACCAACTCTAAATCTTGCCATTGGATCTCTTTGATTTTTCATAAGAAATAAAGAACAATATTGAAGCACAACTTGATCAGAGGAATAATCCAGATCATATATATTTGCAACACACCAAACTTTGCACTAGATCCTAGATTTTAGGTAGATTCCAAGACTAAGAGATAGCCATTGGTGGAAGGTGTGAGGCCATCCTCAACCTACAAATGGTCATTTCGTCTCTTCTTGAGGTGGAGTCCAACACACTGTGTTGTAGCTACTCGTTCATTGGTGTTAAGATCCTTCTCACTTGAGTAATGTTCTCTCTATATAGGGTCCTTAGTGTGTATTTAAGGTTGTTTGCCTAATGTAAGACAGAGAGGAGAGACCACATCATTTGGTATCAAAAGCCTAGCTAGGGAGGGTGGTCTCCTTTTCTCATCCCATAGAAACAATGTTCTACTCCTCTTGAGCCTACAAGCTAGAGGTCCTTTAGATGATGAGGAGGATAATTCCTCTATGTGGGCAACCCAGTATTGCATAATGGGTGTGAGCACATGGCAACATGGGTTGTCCCTTGTGTGACCATTGTGTTTGGATGTAAAAGCTTTTGTGATGATTTTTTTGTAATCTAAAAGTTGCTTTCTGGCAATAGACATGATAAAGAAGAACAATCAAAATAAGTGCATAGAGTGTAGTAAAAATATGCACATAAGGCAAATATAGAGCTAGATTAGTTGTTGCCTAAGGAAAAATATGTAAACCATGAAGAGACCTTTGCACCAGTTGCAAAGATGACCATCGTCAAAAGTCTAATTTCTTTGCGACTCATTTTGATTGACCTTATTCCATCCATAGTGGATGTAAAAAGAGGCATTCTTAAAAGGTTGTCTAGAAGAAGTGATCTACATGACACAACTTGAAGGGAGTTTTGTAAAGGCAAGAGAAAAAAGTTTGCAAATTACTCAAACCCTAGTATGGATTGAAGCAAACATCAAGGGAATGGAATATTAGGACTCAAAATTGTTTTTTTAGTATGAAATTTCAACCCTAGAGATCCATTACTTTACATCAAGAACAAAACAAAAATATTACTTTTGTTGTGCTCGATGTTGAGGACTTATCATCACAAGCTCAGATGCTAGCTCATTTCAAAAGTCAAATGTCAACTCACATTTGAGTTTGAGATGAAAGATAAAGGATATCTCCATCAGTTTCTTGGCAAAAAAAATATGTAGAAATGAAAATGGCATCATGTTGCCATAGAGAAAGCACAACCAAAATGCCTTGATGCAGTTTTCAATTGCAGGATTACAAAGCCTTTCCATGGTAATGACACAAGCAACATACAACTAGCAAAGAATCCATTTTTTTCATTCCATAACAAACCACATTGAGGTGCATTATCATTTCATCATAGAAAAAGTACTTAGTGGTGAGAGAAATCTTGTTCATGCTTTGACACAAGAACAAGTTGCCAATATCTCCAAGAAGACACTCTCCCTCATCAAATCATCTACTTCCAAAATTTGTAACTTGGTATCTTCCAAAATTAGCTTAAATTTAATACACGTGATTATCTAGTCAAAATCTTCACCTTAATGAAGCTTGACTTTGTATACACATTTGCAACCTGTGTGTTTTTTATCAGATGGAATATTTGTCGATGGCTAAGTACAATTTTCAGGAGAGCATTGTATTCTTATCCTTGACATGATGTCATTTCAAATATTTGGTTACTTCTTTAAAGAATGATGGTTCCTTCTTGATTTCAATGACTTTGCACATTTTTGTTTACTTTTTGTCATGCAAAGACCTTGTAGTGTCATGTAACTTTCAAGCATTCCAATAATGGCTATGATGGTCAATGGTTTCCTAAATCTTTACCTCCCTTTGCTTTTTTTAGTCATGATATATTGGTAGATTGTCACTACAAGAATGTGCTAGTAAGGAAATCCTTTCTATCTCACTAGAGCGTTTGACATTGTAGGCACCAATGTCTAACACTAGAATGCTCAACATTGTAGGCACCAACACGGTTGTTGAATTATTAAAATATGATGATATTTAGCTAATAATGACATCTTTGGAGGCAAGAAGTCTTCTCTGATGGGGTCTTAAATGTGGTATGTCTTTAATTCTTCTTCATTGTGTAAACCATGAAAGCACATGGTAGATTTGGCATCAAGTTGATTTCTAAGCTCATCTGGAATACAAACATAGGCAAAAACTCTAAGGGTGGGTGCACTATTGGTGGATCCCTTGATGAGCTTAATGGAAGCAATATACTGGTTGTCTACCTTAGAAACAAGTTGAGACTTGAGTTAGAGAGAGAGCTTCTTCTATCATTTATCCAGCTTTGCAAGGTTCAAGAAACCATCAAATGTAGTGAGGTCCAAGGTTGTATCAATCTTGAAGCACTTGACCAAGTGAGTTCCTTGAGAACTTAAGTGGGAACCTCAAATACAAGCAATTAAATGTGTGTCCGCCTTAAAAATAGATTGAGACTTCAAGTAGATAGAGAGGCTCTTCTCCCATCGATCCAACTTCCCACGGTTCAAGAAACCTTCAAATGTTGTGAGGTACGAGGTTGTATCAATCTTGAAGCACTTGGCCAAGATATCTCCTTGAAAACTTAAGTGGGAATCTCATGGATGAGAGGATCCTTCTTGTAATGAAGAGTTGGCTCCTCCATGTATAGTAGAGCCATTGCCTTTTTTGAGAATGTGAGTTGGCTCCTCCATGTATAGTAGAGCCAATCGCCTTTTTTGAGAATGTGACATCCACCATTTCTTGCTCTATTTAGTACTTGCTAAGGAAGGGAGTTTGGAGTGCCACTTGAATGCTTGGTGGTCCCTCTTGCAAAGTGAGCTAGCTGGTCCATTGTTCACATCACTTTCCTTCTTGAGGTTGGAGACTTTTTGTTAGAGCGCTAAATGCCCATCTTCAACTTGAACTTGCATGGATGATTGAGCAACCTTATTTACTTGATATCAAACTTCATCTTGAACACCCGAAGTCCCTAGGGTCCATTCAAATACAATAAAACCCCTCGCGATGGTGGATTGAAGAATCCCATGCCCCTACTACCCAAGTTTTGGACAGTTAGTGTGTAAACACCCTTACTTTCACAAGCTAATCTTGCAATAGTGCATGGGTTAGTTATCCTCCACACAAACCCTCCCAATACTGTTGGGATATCTCGAGGTGTATGCCTCAGGCACACCTTATGTTTCTATGTGTGAGTGCTAGAGGCACAGTTAGGTGCCCACAAGCACAGTTAGGTGGTGGAGAGCCACATAGGATGATTGAGAGAATCTAGGAGCAGATTGAGGAGATGATTGTGGAGCTCTGAGGTCATTAGTGATGTCAATGAGCTTGTATGAGGTGCCTACTTAAGGACCTCACTTTTCTTCATTCTATAAGCAAGTATTCTGATTTTGTGTCCACTCTACTCTTTCCTTTCAGTATTCCAACATGGTATCAGAGCCATTTGATCCCCCTTGAGCCCATTTTTGCCACATCATCATCTTCTTCCTCTTCTTCTTCTTCACCATCTCTCCCTCTTCTTCCAAAAATTTGCTTGAGCTTGTTCTCCTCTGATTCTCACCCATTTCCCACGCCCTTCCAGCTGGAGATCCCTCTTGTTAGGGCGAATTTCGGGCTGCAAGCAATTCGAGAATAACCCGCGCTGCTGGTCGCCATTGCACGAAAATCGTCGATCCTTCTTCCTGCAAGTTCTCTGCGCCTGCTCTGTCTTTGCCTAATTCCTTCCAGGGCAAGCTTCTCCATACCTAGAGCTACCTTGTGCTGAAATATGAGCAGCAATGGCTGCATATTGAAGGAGAAAACAGAGAAAAACCAGTCGACATTATTCAAGAAGGTGAAGGCGACCTGACGCATATTTTCACCTCTTCTTCCCAGAGGATCTACTGTGGTATACCAGCTTTCTTTTTCCTCAGAAAGCCCCCTTTCTTTTGCTTTGAAGAGTGTGATATGAGCCCTCCAAGTTCAGCTCTCTAGTTTTGACAGTTTTGACATACTTTTGAAAATGATGCTACATAAAATGCTACTCTAGCATTTCTGGTCTTTTGAAGTTTTCAATAACTTCACTACAAGTGTTGCTTCAGTTTTGTTTTGACTTGCTAGACCTGGTTGTGATTGGAAAGTGTTTATTTCATTCACTTCTATGAAGCATGCATAGCATCATTGTTTGAAAACTAGTCACTACTATTTGCTACATCAAGTGCCTATACTTTGGAGGTATTTCAATTCTTTTTGCCTTGTAAGAGAGATAGACACTGCCCAATATCTGGGTTAGACCCTCTCATGGCTACTTTATATAATCTTGAGAAGTTCAATGGAAAGGGCTTCCATACATGGCAAATGAAGGTAAAATTTGCATTGATGCGGGAGAACTTATGGGGACTTGTCAAACCTACTCCTACCGCTTCTTCTACGGCCTCAAATGCTGGAGAATCTTCAGCTCCGACACGACCGGCAAGGGATCCAGCAAGAGAAGAAAAAGCATATGGTATAATTGCTTTAGCTTTGGGTGATGATTACATACATCATATATCTGACTTGGAGTCTCCATCGGAAGCATGGCAGAAGCTAGATTTGATTTTTGGTGCAAGCTCTCACATATCTAAACTATCACTTAAAATCTCTTTCTTTGAATTAAAGATGGCAAGTGATACTACTTTAGCTGCTCATGTCAACTATATGCGGAGTCTTATGACTCAGATAGCTTCTATCAACTCTCCTATCACCCCTGATGATGCTATGGCAGTACTACTTAAGAGTATGCCTGAAAGTTTTGATCACATTGTAAGCACTTTGAAGAATCTTCCCAATCCAAACCTTGAAGGCATTATCTCAGCTCTCCAAGAAGAAGAAAGACATATGGAGTTACGGAAAGGCAATGACACTGCTTATGTTATGAAATTCCAGAAGGGCAAGTATTCTCCTTGCAATCACTGTGGAAAGACAAATCACCTTTCAAAGGACTGCTTCAAAGTTAATCCATGCAAGCACTGTGGCAAAAACAACCATAGTGAGAAGTTTTGCAGAAACAAAGCAAAAACAGAAAATGCAAATCTACTTACAGTGAATGAGCCTCCACAAGATGAGGCATCCTTTGAAGATTATGCATTTTAACTCATCTCTATGTATGCTCCAGATCTCTCTTTTTATGTCAAGGTACTCAGCCTGGATAGTCCTCCAAAATGAATGAAAATAAATTATTGTGTGTTGTGTGTTTTGTAAACACCTCTGGTCACCTTATGATGTAGGCCATGTGTATGTTTTGTTCCATGGTACCTCCTGCAGACATTGTGTGCATGTACATGCAGGGGAGATAACCATTGGAAGGTCTTTTTGTATCCCTTTCTGTTTACCTTTCACCCAAGGGAACCCTTGCTAGCATGATAACCTAGCCATAGATTAATCCTTGACCACCATGAGATGGCATGAGAAACTATGAGACTAGATGTATCCATGACATAGCCTGAGGCATTCCCTTGAGGGGGGGTTTGTTGGGATATCTCAAGGTGTATGCCTCAGGCACACCTTATGTTTCTATGTGTGAGTGCTAGAGGCACAGTTAGGTGCCCACAAGCACAGTTAGGTGGTGGAGAGCCACATAGGATGATCGAGAGAATCTAGGAGCAGATTGAGGAGATGATTGTGGAGCTCTGAGGTCATCAGTTATGTCAATGAGCTTGTATGAGGTGCCTACTTAAGGACCTCACTTTTCTTCATTCTATAAGCAAGAATTCTGATTTTGTGTCCGCTCTACTCTTTCCTTTCAGTATTCCAACAAATACCTCAAAGGCTCACAAGCCACTCTTTGATCATAAGTATCAACTTTGACATTACTCCTCGAGGTGGAAACTACCAGATGGCAGAGAAAAATGCACACATGGAAGGAGTACGGATGTAGGGCAGCAAAAAAAACAAGCAATTGATCATATTTATGGTAGGCATGCATCCACATTTCAGCACCAAAATTATTCATAGCATTGCCAGGTGAAGTACCCACTTTAGTTATCTCCATGACATATACACCTCTGCATTGGTGATTCAAAATTTGAGCTTTAGGGAGTATGATCATGTGCATCTAAGATGATTTTGGAGAGTTGGGGGAATTTGCGATGATGCCATAGGCTGAACCCCTCTACACCTGCATTTATTGTGGGGTGGAGTGCTTTGAGACATTGGTCCTCAAAGTTGAAGGGCTTCTCAAAAGATTACCTTTGACTTATTCTCTTTAATGGGTATTTGGAATTCGACTGCAAAGCAACTTGCTTGCATGAGAGTGTTCTTTATTCATACAATAGAGATCCAATACTCTACCACTCTAGGACCTTTACATTGGTGTGGATGATGGATTTGCTCTAATAAAACTTCTCTTTTTTGGCACACCTTTCATGGGATTGTACTTTTATGGAATAAATTGCGAGCTAGTTTCTCTCTCTTACATTATTTCAAATGTAGCCCCATTTGTGAATATTTTCTTGGTGTGGAAAGTGTTAGTAAATGAGGAATAAGTTGGTAGTTGACATGTTTGTAATAGCAAGTCTTTATGCAACAAGTACTCATGTTATTGCTACGTATGCAAAACTTTTTCATGTTAGGCCTTATGTATTTGTATGCTATATTTGAGAAAATTTGCCCTAACTTCCACTTGTTCAATGCTAAGAACCTTGCACTTCAATGGTGCATTGTAATTTGCCAAGGTGAAACGTCCTTGAAGAGGGTAAGTGAAGAGTATGAAAGATATGTGACCACAAGTAAGTATGAAATATATATGACAAGTAAGTATGTTCTTCCTTAATGGGATTACAAGGTGTAACATGTTGCACAAGATCTGTGACCACAAGTATGTTCATCCACAAGTAAGTATGTTCTTCCTTAAGCATGTCCATCCTTAAGGGGATTGCAAGGTCTAAGGTGTTGTGGTAATGAAGACTGAGGGGTAGGAGGTGGTTTTTGGGAACCCATAAAATGTCTACCGATCACACTCCTTTTGAGTTGGTGTACAGTACTGAGGTAGATTTACCACTAGAGATAGAGATTCCCATCTTGAGGTTGGCACAAGAAAAACGAATCACAGAAGATGAACATGTAGAGGCCAGGTTGGTACAACTTGATAAGTTAGATGAGACCTGACACCCTGCACTACATCAAACAGAGATCCAAAATAGTCAAAGGGCCCACTTAGATGCTAAGATTTGCAAGGGATGGGAAAGACACTTTGCTGAGGGAGATGCTATGCTATGCTTTGATAATAGATTGGACCACCAAATGGATAAAAAGTTCCTTCCAATGTGGACCGGTCCATACAAAGTCATTAAGGAACATAGCAATGGGTCTGTACAAGTTTAGGAACTGCATGAGCCATATGGCAAGAAGGTGATCAACAAGTGTTAACTCAAGCCCTTCTTTGTGTGTGATGGTCCCAGGCATGGAAATGCTGTGCATTCCCTGTCGAGGGGGGGGAGTTGTTATGGATAAATTTGACCAAGGTAAAAGGCATAAATATGTGTGTGTGCTTGTATGTGTGGCAATAGTATAATAAAATATGGTGTGCATAGGGCTCAGGGTTGAGGTGGCAGGTGCCACCCTTCCACCCATAGGTGTGTTGTACATACTCCATGGTAGTAATATTATAAAATTTTGAGGTGGCATGGTTCCTCCATGTGCCACCCCTCCACCTAGTGGCCCCATGCCTGCATTTAGTGATACATGGCCCAAGGACCATGGGAAAAGTAATGTAAAATAGGTGGAGATGGATATTATATTGGATTATTCCCTCCATGTAGGATAGGCCCATGTGGGGGGGGTGTAGATAGTCCAAGAATGCAAGTTAAATAATGGGGAAAGTAGGATGAGGTGGCAAGATTCCTTGTGCCAACCCTCCACTTGTCCTCCTAGATGTTTGAACATATTATAAAAATGAGGAGGGACCAATGGGGTATCTTAGACTTGGGATATGGGGTTTGATTTATGTGGGAAAATGAGGCAAAGTGTTGTCACACACAATTGAGAGTGTGTACTCACCTAGCCCACATGGGAGATTCCTCCAGATACACCATGCATGTGGGAGGATGCATTTATTGGGAGAGACCCCCTCTCTTGGCTATATAAGGAGGGGGCTATTCCTTGATGTGACACACTCATTCTTCTATAGCCACCATGCTAGTATTTTGATTTCCCTCATCCTTCCTTTCAAAAAAGCATGACTCTCTTCCCTTGATGTCTCCATCTCTCCCACCATGTACATGCTCCTCTACACCCTCTCCCTTCCTCCTTGTCCCATAGTGTCCCTCTTCATTCCCACCCCTCTTAATCCCTTTTTCCCTCCCATGTTAATGCTTCTCCCCTCATATTCCCTTTCCCCCATGTCTCTCGAGCGTCGCCATGTCTAGATTCTAGCCTCATGCCTTGCTCTTGAGACCAAGACTTGCAAAGAAGCTGTCCACTTGTTCTAAAGAGTAATGAACACGTGGGTCTCCATTAATCACATTGTCTATTATCCATTCTTTGTCCTTCTTTATAAGCTCAATATGTCTAGAGACCTTCTCAAGAATGTATCTAGAATCCTTTACATCTCTTTTAGAATCCAACCTAATGCATAGACATCTGCTACTCGAGAATAGCATACACTTTTTAGTGGATTATGTAGTTTTGGGGCTATCCACTTCATTCCACACCGCCTTTGTACTTCTATTGCAACTCGAGCTTGGAAAGTTTCATCACTCTCTTTTTCATTCTTTCTCATTACGTCAAATTCCACTCTATCCTTTGTGACATCAAGTGCCCTTCCCCAATCTATGATGCCTATTCTAGAACCCCCACTAGAAGTGAGGTCCAGGATGATGTTGCTTGTATGCAAATCGTGCCATGCATCCATTGTCCATCATGTAGTGCATGCATTCCTTGTACAAGGGCATGCAAGAAGCTTGGTAAAGCCTTACCAAAATTGCAAATTTTTTCAAGGTCCTTTGGTGCAATCTCCGGTTCAGGAAGCTTCCCTTGAAACCTTTCAAACTTTCTTTTTTCACTTCCTTTTCTATGGATGTATCTATTGTAACTCCCCTTGCTGAATGGAAGTTTAAGCATGAATTGGTGCAAGCTTCCTCCATTAAAGAATGGTGTAATATTCCAAAAAGGTCTTACACTAGTGGCTGCAATCACATGGACAAGAACAGGATGCATAATGTGCATCGATTATTCTCATCGTGCTTTACTAGCTTGCCTAGAGAGAGAGAGAGAGAGAGAGAGAGAACAATCAAATGAAGGGCCAAACACCAACGACTTGCAACAAGCAGGAGGCTACTCCAACGTCTCCAACAAGCTCATATAGCAGACACAACATCCGAAGTAGACAAATTAGGTCATACAATATCATTGCCCTCATTCAACCAGGGGAGTGGTAGTTTATAAGATAGTATTTAAAGGCCCAGTCAGTTGTTGACAGCTAATAGTGTCCCAAAGCAAAGTCTAGTTGCAGGCATAAAACTACCCTAAAGGTTGAGCAGATGCAAATGTGGAAGCCTTCAACAAAAATACAACTAGTCTCATTGCTTTGCATGTCATAAACCCACAAGGACGTTCATTCAAGGCCATGGTCCATCATCAAGTGCAAAGAACAAATAATGTAGTCTGTTTTGATAGCCATAAGGTTATGGAAACATAGAGAACAATTGGGTGTGTAGGCCTAGCAAGAAACTATATACACTGTGCATATTGCATATACACAACAGCGTAACATTTTAGAAGGGGCCTAGCAAGATGTAAGCCACATCGGGCCTCAGACCCAAAGACTTTGTCAGCATCACGTCGATTCTCGGAATGGCTATTCCGATTAAGGTTGCCACCACCAAATGGGTGATTTCGAAGGTGGGATGCCCCCACTCTTTGATGGCCTCGATGACTGCCTCGTGTGCCAGCTTGGGGACCTCCTCTATAAAGATGGCAGTCCTCTGCTCCAAGCTCGACTCTCCTGGGGTGCACCTAAAGTAGGTCTAGTAGCTAGGAGACTGGCTCTTCCTCAATGCGAAGCAGAAGTAGAAGTGAAGTGTGACGTACAAATCGGGAGACCACGCTACATCATGACACACACATAATTTTGCATGACAACATGCTACCCAATCGTTCCATCAACATAGCATCCATGAATGTGCAAGCTATTAGTGTGCCTGGGGAGATATATTTTGACATAGTAGCAAGTAAAGCAAAGCACCTAGGTGGCCTAATTTTGACAGAGTTCCACAAATACCCCAGTGTAGAGAGCTTACACTAAAAGCCGAGTCTATAATGTGAGAGATGTTTGGATGCCGGGGACATTTGCAATGTCAGTAATGGTTATACACCATTAACAGTGTATCTCGAGCAGGCTTGTCTCTCCTACCTCAAAATGTGAAGGCCGTCATGCTCATGCATCCACTTGCTTGGCATCTATACTCTCTTTAAGAGCCTGAGAGCACTCAATCTCGTTCTAATCGCTCGCAGAGAAATGAAGAGCGAACACAGAGAGCACTCAATCTCATTCGGTATTTATAGTCTATTTAAGAGCCCGAGAGCACTCAATATATCTAATTGCTCGCAGAGAAATAAAAGAGCAAACATAGATCGGATTGAACAACAAAATCGAGCATAGGATTGGACTCACCTAGAGGATGTTGGCGTAGAGCTTTTTATCCCCGATGCTTCAAATGTATGCAGCATGCAGTGACGGGTAGTAAATGATGAAGCTCGCCTACAAGCCAAGAAAAGAGCCATGAAGAAAACACATATGTCAAAGGGAGCCAGAAATTATCTTCACGAAGTAAAGGCAAGCACCTCGGCCAAAAAACATGAGGACGGACCCGCACATCAACAATCTGTAAGCACGTGAAGGGTTGAATGGTGGAGAGAAGAGTCTCCTAAGGGTTTTTACACACTGTGGGCACCCAAGATGCAATAAATGCATCTCAACCATGGGCAGGGGTAGGTAATCTTGGCCGTCCATGAGCCTTGGGTGTGCCTATGAGTGGGCAAGTGTGTAAACACCCTAAGTCAAAGAAGGGAAGAGGCTTTAGCTTTTGAACAAGATTGGAGATGTAGTAGCTTATAGCATGGCAGAGACCATTATGGTCCCTTAACTCCAAAAAATTCCCTCAAACAATTATGCTAGAGAACATAAGTATATCACTATGGGAAGATTGAGTACATGCAACACATGGAAAATCTAGTGAACTTTAACTTGATTGATATCAAATTCTAACCATTTCAAGTATTGGTACTACAACAATTGATAGAAATCATTCAAGTTTTAGCCCATGCTAGGCTTTCCGCTTACTTTTGGTTGTCTAGAAACCTGTGAAATATTTGGTGTAAATAATCAAATCTAGGGCTAGGGGTGCACCCAGGTACCTAACAATTTCACCTTACTTAATGAACTATACCTAAAAGTCTTTCGACCAAATCCGAAGGCATGCATCTATTAGTTCTTAGGAAAAAAGTCTTAGTGCTTAGCAATTGATATAAGTTTTTTTTTTGGTTCCATCGAATCATGTTTTGAAGGGATGTGCAAGAACACCTGGTGGTCATGAATGATGCACTAGCTACAAGTGTGTGTCATGAAGCAAAGCACTTGCTTTTCCAAACATGGAGATACTATTGCAGAACATGGATGTATATATTATTCTTCAGCATGTAATACAATCTAGTCATGTAGCCATCCAAAGAATGAGTACTAACTAGCAATACTACTGATAGTAATTGGAAGGTTAAAGGGAATTCCCAAGGGAGCATTATAGGCGACCATCTTTGAGATGGTTCCATTGATGAAAACTTCTCTATATCCACACCAATATGCACCTAACACCACCAATGTTTTTTAGTACCTTGATGCTAGCACTACTCATAATAAGATTGAAATAAAGCTGACAACTAAGTGCTAGAGAGATAGACTTTTCCATAACCATTCACATGAGGTTCAAATGTACCACATGGTAGTTGATGCGCGGTCCATAGCTAAGTTTTTATATGAACAAGTCATTACATGGTCCGGGTGTTCCCCCCTTGGAACTAGTCAACGATCGAAGAACTCATTTCCTCAATGAAACCATAGCAATCCTAGCTAGCAAATTCATGATCATACATAGGAAATCGACACCATACTATCCCAGAGCAAATGGCCTGGCCGAAAGCTCGAACAAAACCTGCTGCTGCACAATTCTAATTAGCACAATCGAAGCATGTCATATGGACTGGGAGCACATGCTCATCGCAGTATTGTGGGCCTACTGAATGTCTTACAAAGTGGCAACGAGCTGCACCCCCTTCAACTTAGCCTTTGGGGTAGAAGCAGTTATGCCGATGGAGTATGTCTAGCCTTCGTATCATAGTCAAGGAAAGGCTTACCGAGAATGTATTGGCAGAGCGTTTAATCGATCTTGAATGACTAGATGAGACGAGATTACGCGCTGCCTATTGCATTCGAGGGGAGAAGGCACGGCATAAAAAATGGTTCGACCACAACCTCAAGAACAAGGACATCGAGGAGGGGGTTCTGGCACTCCTCTATAGCATCTATAACACCAAGTATAAACTTAAATATAGGGGCATGGGTCCCTACCGCGTAGTGGAGATTACTCCGTAAGGTGCATGCTTAATAGCCACCCTAGATGGAGTAGAGATGGACAGCTTCCTCGATGGTAGCAAATTGAAAAGATACTATGGCCCCCTCACTCTACAGACCCTCCAGGCCATACATAGGGAAATGAGCTCAAGGTCGAGGTAGCCCGGATGAAATGCCAAGCCATCGAAGAAGCCAAGGCACATAATGCCAAAATCAAACAACGAAAGCAAATGGCTTTGTTTAAAGCACTAGTAGGACACCTAGGCTTGATTGATGAACTAACAGTAGATTTGGCTAGGTTGGGTGCCCAATTGGAGGGCCCAAGTACAAACGTCGAGGCACTCATGGATCCAAGAGCAAGCCATAACTTCATCTCCCACAATGCAGGGGAAGTGCTACAGGTACCTTAACCATTAATGTTGCTTTAGTTTTAATTATCATCAATAGTCAACTCTTAAGTACATTGGGGTATGTAGAGTTGAAACTAATTGTTGTCTGCCAGATGGTAGAGATTCATTTTTATGTTCTTTCCACAGATATGACCGATGAACAAACAATCTTGGGAAGGACCTGGTGCTATGCCGTAAACTACCAAATTGATTGGAGATTTAGAATCACAACTCTCACAAGAATCATAGTAATTCCTATCTATAAAGGCCCTTCCACTTTCCCAGTGGTACAACCACCTGCAAGAGGCAATGAAAGTTTAAATGAAAGCGATTCCAAAGCTCCAGAGGTCTTCAGTGCCTCCTAGTCCAATCCTCAGGAGGAAATCCATCCCAATGCAACTCGAAGTCCTAACCCTAATCTCAATAAAGGCAAACCCTTGCCATAAACTACTCTCCCACCTCTACTTCCCACGCCTAATGCTATGAGCACCACCCCGAGATTCCGCAAACTATGGGTGCACAAGGTCGTCCCTCGTGCACAATGCTATGCTGGTGGCAAAGGACAACCACCTTGGAAGACGGAAGGGTTTCCGACCCCTTCTTGCCCCACGCCATTATGGGCAATTCCATCAAGGAGCAGGGCTCGGCGACCCCAATCGCCTCCTCTGCAAGGACAAATTCCAACACTCCATGGGCAAAAGTTTCACAAGCATTAGGTTGCAACAAGGCTCTTGGAAGCCTGAGACTACTATCAAGGCAAGCAATACATTTGGGTTCCAAATATTTGAACGACACCAAATAGACAACCTCAACTCATTGGGATTCATAAGGTAGTAACACAAGGACCTGCGTTAACTCCTGATGCAGTCCCACAAGAACCTACCCTCGAGCCTAGCATGACAAACAATTATGTAGGCCCAAGGAATGTCATGATTCTGTATATATTGCAACTCAATGAGAAAGTCACCAAGGTCATCGAGGAAGCAACATAAGAACCAACCCCTAAAAGTGGGGTAGTTACATAAGAACCTTCCTTCAAGCCTGTGCGAACACCATCGAACGTCATCATACTCAAGGGAGCATCCACGGTATCACCCGGACCTACACCTCCTATCAAATCAAAGGTCGCGATACCACAAGAACCTACCCCCGCTTCAGGTACAGCCACACAAGAACCCGTGTGCCTTATTTTGAGAGAGGTCTATCAAAGCAAACACAACAATGCTGATGCACACCTGACAACCATAATGATGCACAAATTCAGCACATGCTCTACTTGGCTGATGACGAGGTATGCTGATGTTTGGTATTCAACTCCATTGCATTCCACATAATTGACCCCCCCAAGGTGCACAATCATCAAGTACAGGTCTAGGTGAGTCTATACGGTAGGCACATGCACTAGCAACTCACAAGTCCTTGGTATTCCAATGCACCCACTCACATTCACGGTCAGCATTAGGTGAATACGACCAACACATTTTTGTGCATTTTCTTCATATTTTGCATCCTTGCATGCTGACCTCATGAGTCCTTGCATCCCCAAGTCTATCCACCATGTTTCCCCTCCTAGTAGTACCCTCAGCATTAGCAGCCCCCCCCTCAACATCTCTGACAATAGCCATCCCAGCGGATCGTTGCCATACTGCCATCCTGCCTGATCGTCACCATACTGCCATATGAACATACTCTCTAAAGCTCAAATCTTGAATCAGGAATGCGGAAGTGGCTATCTCACGTAACAACAACTGAAGTGACGATGATGTGACAATGAAAGTGTGTACCTTGCATGACGATGATGTGAACAATTTTGGCGTTGTAGTGTGGATGCGTGCCTACCTTAAATCCAGTCAATTGCTTGTTCTTTTTGTTGTCTTGCATACCTACTCCTTGTGTTTGTGCACGTTGCTCCACCATTTGGCATCCTCCACCTGAGGGGTAATGTGAGGTTGATACTTATGTTCAAAGAGTGACTTGTCAGCCTATGAGGTCTTGGGAGGGTTCATGTGGAGGACGACTAACCCATGCACCATTGCAAGATCAGCGTGTAAAATTAAGGGTGTTTACACATCGACTGCCCAAAGATGGGTCATCGAGGTGTTGGAAGGGGTGGATGCCATCTTGCAAAATATCATTGGATTCAAGGTGGGCAAAATCTTGGGCAGTCAAACTTCCCCGTCCACCCCCCGCCTGATTCTTGAACCATGGACCCCATGAGCAAAAGATAGGAGTTCAACAAATAGGCTATAACAAACCTATTGATAGACGTAGGGTCTGTTTGTGGATTTTCTTGTGTGTGTATAAGGGGCCCTTCATGCTTGCTACTGGTGCTCACCAAGCCCCACCAGCTAGCAACTCTAGGATTTCAAAAACTTGGCATTCTAGCATCAAAAACTGACGATTCCAACCCAGCATTCCAGCATTGGATTGGGAAATTTGGTGGTTCCCTCTATGAGAGACAATGAAGTCTCTCTCTCTTGTGAGGTACGTTTGTCTGTGACAGTGTTGCTTTGTGCGTTGGTAAGAATTCTTGGTCAGGGTGATGGCAGCCATTGAAGCCCTCTACTTAGGGGGAGCTCACAACATGCAACGCTATAAGGCTGGGTTCACACCATCCGACAGCCATCGTCCAAAAGGTAGCTACCATCCTAGTTGGCCCAATAGGAGGGTCGAGCTCGGACACTGACACAAAAGATCCATGAAGGCTGCCCACTCCATGAACAACTCCTCCAACTGCTACATTATTGCCCCATTCCATCTTCTACAAATCACGTTGGTGACATAAATTAAACCACCAGACTTTGGCGGCCATCCTCCACTCTCTCCACTTCTTACAGTGTTGGATATGGGAGTCCTGAGGGTAGACAGTGGTTCGCACAATGGCGTTGATGGGTTGGTAGACAGTAATCAGGTAACAACATTAGTGAACGAAGCGGAACGAGTTAGTGGGTGGGCGGGTGGTGTGAAACCATCCTAATTTGCATCCAGAGGTGAGCCATCTAGGCGGCAGCAGGGGATAGGCAGGGCACGCTGGTGAAGCGCACGTGTACGCACTCTAAGGGAGACATCTAAGTGCCTGAGACAGCAGTCACAAAACATCTAGGGAGTTAGGATAAAGGGAGGGAGTGGACAGACAGTTAGCTGACCAGCTCACATATCATCACTCTCAGTTGATGAGTAAGTAGCTGTTATGGCAGCTCTTGCCTGCTTCCCATCCACCCCCAACCCCCCCTTGCCTCCCTTTTCTTCCTCTCCCTCTCACCTCCATCACCTTCCTCCTCTCCTTCAGCCTTCTCGTCTTCTCAAACGCTCCAGATCTCCCCCCTTTCAGCTCAAACGATCCAGAACGCCCACACGAGTTTATTCCCTCTGGACCCAGTTCCCCAATTCCCCCTTCAAAAAAAAAGAGGATAGCCCACCCAGCGAGCTGGAGGCTATCGCCAGCGAGGAGCAGTTCGATTCTGCTCTTTCCGACGCTCAGCAGCGTTCCAAGCCGATGATTGTGGATTGGTGGGCGCTTCTTATCATGCTGCTCGCTTTGTCTTGTATTGTATTATTCAATGATAGCGGATTGGTGGGCGCTTCTCATCGTGTCACTTCCTAGAATAACGGTTATTGCTGCTTGATTATTTAAAGTATAATCACTTTTGTTTAAACCTGAAAGCAATGCGTGAATTTGTAATGATGTCGAGACATGCTTGTTTTTTCCCGTGCAAAGGATGGCAGCATGGTGCAGAAAATGCATCTATCTAAAGCCTAAGCTAGAAAAGCTTGCGGCAGAGTTTCAGCCAGAGTGAGTCAATTCGTAATTCGTCTTGTATTTTGTTCCTTTAATTATTCTTATATACATAATAAGCGGACTGATAATTCGATGTTTTGACTATTATGCAGTGTCAAATTTTACTATGTTGATGTCAACACTGTTTCTCAAGCTTTGGTAAAACGAGCTGATGTCACGGTAAAGTTCGCAGCTTCCACTCTTACTATTTTTGGCCTGCCCGTGATCAGTTGGTTTTGGTGGAGATGATAAAATGCTATTTTTGGCATGCTCGTTTTTGTCCTCATCCAATTGGTGGTTGCTATTTTTGTCCCCATTTTTTTCTCCCCCTGTCTCTCTCTCTTCTTCTTGTTCTTGTTCTTGTTCTTCTTGTTCTCTCTCTCAGCTTCCAGGGCAGGCCTTTTGAATGTATTCAACTTGTTTTGGGTTGATTTAGCAACAAACGTATATCTTTTGTCAATGATGGGTTCAGCATACAGCTCTCTAGCAATGTAACAGAAATCAGTTCATATTTAATCCAGCTTCTCTCTCTACGGGCATGTTTCCCCCTCGCCCTCATGTTAACGTAAATGATGATCACTCACAAAGCTTAAAATTTTATAACTTTTTAATGCTTGCAAGGCAATGTGCATCAATTGTCTTAGATCCTCAAATCCAAAAGAAAGAAAGGCAATACATATCTCTTCAAAATAGGATTAAAATACTTAAAACGTCACTAAAAACAAAAAAAAGCTGACAGGTTTGCAACACTTGGTGGTATACTTCAGAACACCCTCTCCAATCAAAACTCTTTATCTTACTGAGCTTGCAGTGGTAAAATGTGATAACCCTTTACAGAACACATGGATGCACTCACAGATGAACCCACAGAATTGTGATTCTGGAACATAAGAGAAGTAGATCAGGAAAGACTGAAACACTGAGTTCTGTATGGAGCTACGTGCTCACTCACTCGCCTTTCTGCAGTGCCTGGACAGGGGCTTTGGTGGGATAAATGGGAGTGAACGAGTGCTCACCTATTTACAGGTATAGAGGCCTTCTTTGGACAGCCGACTGAGTCAGCCCACCAGGGTCTGTAACCGATCCTACTGCAGGCCGACCAGGTCTGTGCAGCATGCGTGCTCCACTGAGCATCTGTGAAAGCCAGCCTAGGTGGGCTGCCACTCTGACCCACGAGGTGAGACCTCGACATGACCATGACCCGGAGCCTGTGAGCCGACAGCTCAGACAGAGGGTTGACTCACATATCATACTTGGGGACATCCCCTCCTTGTTTAGGGTCGCGGAGCCCGACCAACGGGGGTCACAATGGCCCTTGTTAGATGCAGAGCTACGACCAGGAGACGTACCATGACTGCACCCTTGGGGGGGCGACAGCGCTCTATTGTTGACCTCATGCCTCCACTTCCACAGCCTCATCCATCCTGATGTCCTGCTGCTGCTACTGATGATGATGATGGTTATGATGATGTCGACGATGATGCTGAGATTGATTGATATATACAGTCGAGATATAACTATGTTGTACTTAGGATTTAGTATTGCCATTGCATTTTTTGCATTCTGCATTGGTGTGGATGCTCGTTTAGTAGCTCCGCTACCACAGCTTATTGTATCAAGTTTTCACAGTCTCATAGACCCGTCGGTTTTCTGAAGACTTTAATAAACTTTCTTTCTTTCTTTCTTTCTTTCTAAGCTAAGTTTGCAGCATTTATAGGTCTCCTTCACCTCCTGGATGTAGACCCAAGGATGTCCTCCTGCTGCTCCTTCCTGCTCCTGAACTGGCTGCTCCAAGTGATGAAGAATGGGGGCCCAAATGCCCCCTTATAACGAGCTGTTTGCCCCCCCAAAATCGGTGACTGGAATCTGTGATCTGCCAGGTATCTCCTCTCTCTCTTTGCTGCCCACATGGCAGCCCATGTACTGCCCATGTGGCCGCCCCATGCCTACTCCTATCATTCTATGGTTCACCCCCCGATGCACTCCTCATCTGGGGGCTCACAGGTGGGGAGGTGACCAACCCTAATCCAACAACCCCCTCTAACCGACCCACATGGGCCTGATCCAAAATCTGTCGATGAATATGCTCCAGTAGCTCCCATGTCGTAGCCCTCTGGAACACTCTGGTGTTGTCATAGTCTTTATCTAGATTTTAAACCAATGGCTCCTGCTCCACCAGGTCTGGTTTCGCTTTTGCACACCAATCTGGTGCACAGGTCCATCCTTCACAGCACCTAATGGCAGCGCCACTTTCTGTCACGGGGGCGTGAAATTCTAAGTACTTTAATGTACTACAAGACCGTGAGAACTTTGGTTTTAAAAGTCCAAGCGTGGGCTTAATAATGTGTAATTAAACGCGGCATGGTGCCTAGCACATAAGCGTAATTAATCCCTAGGCCCAAAGGCATTCCAAGGAATTAAAAGAGTGGTTCTTGGGAAATGATGATGGTGGCATTTTTAATGGGCCCCCTAGAGGGCCATGTACCTTCAGTGGCCCCCCTAGAGTTCCAGGTGGCTCTAGTGCCTTCTACATGCTCCTTTGCCATTCCTGGACCTTGCTGGGCCTTCTAAACTTCACATGTGTGGTTTTCTCTCTCATCTCCTCCCTTTGTTGAGATTTTGGATTGGTTTTTCAGCCTCCTTCAGCTGAATTCCGTTTTTCTTCATAACTCCTCACCCGTTTGGATTCCTCGACTTCCGTTTGGCCCGATGGCTTCCCCTCTGCCTCCCCTTCGTAGTGATATGCTTTTCCCTTCGTGCGTTTGGTAGAACGGGCAGAGCTGAGCACTTCTTTTGCTGGTCGAATTTGCAAAAGTGGCTTTTTCTGGACCTTTTTTCTTCTACCGCCTCCTGGGCCTCTCCTCTTGCAAAGCTACAGCTTTCTGTTGAATTTCGAGTGGTCCGACGCGCTGGTTGACTGGTTTTTCTCAGTTTTGGAGGACTTTCCGGCGATGAAACTTCTCCAAAACCTTCTCAATGCATTCCTCTCTGAAGCACGCTTCTTTTGAGCCCAAGAACTCCCACTTCTTCGCGACAGAAGTGCTTCTTTTCGCATTTTTCAGTGGAATTCTTGTTGGTCGGCTCTTGTAAATGCTCTTTCTTCATGCCTTTGCACTCCTCTTTGGCTGAGCATGCAATTGGGCATTGGCTACTATGTCCTCTTGGCGATTGAGGACTTGGTTCGAGTTTTCAGGGCTTGGTGAGTTGTGATTTTGCTACTGCAATTTCTTTTTGCCATAAGCTATTGGTTGGCCTCGTGTGCCGCCTCTTTCTTGGCTCACAGGTGCCCAGGCAGTGCTACATGAGTCATTCCTTGGTTGAGTACTTTGCTGATTTTATTTTGGAGCTTTGAAAAGCTTTGTGAATGCCATTTGGAAACCACTCAAAGAGAGTGCAGTTGGGGTGCAGTGTGATTGCATCTGGACAGCCAATGGAATTGCACTCGGAAAAGAGAATGCCTTTGGGTTGAGCCTACGGGTTAAGTGCACTTATGTGATGGTGTTATATGCTTGAAAGCCTTGCGAAGGCTTAGTGAATTGGGGTTGCGTGCTCAGTTGCGGGGAAGGTCTCCCAGATGCAACTTGTAATCATTTCACTGTGAAATATAAAGAAATACCGAAAGGGGCGCCACGGTGTTTGGGGCCAATCGGGTGCACTTGTCTATGTCTGTTGAGCAGGGGCATTCTAGCCTCCATCCCTTTTTCAGTGGTTTTGTTTGTGAACAAATGGGTAAATGCCAAATGGTGATCATGCAATGGTTAATGGTTGTGATATATGCTTTGTGAGCTGTAAATAAGTGCTGAAGTGATTAAAGGTTTAGTTCCACTGCCCTTTGAGTGATTAGAGGCCGGTTTCATTGGTTCCATTGCCGGGATACCACACACTCTTTCTCAAGAGGTGGGCCTCGGTAGTTTGGTGGAAGGATATCTTTGCTGCACTTTTTGACAGCTGAATATTACAACCATAAACATGGTGAGTATCCATGAGCAAGAGAGCTCCACAACTCCTCAAAGGAGAAGGCAGGAAAGCCTTCATGATCCAGCTAGTATACAGCTGCAGGGAGCACAACAAAGGCCTTTTGAGCAGGCCACACATGAAGCTACAACTGAGCTCAACGGTGATACTAGTTCTAGCAGTGAGTCAGATGATGCTACTATGTTGAATGCACAGCTTGCAAGTGCAGTGACTGCTTTGACTCAGCTGGCTCAAAATTTGGCTCAGATTGTGCAAACAAATGCCAAGAAGAAGAAGAAATCAAGAAAGCACAAGCACGGAAAGAGTGAGTACACACATGCATCAGCTTCTCATGGCGGACCGCACACTCATGCATCAGTTTCCCATGAGGGACAGCCATCAAAAATGACTCAGAAAGTGACTTTCAAGAGAAAGGAATCGCCCAAAAGAGCACTTGAGAAAGAGGTACAAAAAGTACATTCAGTGCAACAGTATGAGCAGCCAGCACAAGGCCTTGGTTTGGGTATTTCTACTCCTCAAAATAATAATGTGCAGTCCATAAATGTGGCTCAACCACCTCAGCCATATTTGAGGCAGCAACCTGAATATTTTGGTACAGATTCTATCTTTGATGCTATGTTGATTTCACCGCCAATTGGGCATAGAAAGCAAGCCATGTATGACAATGTGGGAATGCAGCTAGGCATGCAAGCCACAGCATATGCTCCCATGCCTAATGTTCAGCCAAGCATGGCTCTCCCTAGTGAAGGGAATGCTGTAAATATAAAGCCATCTTTGGGACAGCCAATATCAAATGTATATAAAGAATTTAAGGATGGTGGTTCTCATGTCAAGTTTGATACATATAATGGAGTACAGGACAGGTACAAAGCCCTCACATTCCTTCAACAGTTTGATGCTGCATTTCTTGGGGGTTTGTTTACAGAAGCATCCAAGATGAGGAAGGTTGCCACATTTTTGAAGGGCAATGCACTTAAGTGGTACACTAACCTTATGCTTCATGGAGATGCACCTGCTACTTGGCTGGAATTTAAGCAAGTGTTCTCTTCTACTTGGCTTACTCCAACTTTTGGCATGACTTGTCATACAAACTTTGCAAGAATCTTGATGATTACACCCATAGGTTTTGGGATGTTTTGCTGCCATTGAGCTCTTACAGGCATGTTTCTTTGAAAGAGCAAATAGAGAGGTACTGTTGTGGATTGCCTAGTGAGCTACGTGATTATTGCATCAAAACCAAGGTGGGTTCTATGACTCAATTAATTGAGAATGCAAGGACAGCATATGCATGGATGCAGGAGAAGAATTTGGGCTTTATGGACAGCAAGAAAGAAGACAACAAACGGGCTGCCAAACACCAGGATAAGGACATCAAATCTGAAAATAAAAATTATGGCAAACGACTGTTTCAAAAGGGAGGAAAAGCCCAATTCAAAGCTGGTCAAAAGCGTGGACAGCCTAATAAACAGCCCCGTACCAAGTTATCTGATGAAGAGAAAAAGTCACTCATGGAGCAAAACAAATGTTTTATATGCAAAGGAGAGGGGCACCGCTCTTATGATTGCCCATTCAAGAAAAGAGACAGGTCAGATGATGATAAGAATGGTGATAAACAGGCTGATCGGAAGGGCAAAAAGCCTAAACCTTCTGCAGGACTTCTTCCAGATGTGATTGGGAGTTTGCCACATGCACATGATGAAGAGGAAATGAAAAAGACTGAGATGTGCAGAGCATGGGGAAAAATCAGAAATCAGAATGGTTTGTTTTTCTTTGATTCTGGGGCAAAGGCAAATTTCATAACTCCTGATATGGCAGGAAGGCTTGGCATCGAGCCTGAGGAAATGGGGCCATCCGGCATGTGTGATATGGCCAACCCTGAACTCAACACACCTGTCACTCCTATCATTGGCAAGTTGAGGATGCATATCCAGGGATATCAGGATGCAGAGGACTTCTACATTATGCCTTTGCCAGAGTGTGATGCTTTGCTTGGGATGCCTTGGATGTACAGGGTGGGGGCTGATGTGCAGATGAGAAATAAGAAGATTTCTTTAACTCATAGAGGCAAAAATCATGTACTTGATGTAAAGTTGAAAGGGGAGTCCATCCTTATAGTTTCAGCTTCTTGTATTTCCAATGTAATAAAGCGTCATATTTCAGCGTACTTGATTTTTGTCAAAGAGGACAGCCAACCAGTTCAGGAAGGCTCTACTCTTTCTGCTTTAGATAGAGAAAGGGCTGCTTTTATTTCAGATTTTCAGGATTGTTTCTCAGATGAACTTCCTCAAGAATTACCTCCCAAGAGGCCCGAGGATCATCAAATTGATATAATTCCAGGAAGCTCACCGCCTAATATACCTCCCTATCGTGTCAGTAAGGCACAACAGGAAGAGATAATGTCACAAGTGAAGGAACTCTTGGAAAAGGAATTAATACAGCCAAGTAATTCTCCTTACTGTTCCCCTGTGTTGCTTGTGCAAAAGAAGGATGGCAGTTGGAGAATGTGTATTGATTATAGGGCTTTGAATAAAGTCACAATTAAGAACCGTTTTCCAATTCCACGCATTGATGATATATTGGATCGGTTGGAAGGTTCCTCAATGTTCAGTCGTATTGACCTTAAAAGTGGATACCATCAGATAAGGATACGGCCTGAAGATGTCTACAAGACTGCCTTCCGCACTTCATTTGGCTTATATGAGTTCCTTGTGATGCCTTTTGGTTTGACTAATGCACCTGCCACTTTCAATAGAATGATGGACAGAATTTTTAGAGCACACAGAAAGTTTGTGGGCACTTTCTTCGATGACATCATTGTGTTCTCTAAAAATGAGCAGGAGCACAGGAAACACCTCACTATTGTGTTTCAAGAGTTGAAAAGACACAAGCTATTAATAAACACCAAGAAAAGTGAGTTCTTTATGCACGAGATTCATTTTCTCGGTCATATAGTGTCAAAGGATGGAGTCAAGATGGATCCTGCAAAAGTTGAGGCCATAAGGAGTTGGCCAATTTTGAAAAATCTGCATGAAGTCAGAAGCTTTCTTGGGTTGTGTTCATACTATTGGAGGTTTATAAAGTACTTTGCAGAAATTGCTTCTCCTTGCATGCTTTACAAAAGAAAGCTGTACCGTTTCGGTGGGGACCAAAGGAAAATGCAGCTTTTGAAGAGCTGAAGCAAAAATTGTGTTCTGAACCCGTTATTATCTTGCCAGATCTTGCAAAACCCTTCGCTGTAACTTGTGATGCATGTGGGAACAGCATAGGAGGCACTTTGATGCAGGATGGGAGAGTGGTTGCATATGAGAGTAGAGTTCTCAAAGATGCTGAATTGTACTTGCAGACATACGAGAAGGAAATGTTAGCAGTGATACATGCTTTGACCACATGGAAACATTACCTTCTTGGAGCTGATTTTTATGTGCAAACTGATCATCAGTCACTTAGATATTTTCTCATTCAGAGAAAATTATCTGAAAAGCACATGAGATGGGCTAACTTCCTCTCAATGTTTCATTTTCAAATTGTACATGTGCCGGGTAACAAAAATGTCGTGGCTGATGCACTTTCCAGGAAACCACAGCCTGAAGCAGTCTCCAAGAAACCCAGTGTTTCAGCAGTGAGCATTGCTTACAACAATGTGTTAGATGTGATGAAAGATCAGTATGTTAATGATGCTGATTTTTCAACTATTTATGAACAGCTTTCTGATGGTCAAAGGCATGATCACTATATGTTGAAAGAGGGTTTCATTTTGATGCATGGACGACTCTGTGTCAGTGATCAGATGCGACAGAAAGTCATAATGGAAAGTCATGCTCCTCCATATGCAGGACATAGGGGAATTACAGCAACAATTACAGCAGTGGAGCAATACTTTCAATGGCCATTTTTGAGGAAAGATGTGGAAGAATATGTGAGAACATGCATGGTTTGTCAGAAAGTAAAGTTTGACAGGCAGAAGGCACCTGGGTTGTTACACCCTTTGCCAATTCCGGATAGACCATGGCAAAGTATAGCTATGGATTTTGTGTTTGATCTTCCACGTACTCCTACTGGACATGATGGATTGTGGACAATAATTTGCAGGTTTAGCAAACAAGCCCACTTTGTGCCAGTAAGAAAGAAAATTACAGCAGATCAAATGGCCAAATTGTTTTTGCAGCATGTCTTCAAGTATCATGGGATGCCTGAATCCATAATCAGTGATAGAGATCCGAGGATGACCAGCCTCTTTTGGAGAGGACTGTTTGAAAATATGGGCACTACGCTGAATTTTTCGTCATCTTTTTACCCTCAGTCTGATGGACAATCGGAGCAGGAAAACTCTACCATCTTGGATATGATTAAATGCTATGTCTCAGACCACAAAAGCAAATGGGAGCATTATTTGCCTTTGCTGGAATATGCTTACAATAATACGGTGCACACATCCACAGGTAAAGCACCTTTTGAAATAGTGGAAGGTGCCAGGAAGATACCTCCCATTTTGCATACAAAAGATCTTCGAAGCTGATCGTTTTGTGGAAAGCCTTGAAGAGGCTTACAAGAAGATCAAATATGCCTTGCAAAGAAGTCAAGACAAGCAGAAAAGAGCAGCAGATAAGCACCGCAGGGAATTGGTATTCACAGAAGGTGATTGGGTTTTGCTGCGTTTTCAGAAGGCAAGGCTGGAAAATAAGAAAGGCAAGGAAAGGTTGTACACAAAGCTGAACATGCGTTACTATGGTCCTTTCCAGGTTTCTGCAAAGATAAACGAGGTAGCTTACAGGCTGAAGTTGCCTCCGCATTGGAAGATACATAATGCCTTTCATGTGAGCTTATTAAAGCAATATCATGGAGATATTCCCGAGGATGTACCTGATGAGGTGCAGCCTGAAGTGGAAGAACAGAATGAACTTCTGGTCCCAGAGCAGATTCTGGCACACAGAGATAGAAAGCTCAAGGGTAAAGTTATCCGTCGCTACTTGGTAAAATTTCAGAATTACCCATCACTTGATGCGAAATGGATGGAGGAAGGTGAACTGGCAGATTCACGTGGGATATTGCAGCTTTACCTTGATGCTTTCCAATTAGAGCCGACTGCGGTCCAGGCTCCTACAGGTAGTTCAGCAGAGCGAGCGTCTGGAGCATTACCTGATGTTCGAGAGGGGGGTAGCACCTCCACTTCCTCAGTACAGACGGGCTCACTATGATTTCATAAGGTCGCTTGATGACACTGTGTATGTTTCATCCCGAGATACTGAGCTGATAGTATTTCTGCTGTGAGACTTCATGATATTGATGCATCTTGACTATTGATCGCCGAGGATCACATAGATTTTGAGCAGTATATATGGATGGATGCATGCCTCTCCTAGCCATATTTTCACTGTCTCTGTATACTATAGCTATGGCTTTCTTGTATACTCTTTTATGCTATATTTCATGCTCGCTCCTGTGTTTTGGGGCAGCAAACTGTGGTTTGCTGTTTCAAGAGAAGGGTATGTCACGGGGGCGTGAAATTCTAAGTACTTTAATGTACTACAAGACCGTGACAACTTTGGTTTTAAAAGTCCAAGCATGGGCTTAATAATGTGTAATTAAACGCGGCATGGTGCCTAGCACATAAGCGTAATTAATCCCTAGGCCCAAAGGCATTCCAAGGAATTAAAAGAGTGGTTGTTAGGAAATGATGATGTGGCATTTTTAATGGGCCCCCTAGAGGGCCATGTACCTTCAGTGGCCCCCCTAGAGTTCCAGGTGGCTCTAGTGCCTTCTACATGCTCCTTTGCCATTCCTGGACCTTGCTGGGCCTTCTAAACTTCACATGTGTGGTTTTCTCTCTCATCTCCTCCCTTTGTTGAGATTTTGGACTGGTTTTTCAGCCTCCCTCCTTCAGCTGAATTCCGTTTTTCTTCATAACTTCTTACCCGTTTGGATTCCTCGACTTCCGTTTGGCCCGATGGCTTCCCCTCTGCCTCCCCTTCGTAGTGATATGCTTTTCCCTCCGTGCGTTTGGTAGAACGGGCAGAGCTGAGCACTTCTTTTGCTGGTCGAATTTGCAAAAGTGGCTTTTTCTGGACCTTTTTTCTTCTACCGCCTCCTGGGCCTCTCCTCTTGCTACAGCTTTCTGTTGAATTTCGAGTGGTCCGACGCGCTGGTTGATTGGTTTTTCTCAGTTTTGGAGGACTTTCCGACGATGAAACTTCTCCAAAACCTTCTCAATGCATTCCTCTCTGAAGCACGCTTCTTTTGAGCCCAAGAACTCCCACTTCTTCGCGATAGAAGTGCTTCTTTTCGCATTTTTCAGTGGAATTCTTGCTGGTCGGCTCTTGTAAATGCTCTTTCTTCATGCCTTTGCACTCCTCTTTGGCTGAGCATGCAATTGGGCATTGGCTACTATGTCCTCTTGGCGATTGAGGATTGATGGGTGAACAACTTGAAGTCATCCAGGCACCAAGCTCTTAGGGGCTGTTTCAATCTTTCCTCCATCTGGCTAGGTCTGCAACCAAACAACATACCCAAGACATCATATCCCAGGCATAAATCCAGATTACATGGACCGTTAAGCTCCAACCGTGGTTCTGTGTTGTTGTCATAGCCTTTGTCTAACCCTGAGTCCTCAGGTCCTGTCGAACAATCCCCCTCTGCTTTAGCAACACCAGCCAAGCACTCGTCACTGTCCATCACCGTCACAAAGTTTTTTTACTCCTCTCCTGACCAATCCTCAATGTTTGACATCTTGACAGTAACACCGGGGTCCATATCCCTAATCTCAGCAGCACTCTGACTTGCCACCAATAAAAGTTCCTCTGTCACTACAAGCTGAACTGAACCCTCTGACTCTGAGCTGGCACCCTTCTTCTTTTTGCAATCCTTCACAAAATGTCCTGGCTCATCACAATAGAAGCTCTTCTTCTCTTTCTTTCTCTTCTTCTTGTTGTCTTCATTTGAAGAGTTCGTTCCGTTGTCATATTTCTGAGTCTGCAGCACTTGTAAGTCTCCTTCACCTCTTGGATGTAGGCCCAAGGATGCCCTCCTGCTCCTGAACTGGATGCTCCAAGTGATGAAGAATGGGGGCCCAAATGCCCCCTTTAATAGGGGCTGGTTACCCCACTGGAACAGACCCTCCAGCTGACTCAAACAGGCCTCCCACCGACCCCTTCTGTTCAGCCTATAAATCCCCTCCTGGGGGCACAATCTCAGGCCTGGCTGGCCCTGCCTGGCCACGTGACAGGCTGCCACTGGCCCAGGCAGGCCCGCCCACCCATATCCAGTCTCATTCCCAAGCCCTTTGGCACTCCATAACAGCCATGATTGCTGTCTTTTCTGTCTGCAACAGATCCGCCTCTGTTCAGCCCTGTTCTAGGCCCTGGAAAGCTTCCAACCAGTCAGTACTGAGGTTTCCCTGCAGATACTTGTCCTTTCCATCCATGGACAGCCCTATGGCACTCCTGCACCACTTCAGCCCACCATGGTGGCCCTGATCTGCCAGGTATCTCCTCTCTCTCTGCTGTTCACATGGCAGCCCATGTGGCAGCCCCATGCCTACTCCTATTGTTCTATGGTCCAGCCCCCCAATGCACTCCTCATATGGGGGCTCATAGGTGGGGAGGTGACCAACCCTAATCCAACAGCTAGATGGCGAGACTAGAGTGGCCACAGGTGGAACATGGTGACTGCCCATCACTAGGCTGCAGCGCACAACCCAGATGTTCCACGTTGTGATGCTGGCCATTGTCCCCCACCACACATCCTTTGTAGAAGAGAGGGGATGATACTGAGGTGTGAGATTGCCTCATGTAGCTCGTTCCTATGGATGCTTTGTCCATGTGTCCTATAGGCTAGGGAGACCCCATCAATGTGGAAGGCTCTCTCTCTCTCTCTCTCTCTCTCTCTCTCTCTTTGCTGCCCACATGGCAGCCCATGTACTGCCCATGTGGCAGCCCCATGCCTACTCCTATGATTCTATGGTCCACACCCCCGATGCACTCCTCATATGGGGGGCTCACAGGTGGGGAGGTGACCAACCCTAATCCAACAGCCAGATGGCGACGAGAGTGGCCACAGGTGGAACATCACTAGGTTGCAATGTAAAACTGAGATGTTCCATGCTGTGATGCTGGCCATTGTCCCCCACCACACATCCTCTAGAGAAGAGAGGGGTCGATGCTGATGTATGGGATTGCCTCACGTCGCTCGTTTGTGTGGATGCTTTGTCCATGTATCTTGTAGGCTAGGGAGACCTCATCAATGTGGAAGGCATGACTCCCCTTGTCAAATAGGCTGCCATGCCACAAGTGAAGTCTTGCTAGATCCTATGCATGTGAGCCACAATCTGTATGGATCCCAACCAGATCCTCTGAGCAATAGGGTCAACTCCTTAAATAGTATGGGATCGTCTCCAAAACTCCATCCGTGCAGCGGTGGCATCGCCCATCCATCCGAATCTGCTTCAGGCAAGGGCCTATAGGTAAACCCCTGTTGTGGGTGACCAACCAGAAGAAGTAAGAAATTTTCCATGGCCACAGGCTAGACCATAATCGAGTCCAGAATCTAGATCTAACCTCTTGGGATACCTGTTGCTCAGCCTGGTGTCTCTTTTGAAGGAGTCCACGCCGATGCCTCCATCTAGAGCTGCCATCTTATCCGTGTCGTGTAAGAGAAGAGGGCCACCTCACCCACTCGCTCTGTGTGGCTTACTCTAGATGGCCAAAACCGCTCTCCAGGATCCCAACTGGACCTCCCAAAAGGACTATCCTTCCTAGAGCTAAAGGCTCCACTAAGGGCCATCCTGATCTGAGACACTAGGAGGGTCGATGAACCACTCCTTGCCCAAACGGCATGCTACCGTGATCATCTGCCAATGAAGTGAATCCATCTTTCTATCTATCTCTGCATCTCTCTTGGCCACTGGCTCGAGGAGTCTCCTGGCCCCTCTTTGAAGAAACTGGCTGGGTCACTGCCATGCCTAATCATAATCCTGAGGGGTACCCCTGTCCTGAAAATTGACCTAGCCACGTGCTATTTGCCCATGTCTGAAGTGTTGCCTGCCACAACTCAAGGATGGCTGCATTTGCCCTACCCCTCGAAAATGAGAGATAGCTTCGAGCTGTGCCTGTGCCTTGTTGGGAAGCCTACTCCATAAAAGAGCTAGTTGGGCCACTGTCCTACTGTGCCCACCCTACGTGAATCTGCTGTCTAAGCACGAGACCTTTCTAATCTCGAATCTTCGGATGCCAAATAAGGTGTTGACGCTAGAACTCCTTGCAACGAGGTTGAGCCGAGATGAGTCCTCCTGCCAGTCTTTGTTAGGCTTTGTACAGGCTCCACATCAATGGGGGGCCCTTCCCCGTGAGAGAGGCTGGAAAAGATCCAACGATGAGATTGTTGCCACTATCCACCTATGCGTGGGGTATTCCTGAGAAGCCTCTGCTAGAGGAGGAGCTTCCATGACTTTGTGCCTGGAGTGAGACCGCACACCACTAGCTTGCCTAGGAGGGCTCTACTCTGCATCTCCAAATCAATGATGCCCAAGCCTCCTCATGCCTGTGGCATGATCACTGTCTACCATGCATCTCTGGCTTTGTATCCCTTGTGCCATCCGATGTGGCCCATAAGAAGTTGTGCACCAAGCACCTGAGCTACCCATGCAGCCCCTATGAAAGCACTAGCAAGAGGCTATGTACCAAGCCGTGGCGTGAAGGACCTAGTTCGCCACTAAAGTGCTACTTGCTAGGAGAGTTTGGCCGAGCTCCAACACAGAAGCTTGCGCCGAACACACTCCAGAACCAGGGTGATTTGTTGCTGTGTTGAAATATCAATACCCACCTGGCAGCCATGGTATCTCACTGTGTGCCCCCGCAAAATCAGGGTCAAGGTGTTATGTGATATGTATCAAATGCCAGATTAGATCTCTGTATAAGTTTCAACTTACTCAGCAACAAATTTGGTCCAATTGATCCGAGCCCCAAAGGCCTCGCAATATACAGCCAAGGCTCCCTAACCGTCTCAAGGCTCGTTGTTGTTCTGTCCACATACAAGGTGCCGTGCGAATTATGAATCCAACAGCTCCTTTTGCCAAATCGACAGCCTCATCTTGGTTAGGCCTGTAGCCCGATAGTGCAAAAAGTAACCCAGCGCCTCAACTATGAAAAGGAAAAGGAAGGGTGCAAGGGGACAACCCTGTCATACTAAGCGGGAAAGAGAAAATGCCTCACCCGTGTGGCCACCAATAAGCACTTGACTAGAACTTCTTGCATAAAGAGCGGAGTCCCCTCAGATCCACCTTTCTGAGAAGCCCAACTTTTGTATAGTTTCCTCCAAGGACCACTTAACCCTGTCACATAAGCCTTCTCGAAATCTAAGAGAAGGATAGCTGGAGGTTGTGACGACTTCTGAGCCCAATCCTCGGTCTCCCAAATTGTGAAGATGTTGTCCAGGATGCCATGCTTCTCAAGAAAACTGGTTTGCTTGTTGTGAATGATGTTAGATAGGTGGGGTCTCCACCGCAAGCTCAAGACCTTAGCTAAGATCTTGTATGCGGTATCCAACGAGGTGATTGGTCTCCACTGGTGGATGTCTACCTATCCCCCCCCCTTTCGGGACCAAGCAAATCCAGCCCCAACTCAAGGATTAAGTGAGCCTGAGTCGAAAATCTCCTGACAAGCCAACCGCAGTGGGTGTGGGAATATGCTCCCAAAGGATTTGAAAGAAGGCCGGGGTCAGACCATGCAGTTCTAAGGTGGGGGGGCCTCCTAGAGCTCCTCATTAATGAACAGTGCCTCTAACCACTTGCTTAAGTTCGGTGGGACTACTATTGGGACCTAATCCCACATTGTCTCTCAGGTTACAAGACTCGAGGCAAACTCCACCTTGGACTAGAATGACTGTCGATAGAAGTCCGTGGTCATCTCAAGAATCTCATGAGGGTCCATGTGCATCTGCCCTTGCACATCATGCAACCCCTACTGAAGCTGCATCCCAGCTGGGCGTGACCCAACGGTTTTGAAGAATTGTCTGGTCATCTTGTCTACTTGTTGCACCCATCTGGCTTGGAAGAAGTGGTACAAGAACTCGGCTTGCCAGACCTCTGTGGCATGGAAGTCAATCTTTGCACTCTCATATCGATCACTGAGCCAGTGGGAGCTTGTATCTTGCTCTTTGAGTCCTCTATGGATGCTGAGTCCCATCTCAATGCTCTTTCTCGCTCCTGCAGAGCATATCTTCGTCTAAGTGCTTGGAGCTGTAGCTCCTCATTGCTCTGCTGTATCATATCCATAGCCCACTCATCCCTGGGCCCACCCTTGGGTTGCCGTTAAATCTCAGCTATTGCATACTGCACCTCCTCCTCTTGAAGTAGATCATCTGGGATGCGAACTTCTTTTGGGGAGTCCATGGTAGGACTGCTCTAGGTGAAGCATAATAGGCGAGTGATCTGACATTGTAGTGCTTGCTAGAATGCTCGTGGAGCCCCCCTGTGCATCGCCCAACGTAAACTTGTGAAGGTGCTTCAACAAGTGTTCATGCCTCCTCTGCCCGAAAGAAAAGAGGATGCTGCCAGGGAGCCTTGTGAACTCCACCTCTCTCTATGAATCTCGGTCATTGATCACGAAGGTGAACTGCTTTGAAGTACTCCTCTAGTCAACGTCTGGAAGGCATTGTGTGAACTGGATCCAAAAAGCAGGACGGTGTTGTCTACAAGTAGGTGCGCACATATTCAGGTTCCCAATCTTGGACTCACCCACGCAGAGACCCATCCAAACTGCTCGGCTTGTGACAAGCTTGCCGTGATGAAAGACCTCTGGGGCCATTGCCTGGGATATTGAAAGCAAACACCTCCACTGTGGCCTTTTGCGGGGGACCACTCCTATGGGCCTCTCCTCGGGAGCAGTTGGTGGCGGCGACTGATGTCCGATTCTGAAAACATATGCTCTTGTATCAAAAGAAAATCCATCGCCCGTCCTACCACTACCCTCTGCAACTTGTGACTATGTAACATATGTTGTGGCTGACTATGCGCACGATCGTGAAACCCATGCACGTTCCAACTCACCATGGTCCAACTCATGGGGAGGAGGATAAAGAGAACAAGGCTCGTCTATGAGTGGGGGCCTGCACCACAACCTCTGACTTTTGTGACTATGAAGGGGGCTTGGAAAGAGAGTAGTTTGTAACTGTACGTCCGTAAGACAACTTGCCGTGCCCAGTGCATCATGACGGAGACATCAGCCCCAAAGTTGTCGGCACATTGCTGAAGCGTCAAGTATGTTGGGTGTGTGAACTCCACCTCTGGCTCCAAATGGATCATTGCTATTCCATGCATGTGCCCGGCCTCTTTGCAATAAAGCCGAGCTAGAAGATAGCTGAAGTACCATTGGTGAGCTATAAATCTATTCCCTGCGGGCCCATCCACTACTCCATCAAACAATTGCTTTTCCATCATTTAATCGAATAGAGACGGGGTCCACTGCTCTCCTCCTATGGTCGTTACTCATTGCTCTAGTATGTTCTACAATTTGATCTAGTAATTGGGGAATCTCTTTATGTATTATATAGTTCCATTTATGATGTGTGTACATCAATAGTTAACTAAGGTAGAATCTACTTGATTGCTGATCCTTCTATGGACTATAGGTCACTAGTAAATTCTCTCTCTCTCTCTCTCTCTCTCTGTGTCCCTATCTCTTCCCCCTCCTTCCTACTACTTCGGGGAAACAAATTTTTTAAATATAAAAGGAACATACTTAACGGACCCCTATTTTGTTCTCCATACGATGCACGTACCGTTACGTGTGTCATACGGCACCTAACATATGGTATAACCTTGGCATTCATCATATTGATGAGCGGCATACACCATTTGGAAAGCTTATTTAGAGAGCTTTCAGCTGATGCCATGTCAACAGCACGAGTCAGCAAATATCTGATGACTGCTAGTACATATGTTGTAATTTGGACCCAATTTTTTTTGACAGGTCAGCAAATGAATCACTTCTAGAATTCTATAGAGAATTTCCCATATGTAGATGTTTATGTACAATTGTCTCAATTTTGTAGCATAGAAACTTCTACAATCTGCAAGACATCTACCTCTAAAAATCTCCACTAGCTTTATAAAAGAGTGGCACTAGAAAGGTGTCTCAATAATTGAGAAGCCAGAGTCTGCTGCCTCCACTAGAATTTTCATATTCATTTTGCCTTTCTTCCATTGCAATAGAAAACGATTAAAATTTATCGCAGCCCCTCTGTCTACGTTGAAGCTGCTTACTTGCTCTCTTGGTCTCCAAGTTGCGAGCTTGATGTTATTGCCCTCCTCTCCTTCTCTTATAGTTTCAGATGCCTTGTGCAAAATGTGGGCTTGCACATTGTCTGTTATCCCTACCATCTCCCAATATCGGTACATTGAATTCAGGAGTACATGCTGCATTTGAGGGCAGCAGCCATATTTTCAGATTTGCACCCATCATGCTAGAATTGTTTTGAATTAAGATTCCATAATGGCCAGTTGTGGCTTCAAGGCATTCGAATCTCACAATATGAAATGTTGGTGTTGAGAGAAATGCAATCTTCTTCAAGGGTGCGACATATCGAGCTAAGCATAGTTTCTATTGGGAAGGCCTTTGGAAACATGTGGTATAGTATACCTCGAAAATGTTTACCATGCACAAAGCTACGTGGACAACAAACTCCGGGTTGGGTTGTTGTAGTCATTATCCATTCTACAGGAAAGTGGACAGGTATTGCCATGGGGATACCCTCTACAGATAAGGGTGGGACATTATCTATGTGGTGATCAACAGGCTGACCAAACAAGCCCATATGATGTCCACGTGGTTATTCAGCATCTCAGGTTGCTTGGTTTGTTGATATTGTGTTTAAACATCACAGCTCTTTTAGGTGATTTGTAGCAGACGAGTAGACTATGTTCTTAACTTAGTAGTCTACATTGGCTAACTAATCGAGTATGGAATCATAATGGAGTAACTGAAGTTGAGGGAGTTACATAGATGTGTATGCATACATGTGGGTGATGGTGCAAGAATCCAAGGCTATGCAATTGGCTTCCCTCTATATGCCACGGGCTGAAGGGTACCCATGGCATGATTGTTGGTGACAGAGATGTGGACTTTATGGATCACTTTCAATAGGAGCTATTTACTATTGTGGGCACTTTGTTCACTCCGCTACAACATAACATCCTGAGACGGATGGTCAATCTGAGAGGGTGAACGAATGGATGGAGCAGTATGTGAGGTGTATATGCCATTACATTGAGAAATCTTGGAATAAATGACATGGATGTGCAGTTTTTGGACTGCCCTCTGGGTAGCCTTAGCAACGATGCAATTTTGGGAAAGCAGAAATTAGGCATTTCTTGGAAGTGCATTTTTCCTATTGGCTCTTCTTCATTGGACTTCAATGCAGACTTTAAAGTGGTTGACTCTCTCTCTCTCTCTTTTCCCTTCTTTATCTCCTCAAGTCTTCTTACATAGGATCTCCACCTTTTCTCCCACACCCTCCCTTCTCTCTCTCTCTCTCTCTCTCTCTCTCTCTCTCTCTCTCTCTCCCCTTTATCTCCTCCAGTCTTTCTCCACTCCATTTCCAGTGGATTCCTTTTTGTTTACTTTTTTGATCTTGGGCAGGCCTTATGAATGATTGAATATCATTCACCTTGTTTCTTACAATAGCACCAAGTACTTATCTATAGAGCCCATTTGAGGCCATGTATAAGATAGATTGTCTAGGCATCCGAAACCCATTCATGGGAAAGGACAACTTTCGATGCAATTTGCCTCGTATGGAGTCTTTCTCAAGAGTCAAGACCACTTTGATAATAGCCTTGCTGATTGTGCTGAAGGACCTTGGAAGATTCCTCCCCATCACCATCCTCAAACCCATCTTCATGATTGGTTAGTTCTTCCCTTTTGTGACCCCATTTTTGGTAGGATGCGCATGTTGCGATCAATGGCCCTTTGATACATTTATTCTTACAATAGGAATAGAAAGCCTCTGAGTAAAATTCACCCTTTGTTTGCTTGCGATGAGTTAGTTATTTTCATGTCGCATTCTCAATTTTAGCTTTCTATCCTTCTCAAAGGCTTGCTATTTCATTGCTAGAAAGTAAACTTCGATCATGAGATTGAATTGTCAATGAGGTTTAGGACCCTGAATTTGGAAAATTTCCGTGTTTTCTCACAGATGTCGGATGTGGTCATGAACGCAGCCTCTTTTGAGAATATGCTTGTCGATCCTCCATGCAAGTGTGGCACATTTTTTCTGCATATGTGGAAGAGTGCTATCGCTCATGCGATCAAACCTCTCTTGCCACAACTTGAGTGTGTTGCTTGATGATCGACTAGAAAGCTGTGATCTTGTAAAAGTCACCGTCTTAATCCGTCGTGCAGGCCCTTTCATGTGTCTTTTCACCTAATCACAACTTTCTTGTCGTGTAGAATTTTGGACTTTAGAACAACAAAAATCTGAGTTTGTACAAAAAGTTCATCGGAAAGTACCTTTTTCTTCATTTTTGCTGTGAGAGGAATATTTGCAAGTCCCTTGAGTGGACAGTGTGTGTTGTCTTCCACCATCATTAATGGGGTCAGATGTGTAGGCTTCAAGATCTCAAACCGCCCTTGCTTGTTGGACATTCAAACCAGCCTATCTTGTTGGACATGAGCATGGACTCCCATTGTCTCAATGTTCTCTTCTCTGTGGGAACTTGTGAGAGCCTTAAAATGCTGTACCATGAGAAGGTGGTCTACTTATAGTGAAGTTGGCTGAATCTGACTTCGATGTTTCCGTGCTTGGCTTCACCTTCTCTGGAGTATTTGTCCAGCTGCAGGGACTCGAATGGAGCCAACTACTAGGATAAAACCTGCAAATTTGCTGTTTTTAACGGTGTAAAGAGAGAATCTTGATTTTCTCTACACACTTTTTGGTGCACATGATGATAAAAACAGTCTATCGAGGAAACTATACAGCTGGAAGGACTCAGCCAAACTCCGAGGTAATGGAGAGTAAGTGCTCTCAGAAGGTTTGAAGCAGGTGTTGGTAGGCAGAAGGCAAGTCCAGGCCACAGAGGGTTACCATAGATTTGATACAATCTTAGAGGGAGGGGACTTAATGTTCCTGTAAGTTTGACAATTCCTAGATTGGACTTTTAGCTTGTGTGTTGGGGCGATGGCACCACGAGCCCATTATTTCAATGAAAGTTTGAAAGAATACTAAGCTCAGACTTCATTAAAAGAGAGATGCTGGTTTTGGAAAGGAGTTCACTGTGGTCACTCTTGCTGTAGCTTTCTTAGATGTTTAGGGTAAAACATTAGATTGAAATTTTGGTTGGTTTGCTTTTCTTGGTTTTCCAAGATGCAAATTCTGTTTGCTGCGTTGAAATGAGCCCATTAAACTTTCTGTTTATTGAATTTGTTAGTACCCTTTTGGTTTACAATCTTATTAGTTTGCCTTTGATCATGATTTGCTGAGCTTGTATCCTAGTGCATATGCTGTTAGGATTATATTGGCCAGTCAAGAAATTTGATTGTCTTCATTGTGTACTTCATATACTTACTAAGTTCTTGCTGTGTCATGTCTCAACTTGGGGTGCCAGAAAATGCCAACTATCCAGGTGATTAATACCTTTTGTTGCCATTATACTTGAGTGTTGTAAATGTAATGTCCACATAGAACGATCTCCACTTGTGTGTAAGTTTATTTAATCTTAGAATGATATTTTGGAAGCTCAATTTTGACATTGATATGTATATTTGTGTTTTAGTTATGGAAAGATGGAGAGAAATGCGACGAAGTCATTGGAGGCCACAAGGCTTGGTTGGTGATAGATGAAGTTCGAGAGATGCTGCAAAAGCATCTAAGGTAATGCAACAGGTGTATATGTGTATTTAATGTGATGAAGCTTTCATCCCGTGTATCATATTTTTCTGAAAAGAATGTTTCCATGTGAACACCTCTACAATGTTCGGTTTTTATTGTCTTTGTCCTGATCTCATTATTGGAAAGCTGTCAAGGTTGTATCATTTTGTCCCCTTTCTTTAGCTTTCCATTGCACTTGACTTGTCCCCTTGTTGATAATTAATTTCTTTGTTACTTTGAATTTGATCAAGATTCCCACCCTTGACACGTGTGGGGCATTGATTTGCAATAATTATGTGCAGATAGGTTCATGTTTAAATGACTTGGTGACATCACAATGCAAATGCTTCAGATTCCAAGTATGAATGTGTGGCATGGGTGCTTGTTTAATCAGTAGTTTTGAATGGGGTCATTTCTGAGACACAGTGATGGAAAGATGGTATACGCCTTTAGCCCTGAGTCGTCCTCCCACATACTTCCTCACTAGCAACTGTATTTTAATGCAAATTTAAAATGCACTCTAGAGGGCACACACTTGCAGAATGCTTGAAGGTACGAAGGAGACCCCAAAGTAGAATGTTGTGCCAATTGGCCTTTCTGATGCTAAATGGTGTACATGCTTGCAATCTTTTCCTGCAAGCCGTTTTTGTCAGGAATTTCATTACCTGTTTTCCTTCATTAGGCTGATGTCCGAATTTCAATTGTACGCATATTTTATGAAGAAGCAATTGCTAAGATGAAACAACCCGTGTAGTGCTGTAATCATTTGGCCTTCTTCATATGTGGCCATCAGCATTTGTCTGTGCTTTAGGTTGTAATTTAGGCAGCTAAGTTAATGGACATCTTTGGTAAATATCTTGTTCATAAGGCTTCGAATCACGTGTGTCTCATCTTGTGACATGCTTGGTTCTGGTTGGAGTTTTGATCAGTATTTCTTTTAGACATTGCAGTTTATTACAGCTTGATTGATTGCTTGGGCTAATCGCTATAGAACTGAATGCTCATTTGGCTCCACGCCTGAAAGTACATCTATTAGCATACACTCTGCAAAGCACTTTCAACGAAGGTGAAATGAAGAACCTCCAATCTGCAAACAATTTCCGATGGGCTCTGAGTTCCTGTAATGGGGACCATTGAAGAAAATGTTAATGCTTTCATTCTGTATGATAGCGTGGTTCGTTCAGAGCGCTGGTATTGTTTGACATGAGGGATTGGATGGAGTGCCTACAACATCATTGCGGCACCAAGACGATTTTTTGTGGAGTTGCAAGCGAGAGGCTAGAGTGGTATTGCAATTATGCAAAACTAATCCTTATAGAGTGTGTAACATTCCATGTTAACCCTTTTTATCTAAGGAATGTTATCACTTATGCAATCACGAGTCACAAGGTTCTCTGCCTTGGCTATGCCCAAAATGATTTGACTCCCTTGCACATGCACATATGGCATCTAACTTCTACTCAATTGCATTGTGGATTTGCACAATCCACCTCAGTGCCATGTATATGGGGGGGGGTTGCCAAGGGACATGGGTTTAAGCCATGAAGGGGTATGCCTCTTTAACTATATGTATACATGCAATGCAAGTAACAGAGAGTCAGCTACTCATTCTTCATCCCTTTTGGCTCGTGTGTACTTGATCCATGCATTGAGAGTCTCGTGTGCATGTTTATCCCCTGTTGGGGATGAGGCCCCAACAATGAATTCAGAGGCAACTTTACTATTTACCTTTAGGTCCTTCTTGTGAAATAAAGTATCAATATTTGATTTGTTAATGAAGGACCGTGTATTTCTTGGCTGGACTAGAGCTTTCACGTCCAAAGTGTGGAGGTGTCGCATCATATATTGATTTTGATAAGTTTGTCATGCTCTTGTAGATGCAGTCGTGTATGCTTGTGTTTTGCAAACGGGTGGGCCATAGACCACCATTATTCTATGCAGAGAGTAAACCTCTCTTTAAAAGGTTGAAAATTATTGCCTCCATAATGGATTTTTCCTCTTGGATTCTTGTATTGGATTGCTTGTGGTATGCTTGTATTGGAATTAAAAAAAGGGTCGTGCTCACTTCTCACTGCTTGCTCTTATTGTTTTGCTCACTTTTCATCGCTCGCTTTATCGACTGCCTTGGCATATGCATCGCCAATGAAGGTGCACCTAACTCCAACCAAAAAAATAGCCTCAAAAAATTGCACCACGATTGGATAATACATGCCCTTTGAATACTGACAAACTCGAGATGCCATTTGAGTACTGACAAAAGTACACAAAGTCATAGACAAAGCATTATAATTGACCTCCTTGTTTTTCTTCCATGCTATCACACCACCTTTTCCCTTGTCTAGGCATCACCTCCATTTGCAACAATTTAACCCATAGTGTGGAGAACAAGAGTGCCCCACCAAAATGAGGCCCACATCTGACCTAAGAAGTCCACTAGATCCACTACCCACATCCGCATCTGGTTCTTGATGGCCCATGAGCAAACTTCAACATGTCTTTTGAATGACATTGCATTGCTAGCATGCAATCTAGGTGTTTCGCTCCTACTTCACCTCCCTTTGTAAAGTACTCAGGAGAACTTCTAGCTGATCTTCATGTTACTTGACACGAAATGACCTTCAGGTACTATGCTAGGATTTTTAATGTCCTTCGGTGTAGCAACTCTGCATCTATGCTCTGGACATAATCTTCATGGAGATGGCGTTTGCCTCCCTCACTCGTGATTCCAAGACTATGAGGCGAGTCTCCATCTTTTGCATCCATTATTCTTGGATTCTCATTGTGGCGTTGTCCGTTGGTAGTGTGGCGACTTCGAACCACAAATCTGTAAGCTTTTGCTAAGATTCATGGTTGGCCACCAACCATTGGCTTGCCATATCCAACAAGAAACACACACAAGTCTCCAACTAAGAAGGCTATGAATTCGACTGTGTTAGCCTCCATGGTATGACCATCGTCATGACTTTTGTAGGTGTAAAGATGGATGAAACAAAAGAATTCGAGCAAGTCACTTGATTTGTAGACACAACTCTCTCTTCAGCTTTGTAGATGTCACTTGTGCCATGCTTGCAGCTATTGATTAAAGAACTCTCTCCCACCACTACTACAAAATGAACCTAAACCCAAGAGTGCTAACAACAATCAAACTCATTGCTATAGAACTCTCCAAATTGTTTGGCCTGATATCATAAGTGTTGTGGCTGAAGAACCTAGTGTTGTTGTGATGGTCACTGTGGACATAGGAGTAGTCGAGGAGTCCACCAGACAGACTACTAGTGTCAAAGAGGTAGGTCTAGTTGATGTTGCCTCTGTTGCATAACCCTTCACCTCATCTTGCCAGTTTTTCTTCCCATGTTTGGTGGAAGGTGCCTCTTCACGTTCTTCCCAAGGACCATCTGGCACCAAAGCATGAATCTTGACAGTGTTATGTCGTGGAACCACTCTGTTCTGCATCATGGGAAACAAGAGAGAGAGAGAGGGAGAACTTGGATGATCCTCATGTTTATAGAGTATCCTTTTGCCATCGTCGTCACTTCCCTTTACGCTTCTACATGCAACCTTTCTTTGAGCACCCATGCCCAAGCCATTGGTTGAGCCTCCACCAAAAATATCAAACTACGCGTAGAAGGGTGATCTTGTATGTCTTTGCTTGTGGGAGCACCTCCTTTTATCTAGTGAAAACACTCTTGAATCAATAGGTTAACATAATTGTTGAGCTTATACTCACCCCTAATTCCTTTTCTAAACTTGGTCGTCATGGCAATCTCGTTGAGCATCCCCTCCAACTAGCTTTCTCCAGTAGTTGTTGGTAGAAACAACTGATTATAGATGAGCTTCATTGCTCCTAAGAAAGAAACTTGGTCTCGCTTTGTGAGCTACTGACATAGATGAAGTGCTTGAGGAAGGATGTCCACCCAAGCCCAATTGATACTATTGTAGTTGTAGATGTGCAATAAGTGAAGCCAAACATCCGTGTTGATATCCTCATCTATACAACATACACCCCCATGCTGGCAAGATGAAGAATAATGAGCAACAAAAGGCAAGAGCAATAGAATTGCATGGAGATCTAGAGCAACAAAGGCGATCTAGTGGTAGAGGATGCAAGTGACCCAAATTAGTGTTTCCCACTTCTAATTGAGGGAACTTGCATGACGGTGGGGACAAGCCCTGAGGAGTAATCATAATTAAAATCACCATCATCCCATGGTCACTAGAGTCTTGCAAATTAAGAAGCCACCCTCATTTGGATTAAGGAAATGAGCACCTCCTTCTTAACCAGAAAAGGGAACTCAATGTGGCCTTCATGATAATAGTGATGCAACCAGATCCCATTAATTGGACGTGGCAACGTGTGTCCCTATAGATCCACCAAAAACAAGGATGTGGTTCTACATTCATCAAATATCTAGAATGGCCAAGACCATTGGATCTTTAGTTTACCTGGCATTCTACCCATCCAACTATTGAAAACCAACACCAGTTGGCTACGCTTGAAAAAATTCTTGTTGGATGCCAAATTGACTCTTCAATTCCTACGGGCCTAAACCACCTTTGTTAGAGAGTAACTCTTCATTTGGAATTGTTCCAATTGCTCCAACACATGTAGATGATATTCCATGGACTTTTGTCGAAGCAGCCAATCCATGCCATGTGGAAGCTTGACACACCATACTCAAGAGGAGTAATGGTCTCCATATTGAATGCCAGTTTGAAGGATGTCAAACCAATATCCACCTTTGAATGATGTGTGGTATGTCCATAGTGCTACCAAAAACTTCTCATCCCAGTCCGTGCACTGAATATTCATCAGTAATGTTGTGATCCGTTTGAACATTTTGTTGGTAGATTTCGCCTATCCATTAGAGGGTACATGTAGTAGGTAGATGAATTCTTATGGATCACCATGTAGAAGAACATCATCTTCTTGATCACCTTGTTCACGAAGTGTTTTCCCCGATCACTAACTAATTCAATTGGTCAATTAAATCAATAGAACACATCCTTATTATGTCTCTCTCACAAAGAGGGCTACTACTTCATTACTCACCCGGCCACCATGGATCCTGACAAGATCTATATCTCCTTCTATGTGTTGCCTTTTCCCCATGTAGGTCCCTTAGCGGGATAACCTCCTTTTCTAACTCACTCTAGAATCCTCCCCCTAATCCTAGTGCTTACCATGTGGAGTCTACTAGAGTGCCATGTGTCTAAATGAACCTTAAGATCTCCTACATCTCAAGGCTATACCATTTCATTCCATTTTATTGCATAGGCCTAGGATTGTCCCTAGATCTTGACCTTATGGTTTCCCGCCTAAGGCATGACTTATGTAAGATGACGGAACATTCCCTTCTCCTTAATAATGGTTTATGTCCTCGAAAACAAAATTGGGAAACATCCTATGGAGATTGCTTACTCTTTCCCATGTTGAACTCTCTTCAAGTCTATCTTTACACTTAACCAGGCATTTTTGCCATATTATATATCAGGTTCTTTTTTCTTGTCTATCTAATTTTCTTTCTGGTTCATGTGGTAAAGTAGCGGGTTCAATGAGTTATACTAGGACTTACATTTCCAATGAGATTGTCATCATCTCCTAACTTTCTTTTTAGCCTACTCACATGGAAAATTGGATGTACTCTACATCCCTCAGGTAAAGCTAATTTGTAAGCAATTTCTCCAATTCTCTTAAGTATTGTGAATGTTTCATAGTACCTAGGAGACAACAACTTCGGACATTTACCTATCTTTAGGGATTATGAAGATTCAAGTACCCTAAGATATACTTTTTCATTTTCTTCAAACTCCAACCTATCATTGGGGGTTTGCATAACTTCTTGCTCTCTCTTGAGCTCTTCTAATGCTATCTTTAGCTATCTTAAGCATTTGATTCATATCCTCGAGAAAGTATTTGGCCGCTTGAACCTTGTCTTTTTCAAGTCGCATTATGACTAAGGCTCTATGCTGAAATCCATACATCATCATGAATGGACTAAAATTTATAGGTCAATGCTTAGCACTATTATATGAAAATTCTATTTTGGGCAAATAATGTTCCCAATTAGGTTGCCATTTACTTACATATGCTCGAAGCATATCCTCAATGACCTGATTGACCCTTTTGGTTCGGCCATCACTTTGTGGATGATTCGCTATGCTCGTATTCAAAGAATTTTCCAATCTCATAAACACAACCTCCAAAAACGGCAGTTAAATTTGCTACTATCATGGTCATTAATAATACTAAACTGATAGCCCATTCAATTTATAAAAAATGCTCCACAAATAATTTTGCTAATTTTGGCATTTTAACCTCTTCATTGGTAGTAATAAAATGAGCCATCTTCATGCCCTCTCTACGTCCTAGGTAATCCAACAATAAAGTCCATGGATATACTTACGCATTGGCTAGATGGAATCTCCAATGGTTGAAGGAGACCTCCTACCTTAAGGCATTCAACCTTATTGACCTAGCATTTTTGGAACTTTAATACATAGTCTTGGACGTCCTTATCTATTCTAGGCTAAAAGAATTGCCTCTTCAGAAGCACATACATCTTCTGAATTCTTGGGTGTCCCTAGCACTCTGACTATCTTGAGTTAGAGTGTTAGAATCTCCAATGGGTGTAGAAGACCTCCTACCTTAAGGCATTCAGCCTTATTAACCTGGCATTTTCGAAACTTCAATACAGAGTCTTGGACGTCTGAATCTATTCGAGGCCAAAAGAATTGCCTCTTCAGAAGAACATACATCTTTGGAATTCCTGGGTGTCCAACACTCTATCTTTGAGTCCCTACGTCATTTATTGGCTCAAGTCTTGCAAATTGAGATGGGGGAGATGCTTGTATGCCCTTCTCACAAAATTCCAAGTGGGTATGTGTTTCTATTTCAATATTTGGCACAGAAATCCCTTGGTTGGTGGGAATCTCCTAATGAGTAAAGCCTGAGTCATGTTGACTTCATATCAGCAGCTACTTTGGAGTGACAGAAGTAGCCATGCCTTTGGAGTTCATGGAAGGATTTTGAATCATTGGCAAGACCTAAGGGAGAGGCTAAGAAAGGTGTTGAGGCCCTTGTTGACCCACTACTGAGTCACCACCACCACCACCACCACCACCACCACCATCATGTTCCCTATGCCTGGGTAGCTTTACTAGGTGCGAGTTAAGCTTAGAGAAGTCATGTGAGGAGACTGGAGCTGAGAGTAATGCACTAACTTTTCTTTAAGTCTAGTATTTACAGTTCACAAAACCTCTAATTCCTCCAAATCTTGGTAGAGCTTGGAATTTTTCGCTCTGAGTGTCACTGGCTTAGCATGTGCCTCTTAAGAGCCTGTTGGTCAGCCTACACATGTTGCACATGTTGTAGTGCTATCTGTAGCCGAGGAGCTTTGGTTGCCAATGTCTCCTAAGAATCTTGCATTTTGGAGTTAGTCACACAAATTTTAGAACTCCACCTCATACTGTAGGTTACCATGATCCCATTGTAGCTCAATTTGAGCGTGTTGGAGTTGACTATGTGACTGCACCAATTCGTCATAAATGTTGCACTGATTATACCGACTATACTATGTGACTGCACCAATTCATAAACATTGCAATGGCTATGTTGTTACTCTTGTAACATATCCTTTTTTGCAGTGAGGGTGGTCTATGCTTGTTGCCAAGGATAGCCATGTTATTCTCAAAGAACATGACCAACGGGTCCATGTATAGTGTCTGAAGGAAGATATTATGGCTCAATACCTAGAGAGGGAGCCAGTGCTGTCTGTAGCTGAGTAGTTTTGGCTGCCAATGTCTCTTAGGAAGCTTAGCATTAGGAGTTAGTCATACAAAGTTTAGAACTCCACCTCACACTGTGGGTTACCACCATGATCCTCTTGTAGCTCAATTTGATTGTGTTGGAGTTGACTATGTGACTGCACCAATTCATCATAAACATTACATTGACTATACAACTGCTCTTGCAAGGTATTTGTTTCCACACTAAGGGTGGTCTATGCTTACCAAAGGCTAGCCATGTTTTGACACATGGGTCCATGTATCGTGTTTGAAGGAATACATTGTGGCTCAGTACCTAGAGAGGGAGCTAGTGGCTGGGTATGTAAAGTGATTGGGCCACTAAGACCATGTTCTCTGATCATGTTCTCCCTCAAACAATCCCATTGCATCTCTATGGTGTACCTTTTTATATGATCATCCTTAAGTAACAATGGGTCAAGGGAAAAATTATCGGTCAAGGGTAGAGCTAGGAGAAGTTTGGGGGGCACAGATAGAGTGGCTAAACTAGCCGATGCTATGGCAACCACTTCTTTTGAGGTCTATTGCTCAACTTCTGGTCCGTCGACTCCGTTTTTTGGTTGCTATTGATGTTCTTCAAACTTCTATTCCTCCCATTGCTCGGAGCCTCCCCTATCCTCTTTGTGCCTATTCGCAAATTTGGAGTCAGAGCCGGTGTCCCTTGACTTAGAGTTCTAAGACTGAGGGGAACTTGCACTGTTAGAATCTTGAGACTTATAATCCTTTGACTCGTGCTCACTTCCCTTGTTCTTAGCACTCTGCTCCTTTGTGCCAGATGGACCTGCTCTAGTGCTAGGTGGAGGGAGAGTGTTTGGTCATTGCACTCCTGACTGAGATTAGCTTGCGATGCAACATGCAAAAATGGGGTCCGAGCTTGCAATGTGCTTGGCCCTAGCTAATAGCTTTAAGTTGTGACTCGAACCTTTTATCAAAGGTAGTTAGCCAATCTACCTCTTATGCATCCTCATAGAAACAATCATCCGAGTGATGTATAGGTGCCACATACCTAATGCTCTTCTTTAGTCCTATGAACTTGGAGATGAAATGACAAGAACTATGGAGGATCTCATCAAGGGACTTGTTGATTAGATAACCCTGTGACAACATGTAACTTCCATCCTCAAAGTACCGTTGTACCTGTTGTCTGCCAATGTGCCTATGGTGCTCGAGGTACTAATCGAAAACTTTTGTTAATCTATAGGGCCCATTCCATCCAAGTTTGAAAGCTATTTTGAGGGGTCCCAATTTGGCATTATATAGTCACACTAACATTCCTTTTCCCAAATGTTTATGCACAATATGCCTGTCATGCCATGCTTGCCTTCTCCTTTGAATCACCTACTATGAGACCAGGCTACTCAGAGATGCATTTCATCTAGGTGGCCTTGTAAATAGAGGACGATCCTCTTTGGATTCAAAGTGTGCAAGCCTATTCATACTACCTAAACTATGTAGCATATCCTATCAAGTCATAAGCACGTTCTTGTCCCACCATGCTTCCAATCTTGCTAAAGAAGATTTCAAGTGCATTTGAACCTGTAAGATGTAAAGGACACCTTAGGCTTGGACAAAATTCTCTAAAGTACTTGATCAATAGGACCACAAAATGGCATGAGAGTTGCACATCTATGAAAGATTCCTTAGTTATGAAGTTTCTATTCAATGTATAGTTGGCATGATGAACAATCCAAGACCTCCAAATCTAAAAGAAAAAAGAGACTTTGTCCGTAAGATAGACTCGATCCACAAGACTCAAATGTGGAGATAAGGAGATGACGTCCTCTTCCAAGAGGGATTCCTCAATTTCCACCAAACTAATCTCTGGTATATTGGTGAGAGTAGTGATAATAGTGCCATATTCCTCAGTTAGGCTTCTAAGTAAGATAGCAATTACAATGTCATCATCAAGATTAAACTTGATGCCAGATAACTGAGTTAGTATGCTCTTCATGGAGTTTAAATGTGAAGAGATGGATTCTCCTCTAACCAATTTCAAATCAAAGAATTTGATGAGCAAGCTAAAATTGTAACACCTCCCCTATGCTCCAAAGAAAGCTGAACTCCATGCAGCATGAGCAGTCTCACAGCCATCAATGTGGTGGATAAAAGAATCACTTAATCCAAGAGCAATTATGGCTAGTGCTTTTTCATCCTTAGGGAGCCATAAAGCTTCTCCTTCCCTAGTGGTTGGTTTCTTTTCTTTTCCATTAGCCACAATCCAGATCCCCTTTTTCGTGAGAAAAAATTTCAGTTTGGTCTGCCAAGTATGAAAACCCTCTCCCTCAAACTTATCTATCTTGGCTTTGGTGGCCATTTTGGGAAGGTCTTACCAATTTAATGGCAGTGTCTAATCCCTTTACAAAAATCTAGTCTTTCTGAACAAAGAAATCACCTTCACCATATAAATGCAAATTGTTGGATAAAAATTCTGAAAGACCTAGTTGTTTGGCATATGCATAACCAATTGGCTTCTCCCAAATCTTCTTAACTGGGATCTTCTTTACCTTGTACTTTGTCCTTCTTGTAGTCTTCTTCAAGTGCTTAGCATTGGAAGAGCATCGAGAACTTGGCATTTTGACAAGATATCAATGCCAACTGAACTTCAAACTGAAAGAGCATTCTTAGCCCCACTTCATACCTCAAGCATCAATTTTAGCATTTACTTTAGCACAAAACTTCAAGAACTGTAAAAAATGCTTGCAAAAAATAGAGCAACCTTGGAGGATGAAATTCAACCAATGCACAATGAAAGATGTACTGATAGAGAAGCCCTAGCACCAAGCTTGGGCAAAAGAACGCGTCAAGTCACCATAGCCAGAAGCTCAAATGCTGATTGGTTTTTTCCATCACTATGCCTCAGTTACTGAAACATTTGCCTTCAAACTTCATCAGCAGCTAGCTCATAAGGTCGCCTAACTTCAGCTCAGACCATTTGATGAATGGTGGCTCTAGCAAGCGGAATTATGTGAAACTTTGGTGCACTATATTCGTGTCAACATGGGCAAATGATGCAATCATTCTTCAATTCCTCCTAGCCAAGGATTTGCCCCATCACAAGCAAGCTTGGGCTCAGAGGGTGCAGGAAATGGCTTAGAGATGGAGGAGAACAAGCTTAAGAAAAAAACATGGGAAGAGAGGGAAGAAATCATTCATTTTGGGGAAGATGGCACTCAAAGAGGGCTCAAGGAGGGTGCTCTGATATCACATGTTGGAGTAGCAAGAAGGATTTAGCAAATGAAGCAAAAATGGAGGATTTAATTCTCATGAGAGATATGCCCAATATATAGGCACAAGTTACATCCAAGAGTGACATCATATGTGAGCTTAGTAGAGCATCTAGATCCACAAATCACTCCACTGATTTCTCAATCAAGCCCATAAATCTCTCAATGATACTAGAACCTTCTACCACCTAACCTGGTCACACTAACCACCATGAGGTGACACACACAAACCTTGTACCTCTAGGTACACCCCATTACATCAATTTGTCCTTCAAAATCTACTACCTCTTTTATCTAGATAATCGTAGATCATCAATGTTCTTCGTTGACTATCACCATCAAATGCATGTCCAATAATTGGACCAATCGTGGTCTTTAGCTTCTCATTCCATAAGTTTAAAATAGCATCCCATTGCTTGCGGACAAAACTTGCATCAAATCGACCGCAAGTGCAATGAAGTGCAAGAACCAAGCATGGGAGCGCATCATGCAATGGATTGGCAAGAAAAACTATTGCTCGTCCACCAATGACACAATTTTGAAATGCATCAATAATTTGATCATATCCTTTTTGTCCTTCTCCCACTTTGATCATGCATGTAATCATGCAATCATGATCATCTACTTTATATCCATCAAAACCCATGAGCATGTCATCCTTTGGATTCCACCTACAAGCAATAATAAGCACAAGTCTGTAAGCTCATATGCAATCCTCTTGCATTTAAAAACAAGATTTAGATTATGAAAATAATTTAGAGAAAAAGGAGGTTACCTTATCCGCTTCTTTATTGCAGATTTATCTTCCACTATGATGAAGGGAATCCTTGACATGATTCCATGCTTTTCTTTTCCTTTTTCATAAATTTCAGTGATTGCATCAAAAATATATCCATGCATACAGGGTACAAACTGAGTAGCAAGTATTTTCCCTCTCTTTGTCGTTAATAAAGAAGGTCCAAGTCATGTAACCTTGGACCTTCCCACATCCTTGCAACCTCAAATATTGCCTTTGTGTTCTCACTATATCTTCATCCTACACTTGACTTGATTATGTTTGTGGCAACGTCTTGTAGAAAGTCCCATAAGGCAAATTTACCACCAAACTTTTCCAATCTATGGGCTTCAATTATATTGTTGCAAAATATTTTTACATCCTTGCAATTGAGAGACTCTATGCTAGCTTCTCTTAGAGTGCAGACTCTTACTAAAAGAATGACAACCTGACACTTTGTCCACCATAGTTGCTTAGAAAGGTCTCTTACTTGCCTTTTAGCAAAAAGAGTTGCATTTCTAAGCTCACTCTTTGTAAGATAATCGAGCCTTCTTCCACAACCGGTACCCCTATCTCCTCTCTTGTTCTCAACCTTCTCTTCTCTATACAATCTCATTCTAAAGTCAGCAAGTTTAACTATCCCCTTACAATGGTGGCATGTAAAGCCTTTAAATGGTTGCCCATCTTGTGAAATGCGTATGCAACTTATGTGATGAAAGCATTCATCCACATGAATGTTAGTACCTCCATTATTTAAAGTTGCCTTAACGTGATGGTCTATAAACCAATACTTCCCACCACATTGGTCATCTAAGAAAGGCTTTATCTTGACATACTTACTACCTACTTTGACCTCATGGCTCCAAAGACCCCAACATAGCAAGTCAAAATTTAGAAAAGAAGTTTCATTTTCTCTATTAAAACTTGAATCAACAGAGAAAGCACTCGTACTTGGACTTCGATTTTTTGTTGAAACCAAAAAGTTGTTAAGAGATCCTTGCTTTGGATCATGCTAGGACACCGTCGCAAGCCATTGAGTGCTACCTTTGGACTTTCATCTTTTCTCATGAGCGACTTGATATGAGAGTTTGAATTTGTGTGTTCATTGAGAACCATGTACAAATCTGACCTTGGAGGACATAAACGCAGCCATGCATCATCATACTTGCATCGCACCTTCACTAAGCTTTTGTCCTTAAAATCATGTATTGTAGCTTCAACAACCTCAAAATCCCAACCTATTGAAATGATAGGAGATGAGTAAGAGACTTAATGTAAGAAGATGGCATATACTAATTGAGGAATAAAGGAACAAATAATACTGTCATTTGTCGACATAAAAAAAAATCATCTTCTCTATCGCATCTTCTCTCTCTCTTTTGTCATCCTTTGTCGGTTGATGCACTACTTTGGGCATATCTTCTTTTCGTAGTCCTCAAGCACCCATATACTGGAGCTTATGCGTTTTACTTTCTAAGATGTGAAATCTCATGAAGTTAGAGAAGAAATTGTAAGTTGCATGCTTGCCTTCTATCGGTCCTTTACCATGAAGTTCATTACACTCATGACACCAAATTCGCACATGGGGCACCCCATTGAAGTCCTCAGAATGCAACTCAAACTTATCATCCCTTGAAATTACCATTTCCTTTAACTTTGATCTAACTCTATCAGAGTCACGTTTTGAAAGTTCAAGAATACTTGGGCTCAGTAATCTACTAGGAAGCTTTGAAGACATGTGCACTTGGGCATCAAGATTTATGTCATCAACTTGTTGAGTGCAATGTCTTTTACATGGATAAGGAGTTTCTTCTATGCGGCATAGACTTCTCTTGATGTGCACTAACAGTTGATCATTGATTGTCCATCATTCCTCTTTCCGTTTGGTTATTGTATATTCACCCTCAACAAACTCAAAGGGTCTAATAGAAGCTCATCACCTTTAATTTGTTCATGAACATGAGAGAATGTGGGATGATCTGTGTCTCTTGTCACCCTAACAACTCCTAATTCCTCCTTATTATCATAGTCAATCACTTGAATCTTGAAATAATATGCCATGATAGGAGACCGATGTACTTCAAAATAAAATGAGAACCTTAATTATAACCTCCCCTCCACGTGTGCATGACCTACAAAATTTAGATTGCCAATTTGTGCATGACATGTGAGTTTAAATTTAATCATTATAATAAAAAATTGTGTGCATGACTCATGGGTTTGAGTTTAACCATAATAAACACAAACTCTTCCCAAATTAATACACAATTCTAATACACATATATAAAATTTTGGAAAAAAATAAAAATAAATTCTAAGACACTTTACACTTTATTAAATTCAGATACTATAAACACATATACTAGTATTCAAACTGCAAGAAGTTGCAGCACGAAGATAAAAAAATTGAGAATTTTTAAAAATATATTTTATAATACTTTATTAAATTCAAATATTATAGATGCATATTAGTACTAGTATTCAAAATGCATTGAAAGACTGACATTATAGTTTATAAACATAATTGTCCAGTTACAAAGAGTTACATTGAGTAGGATAGACATTTATGGGTAATGACTACCCTTGGTACAATAGCCTAGCCTATATTTAACTCTAAGACTCCTACCCTAGAGCACAAATCGAACGGCTACTACATCTCTTCAACCCTAGGCAAAGCTCTAAATCCCTCGCCTCCAAACGGTGGTCTTCTCCTTCACTTGCAAACTCAATTGAATTCCCTTTCCCTGAGCTCTCTAGCCTTTAGCTGTCTTTTTCTTCTCTACCGCTCGCTTCTCATCCGCTCCTTGCATCCTTCCTCTCTCCCCTTCTTCTCATGCTCGACGACATCTCTTTCCTGCCTCTAACATCATCTTTGTTGTCTACTATATAGTGTGGATGGTGTCTTTAGTGGATCCTTCTTCCATCGAGTTGTTTGAACTGTCTTGCACAGCTAATAACATTTCCTCAACATCCAAGGTGACGCTTCCTCCATCACTTTCTGCATGTAGCATGTCAAAAGCATGCTTGATTCTTGGCGGTTTCACTACTGTTTAAGTCTTGGGACTATGCCAGTGCTTCTGGCTGTCCGTGGTTGCATGCGACCTCTAAATGCATCATGGCAAGTTAATGACAATCAGTTTGGTTGATTGTCACTGTTCACGAATGCCTTTCTAGCAATGCAAATAGGTGTGTGTGTGGTCTTTTTTATTTCCAAGACGGTCTGTTGGTATTAGCGATTATGTATGGTATTCCATACATGTCGTTCATCAAAGGCAAAGTTGACACAGTCCTTTCTTATCGTGGGAGTTAGTCATCTCTTTCTTGCAACTGCTCAATAGTCTATATAGAGGAATGTTTAGCTATATGGAAATGAATGCATGTTTATTATGTTGGAAATTGCAGTCTCATCTGTAAAAAAAAATGTTGATTAACGTTTAAGAGTGTCCAAAGCGTATGGTAACCTTCCTTTTAATTTTCATTTGAAACACATTGAAACCTTGGTTCTTTTTTTCGGTATGATTCAAGATAGAATTAAGCACAAGGCCCTTACATAACTTTGGCCTGAACGTGTTCTACTTCATGAGATAGTGATAGGAGTTATCGTATCTATTTTCCTAAATTACACGATAAGTGGGTACCGAATGAGCCATTTCTATATGTTTTGTATGAAGATGCCTTGGTTGAACGTTTAAGCTGCTAGATATAAGTCGGTTGTAAGTTCGAGAGACTACATGTCACAATTATCTACATTGAGTAGGATTGTTTGGCTTTGAGAGAGTTACAGAGAGTTTCATTGAGTAGGATTGGCATTTATGGGTATTGACTACCCTTGTTACAATAGCCTAGCCTATATTTAACTCTAAGACTCCTACCCTAGAGCACAAATCGAATGGCTACTACATCTCTTCAACCCTAGGCAAAGCTCTAAATCCCTCGCCTCCATATGATCTTCTCCTTCACTTGCGAACTCGATTGAATTATGTTCCCCTGAGATCTCTAGCCTTTAACTGTCTTTTTCTTCTCTACCACTCGCTTCTCCTTTTCATCTACTCCTTGCATCCTTCCTCTCTCCCCCCTTCTTCTCACGCTCAATGACATCTCTTTCTTGCCTTTAACAACAGCTTTGTTGTCTACTATATAGCGTGGACGGCATCTTTAGTGGATCCTTCTTCCATCGAGTTGTTTGAACCGTCTTGCACAGCTGATAATGTTTCCTCAACGTCTCAGGTGACGCTTCCTCCATCACCTTCTGCATGTAGCATGTCAAAATCATGCTTGATTCTTGGCGGCTTCACTATTGTTTAAGTCTTGGGACTATGCCAGCGCTTCTGCCTGCCCGTGGTCGCATGCGAGCTCTTGACACAAGTTAATGAAGATAATCTGTTTGGGTGATTGTCATTGTTCTCACTAATGCCTTTCTAGCAATGCAAATAGCTGTGTGTGTGGTCTTTTCGATTTCCAAGACGGTCTGCTGGTATGAGAGTAGCTTTATAATCAAATCAAATTAATAAAACCGAGGCATCATCTCAACTGCAAGCCGCAAATAGGAATGGGGTGAATTTGGGTTTTGGGGGGAGAAAGATTGCGAGGGGGGATTCAAATCATGCTATGTAGAAAATACAGCAGAGTCATCACAGGGAGTAACTATATACCTCGGGGGGTCCATTTGGGAAATGTAAATATACTATGAGAGTTCAAAATGAGGGGTGTTTTAATTCTCAAGACTTACATAAATATATTTATGGCAGGGGGAATTTTATACACCATTTTTAAATTAACAGGTAGGGTGTGTTTATTCTCAGATCCAAATTACAAGTTATTTTTTAAATATTGTCTAATCTAGGACGATGTGTAAGAGCAGTCACAATTTGTTGATGGGTAGCTCAAAGTTTTAATGTGCTGACTAGCCCTCGCAGTCATGATAGGTAGATATTGGTATTGGATTTAGTCAGACACACACACACACACACACACACACACACACACACACACACATAGAGAGAGAGAGAGAGAGAGAGAGAGAGAGAGAGAGAGAGAGAGATTGTATCTTTTAAGCTATGCTTTGAGATAGTGGCAATTTAATAACCTAATATCAAGCTCTACAAAGCGGAGAAAGTGTGTTTGAAAGAACATTTGAATGTGGAATGGGCTTAAGGACAATTCTACTATAGGATGTTATTGCGAGTGATCATGTACAATTTGAATCTCCAAAAGTTCTGCCACTTGTGTACCTTTTGGGCATGACAAAACTTGACCACTTTAAAGTGGAAAAAGAGTACCACCTTACCGTATATATAACCTTCTACATAACGTTTCCCTATATTTATAACCTTCTACATTTCAAATGATAAGAAGCGCAAAATTTTGTTCATATAACATTGCTTTATGTTACACCACGAATGATTGTAATTACTTGTAAAGAAACATTGAGTTTGGTTTGATGGCATAGCCTCCTAGTTCAAAGCATGTAGACCTTGGTAGTTCACTATTCATGTCCATGTCTATTACTCATCTATTAGTCTCACTAGCTTGTGCATGATTTGGAACTTTCTTAGACCTGGACATGGCAAGGGAGAGAGCACAATAGTGCAAGGGCCATTGTAAATAGAATGTTGAGTCATAAAAATATAAAGCAAGCTGGTGCAAAGCTATAATGTGCTAGTGATGTTGTGACATTCCTATAGGCTAGCATAAAATGGATGCTTACACTTTATATCTCCTTAAGGTAGATATTTTGAATGCTTTTTCTAGGAAGTTAAAGAACAAAATGTGAATAGAGATGTCTTATGGAGCTATGATTCCATTCCTAACACTCTTTCCCTTGATTTTGTTAATGGGTACTCTTCAACACTTGCTACTATAATGCATGCTTTCAAGGTATGTGGAAGATGTGTTCTAACAAAGCACCCCTTTCATGTTGGGAACATATCACACTAGTTCCATCAAGTGATTGTCATGTTTACGATCCTTAAATCAAAGATGCAACATATCAAGTTCACCATGATGTGTTGACCGATGCTCTTGAAATTTGTGATGTTGTTGTGATCCTTCAAGCGATTGTGATGTTGGTGATCCTTCAAAGTTCAAACAAAGATGTAGCATATGAAGTTCACCATAATACATTGAGCAATGCTCTTGATATAGGAGACAAGTTTTTATGGTGAATGCCGAGGCTCAAAATATTGATGAGCATGCTAGTTCTTCTCCATCTAAAGTGCAGTGCTATCAAGCACATGACTAATCATACTTTGAAGAATGGATGGAATAATGTTATTGAACGAAATTCACTCTTTGAGAAAGGGTTATACTACCAAGAGCTAAGAGATTTGATGTTCAAATTGCTCGATCAAAATCCTAAAGGATCTAGATACTCAAATCAATGGCATTTAAATCTATAAAGTTTCCGATGGAGGTTGTTGAAGGTGATAGTGTAGTATACAAGATTTTTGAAATTGGACGTGAGGCTACATGCACACAAGGAACTTTAGACTAATGCCTATATAGGAATTTGGTGTTGAACTATGAAATTTGAGCATATTTCCTATATAAAAAGAGGGATTTTCTCCTCTTCATCTAGGAAAATCTTTTTCCTATATAGACAGCCAATGCCATCGAGGAAATTTGTCATGTAATATGGAGAATCAAGTGGATTATATGTTTTCTATATAGGAAATGACCTCTTTTTTTCAGAGCAAATTGTATTTCACATATAGATAACTCTATGCTATCTAGGAAATGTGACATCCCATATTGAGAATCAAATGAATTTTCTGTTTTCTATATAGGAAATATGGTCTCTTCTAGGAAATATGCATTTTTATATGGACAATTAAGGGGATTCTCTGTTTCGTATATTTGGAAATTAGCAAGAATGTATCTTTTGTATTGCAATTACCTACATAGGAGGAGTTTTTTGTGTAAGAAAGACTATTGATACATGAACTTATCAAATGATCCCACATTTTGGTGGGTCTACACATGGGAAGGCTGGGAGTATGGATCGGTGACATGAAGGTAAGTATTGCACGAATTTTTCAAATGATCCCAAATTTTGGTTTGCACACTCCAACAACCCACTCCATCCCCTCATTTCTATCTATGTATGCCTATGTCTATGTATGCCTACCTCTGTGTATGCACTAACTCCACGAAGACAACCATCAACATCACTTTGTAGAGCCCCTTTCAAGAATAGTTAAGGTGCAGCATGGCAAGGAGCACAAAATCCAAGGAAGAGGTGGTGGGATGTTAGAGCTAAATGAAGAAGGCATGACAGTAAACATGCGAATGTCAAAGCCTTTTATTGTTGTAAAGGAGGTGGGTAGTACTTTCCTCCTAATTCCATTTCACGATAGTATATTTAGGATTCTGAGTCCTATAGTGGCATTATGGGGATATTCTAGAGGAGTGTGTTGAGTGTAGCCAAGGTTTATTATATCTAGTTGGTCTGTCCCTCGTTTGTCCCTACCGTATAGAACCAATCTTTTTGTAAGTGGACTTGTCATTTGTTGCACTTCTCTTTTGGCATTTGTAAATATTCACTCTATCTTTCTAGTACACTTTGCTTTGCACACTTTGCACAATTGCCCAATCACCCAAAAGACAAAGAGACTATCTATCAGAGGATTGAATCACAAATGGAGTAATGGAAGGCTACATGGAGTCCTAATGTTGTAGATCCAACAATATGGGTTTTGAGGGTGGGTTCAAATCAAGGAACTTGAGATCCAACCTTGTAAGTCATGATGTAAATAGTCTTTCATAATATAAAACAAATATATCATTAAATCATTCTCTCTTTAATATAGGTTTACTAATTTATTCTAGTGTCTATAGTAGTGTAATATACATGTGTCTTTTCAATATTGCAACCGTGTGATCGCTATTTGAATAGTTAATTTCTTAATAGAAACCTTCATTCAGAATTTGTGATAGGAAGGAAGTCATGTGACCGCTATGTGTAAGTCTTGAGACATTCTATGAGAGACGATGACCCTGGAACTATCGAAGTAAAGATGTGCATTAAAGGACACCATTACAAATGCCTTAATACACTATGGATCAATGGAGGTGAACCTAATAAGTAAGGAAACCATGATAGATTTGGGCTTGGAAAAGATGTTATAAAGTTATTAGGTTAATTGTCTTGCCAACAAAAGTAGAAATTACTTGCCCTCCCAAGTGTGTGTACACATGTGGCCTATCCCATGAGTGAGGGCTTTTCATTGCACAGTTGACCATACTCACCCATGAATGTAACTTTAACCATATGTTTTCTTAACCATGGTGAAATGGAGCCAATTTTATCCCCAAAAATGGAAGGGCGAAACGGGGAAGGGCAAGAAAATGGGTTTTTCCTATCCTACACATCAGTGCTAGAAAAAAACCTCCCTTTAGTGTATTTTGCACCCATTAAATTTGGGAAAAACCAGCATAAGTTGTGCCAAGGAGGTTATTTATAAAGGCTAAATTTTATGGCAAAATGTATTTTAAAGGTATTTGAAATGTTCACCTTGAAAATCTAGGCTATGATTAAAGGTCCCTTTAGAATACCGGTTTAGTTTAAGTAGGGACTTTAAAAATTAATCATTATATTATATAATATAATATAAAATAGATAATATTTAAAGTCTAAATAGTAGATCGATTGATAGCCGTAGATCTAATTGAGTGGTAGCTGTAGATCAAGCCACCTATGACCCTATCTTCTCTTAGAAGTTAGGGCTACCGGCTACCAAAAACTTTCTTGCTCAGCCACACTATGGAAAGTTGCAAACTCCAAGACTCGATGTGACCTTTCTTGAAGCTTTCACTGTTCAAAATGCAGTCGCAAACTCCCAAACTCAAGTCTCAAGAGTCATAGTATCTCGATTCTCGATTCTCCACACTCGTACTCCAGAGTCCAGAGTAGCTACATTAGTAGATAGTAGTAAGTACAAGGTTCTACAAGCTTGCAAATTTGGATTTTGGATTCCCAACTCCCGACTCCCAACTTCCAAGCATTCAAGTATCAACTTTCAACTATCTTTCCAGGTATTTTGAAGCTTGCACTGTGCAGTTCTTTGAAGTTTGAACGTTTCATTTCTGGTTGCTTCAACAAATACGTGTATAGGGCAGCCAACTCTAGAGTTCTCAGGACTGTCAAATCATTAAGTATAGGTACTAGGTAGACCGTAGAACTTGCTTGTCCCTTGCTTAATGCTCATCTACCAAAGTTCAAACTTCAAAATTGCCTATTGCCTTGCTGCGTAAAAGGCTCTAGACTCATCATAGAGATACTTGGCCAAACTTCAAAGAATATGCCTTGTGAACTATGATCGATCATTGATCTACAAGGGATTCCAGGCTCTAGCAGCTTGGTGCTATAAATATTGTAGCAAATGAAGTGGGGACCCTCGAGTCAGCGTTGAGCAAAAGTTGCAGCCCACTGCCCATCTGCATGGATCACCAATTCACAAATCGCCACCACCCACAAATCTGAGTGTGTCTTGAGGAGCTTTGCCAATATGGCGGCCACTTAGAATTACAATCACACAGGCTGCTACAAGACTGTGACATCATAGCATCTCTCCAAAGTACAGCAGCATGGAGCCTCCAACGCACCATCGATTGCTTGAATTCGCTCATCCACAGTCATTTTTCATCATCTCCCCAGTGCGGAAAGTCCTTCCTCCACCTTGAGCTTGCAAGAGACGTTGGATGGCCGGTGTATGGAGTCTGGACATGGTGGCAAAGGCAAAGACGATTGGGGAGACTTTTTTTGACAGCCATGAAAGTTGGGTCTCGATAAAGGCAATGGTGGAGACTGTTGAAAGTTGAAACGTATTGCACGGTTCAGAAATGCGAAATATGTTGTATTTTCTAGCTTGAAAAACTCTATCTCATTGACAGGTTCTATGTCCACTGCAATTATCAAGTAGTGGATTCTTACGGTTGCAGACTCCAGAGTTCACTAGTGTAAGAGCTTAGAGCACTGCTGCGGGCTGAAAGTAGCTCAAGCCTCAACTTTTGCTCAGCGATTGGCAAGAAGTAGCTCAAGCCTTAGAGGGAATTTGCACACAATGCAAATGTGGTGCATTGGAATTTGGTAGCCCAAGGCTAGTACCTTGCAAAATACAAGCTGATAGCTACCTCCCATGGCCAAAATACAAGCTAATAGCTACCTCCCATGCTAAGCGGGCATTTGCGCACAATGCACATGCGGTGCATTGGAATTTGGTAGCTAGCGTGGGCATTTGCACACAATGCACATGCGGTGCATTGGAATTTGGTAGCTAGCATGGGCATTTGCGCACAATGCACATGCGGTGCATTGGAATTTGGTAGCCCAGGGCTAGTACCTTGCAAAGTTCAAGCTAATAGCTACCTCCCATGGCCAAAATGCAAGCTAATAGCTACCTCCCATGGCCAAAATGCAAGCTAATAGCTACCTCCCATGCTAAGACTGCTTGCCTTAGGGATCCAATGGAAAAACTATAATTGGTATGTTGTAGGTGCACCAAATTAGACAAGCTATTGAGTGAACCAAATTAGAAAAGCTATTGGCACAAATTAATTTGTTGGAGTCAATAAAGCTATTTTGATAGCAGAGTCCATTAGTTTGCAGAACAATGACTAATATTTTCCATACTAATCAAGGAGATTCCTTCCAATACAAAGTATTATAACGGAAGCCGATGGTGATGATTAGTTGACAACCTATAGTTCATGTGGAAGTAAAGGGACAAAGTGTTGCCTAGAAGACTTAATATAAAGTGCCCATGTGCCTCTATTACTCTTTTGAAAATCATACTCAATTATATGCTCAATGCCACACTCAGTTGTACAATCAATGAACACTAAATGCCACACTCAATTGTAACCTTATTTCTTGAATATGATTTTTTGTTTGAAAGAAAGAAATATATGCCTATGCTTCTATGTTATTTATGCTTTATGCTTTTATATTTCTATAGTCTTAGTATGTATTAAGCAATCAAGTCATGCAATGTATAGTATGTAAGCAATCTAGCCTCAGGAGCACTCCAGTCTCTTGACACAGTCTGCAATTCCCCTAGCAGAATGCTTACAGAATCAAGTCATGCAATGTATAGAATGTAAGCAATCCAGCCTCGAGAGCACTCCGGTCTCTTGACATGGTTTCCAATTCCCCTGGCAGAATGCTTATAGAATCAAGTCGTGCAATGTATAGTATGTAAGCAATCTAGCCTTGGGAGCACTCCGCTCTCTTGACACGGTCTGCAATTTGACCAAGAAGGAGAGAGTCCTCTTCTACATAATCAAGTGTTTAAGATTTCAATGCGAGAAGACCAATACCAATCAACTTAACATCTAACCTTCACCCTCAAATCAAGATATCTGATCTTCTTTTTTCTCCTGCCTCTACTTGCATTTAGACGTGGAAAGAGAGAGAGAAAAGTCAGTCTCGATGGCTTCCACAACCCTAGGGCTTTCATTGCTTTCTATCTTGTTCACAATCATCTCATCAAATGATAGTGCGGAACACAATCCATCCTAATCACATTAAACAACAAGAATTTAAACCTACAAGTGGGTTGTAAAATTTTGTGAGGCGAGGCTTCTCTGTGTATTGATCACCAGCACAGCATGAATCATTATGAAAGTTGGACGACTTTTTTGTCATGCGGTGACATCAAGCACGAAGATACCGAACTTCTGTAGTCCGCTTGGAAATAGGTTCTTGGATAAGTCATACCTGGCAACAATAGTTGACCTAGCATTGGAACTTAATATGCCACCTTCGACAGTCCTTCAATTCTATCTGTCATTTCATGAACTGTCCACATTCTATTCTGAGGACCATTCTGAACTATTAGAAGTAGCTATTGGATCAGAACCTATTGCCAATTTATGGAGTGCACCTACCCTCATATGCCCTTTAAGAAGCCATCTCTCTCTTTCTTTTGTTTTGTTAGGGGCAAAAGGCCTGTGATCGTCACGATTCTGATGCATGTCATATTCTTTTCAAGACCTCTATATCATAGCCCACAGTCGAGTTATATTACTGAAAATTATGCTTCTCATGGAATCGTTTGACTGCTAAGATAAGACAGTTGAAGAATCGATGCGACAACATGAAAGTGACAGGGGATGGTGTTAGGAGTCACGATGTACCCACAATAGCTATCTTGCACGAGTGATGAGAGGGATACCTACCTGAGGCAAAGCGTGATTGTTGGTGGATGCTGTGTGAGTGAATATCGTTGGAAAGAGAAGATATATAGTCAGAAGTGGCTGAATTTTAATGAATTAAGGTGGTGAAAATGGAACAAAACTCCCAAATGGTGCTTGTTCCACTATGGAAGCACAGTCGGTATCTTGCAGGTGCGATGGTTCGTTGCAAAAGCTACACTCGAGTAGGCTGATCGCCTTCCAAAGCCTTCTTGTAGGTCGGATGAATAGACCTCTTGCACTATTTGCCTAATTCTTTATAGTATTAACAGTCGCAGAGCCACACTCAAAGACTTGAGTGTGCCCAGATCCACAGACAACGCAGGCGAGCGTGAGACAACAAGGATTTGGAATTGTCATGGCATGCCATTGAAGTTTCAATGAAGCAAACTAGAGGTGGTGATAAATGTTTGAAGACGTGCTAAATAAATAAAGGTGGTGCACTTTCGCCCATATGCCTCACTAATGTTCAGCACCAGCAGATGGTGAGCGATGAAGGCAACGACTACAGTTGCTCAGATGGTGAGCGATGAAGTCGACGATTACAGTTGCTCAGATGCTCTTGATAGGCAGAGTGTGGGAGGGAGAAATGTTTCAGAATGGGTCACAAAAATCTGATTTAGGAGCTGTGTTGGAGACCAAGATGCTCCATTCCAATATCATCACTCAACACTCCACACCGAATGAGCCCAACGACACCCAATGACTTGCAAGCTCTGTTGAAGCATCTATAGCAAATGATTGCATCTACGGGATGAGATATGCCATGAGATACTGGTGCATGCAATACTCATGAGAAGCTCTCAAACACACACATAGCGAGGTGAAGCATGGGCTGAGGTGAAGCTCTCAAACACACACAGGGGAGAGAGAGAGAGAGAGAGAGAGAGAGAGAGAGAGAGAGAGAGAGTACATACAAGAATGAGGGTGTTGCTTTAGCAAGAGGGGATCATGGAGGATAGGGGAGCAGGAGATGGCGAGGAAGAGGGAGGAGGATTAGGCGGGGATTTCAAAAGGGGCAGTCCATTAAGGCCATTAAATTTCATTAAATTTTGGCAAGATAAGATTCTTTCATAGCTTGTAGAAAACTTGCCACCATGTTACTCCTAAGGCCATTCGAGGGCCATTCTTACAATAGAGTTGTGGGAAACATGTGGCTACATGGAGTTATTAAAATTATTAAGCCTAGATGGCCTAATTGTTGAATTTTATGAGGGAATTTGGCATGTCATTTAGGACGTTTTGGTTAGTATGCTTGATTTTATGTGTTACAATGGTGTTCTATTAGAAGGCATGACTAATGGCTTGGCTAAGATCTTTCCTAATAGTCCTAGCTCCATAATGGTCCCACCTCAAGATCAATCACGTGCTTGATCCCATGCATATCTTCAAGAATGTGGCATCTACCATTTGGGAGCATTTGAATGGGACACGAGATTCCGCAGGCATAAGGGAGGATCTACGTACCACAGGGAGGATGCGTGAAGCTTGGCCACAAGAGAGACCAAATGGGCGTGTTTTTTTACCTCGTGCCCCGTGGATGTTATCAAAGCTAGAGATGGCAACGGTGAAGCACGCTATTACTACAATTCGTACTCCCACTGGATGCATGAGGTGTTTGAAGGGAGCCTTTACAAAGAGCAAGAAAAGGGGTGTAGACCAATTATATGGCTTGAAATCTCATGATCGGCACAAGATGCTCCAAGTAAGTATTTTATGTGCATAATATCTTTTTCTTTTCAAATTTGTGAGTGAATAATTATAAGCAACTAATCAACCACCTCCTCGTGGGTTCAGTTCATACTACCTACTAGCATTTCACGTAGTGCATCGAAGGACGTGAAAGATTATATTTACAAGATGGGCGAGCTTGTGAGGTACTTTACATGATACAAAATATGATGCGTATCAATGCTCCATGCAAGTTTGAATGCATATTGCTAATATGCTGTACTTTTTCATTTCTAGGTATGTGAGCTCAAAGGAAATAGATCCCATCATGCTTGAGAATGCTCGAGTTATGTCAGTGGAGGTGGTTTGTTTAGTGGAGGAGACATTTCCACGTTCTATTCTCACAAGCCAACAACATCTTATAGTGCATTTAGTGGATGAGATTGCTATATGCGGTACTATACATGCACGATGGTTGTTCTTCCTCGAGCGCTTCATGAAGACCTTGAAGGGCTTCGTGAGACAAAATGCAAGACCCGAAGGTAGCATGGCTGAGGGTTGGTTGGTACAAGAGTCACTTGTATATATTTCTGAGTTTCTTGTTGATGTGGATAGCTCTGTCCCATGACTATGGAGAGATGATGAAGACATAAGGATGACCTCTATTGTGCCTCAAGGGAAAGGACGTAACAAAGTAATAGACACGGAGTTGCATAATAGTATCAATCTCTTTTGCGTGCTTAATAGTGATGTGATGAAAAGATAGGTGACAAGATACGATAATGTAAAGGCAAGAAGACAAGAAGAAAGGGCCCTCTTTCATACACACCACGGATGTCGTGTGCCATACCCTCAGTATCTAAGAGCACTTCCAAAGGATATTCATGTGGATTGGCTACTTGATGAAATGGAGAAAGCAGAGAAAGACGAGGGGATGCATATCACAATGGAAGAATGGGAGTATGCTAGGGGATGCATGAGCAAGGTCGGTATATAGAATCTTATGCATAAGTTAGGAGCTTTCAATAATTTAGATTGCTTATTTAATTGATTTTTTCTTGGTGTAGTGCACTATGTTCAATGCTATATGATGTAAGGGCAAGCATTTTCGAATACAATGGATTGATGATAAGAGAAACACACAAGATTGTGGCGTCATTGCTAGCTTTGAGGGAGCCAATGGAGCCATGGATGATTATTGTGGCATAATCCAAGATATTATTATGCTTGACTTTTGACGCTTCTTTGTGTATGTTTTGGATGTAAAGTGGTTTAAGGACATGGTGGAAAGAGGCCCTAATGCAACAATCAAACGCCATGCAAGTGGCTTTGTAACTATTGACTCCACAAAGTTTTGGCAAAGTAGGAAGGACACACTAGTACTACCGCAACAATGTGAACAGGTACTGTGCACACATATAAAAATACTCGCTTTTAAATATTTGATGCAAGAAAAATAACATGATTGTATTTGTGTTTGAATTAGGAACTTGTCTATCAACCAATGGTGGATAATAATAGATGGTGGCATGTCATACCTATTATGCCACGTTCCAAAGTGATGTATAGTACATTTACTAATATGGAGCGTATGGAGGATGATCATGGCCATGGACGTGATGATGACTGTGATACGAGAGAGGAGGATGATCATGAGATAGGAGATATAGATATTGAGGCCATTACCCGTGAGGACGAGCCTACCATTCGAGATGCTGATTTCGATGAGCACATGAGTAGCACAAGTAGTAGTGGGTTGAATGTATTTTTAGATCTAAACACTTGTTTAGATTTTGAAGTAGGTAGTTTGGCAAGGGTTGATCTCATTGAGGATGAGATTGAACCGTAGCCCCATCATTGATATTGGCAAAACTATTTTACATATTGTCTCATTCTCCTCACCTCACTTAATTCTTGTATATGTGGACTTGCAAAAAATTATGTGCTTTGGTAATCATGGGCAATGTTTGGAAAGCAATGATGTACACTAAAATCTCACTTTTTGTATTCTCTAGTTTGTGTCTATCTATGCGTCTAAATGCGCATCTAAGTCTTAGTGTAAACGCGCAAATAAACGCACTAATACATGTGCAAATAGACGCGCTGATAAACACGATGTTAGACGGGCCCGTATTTACACAGTTTACACGTGCAAATGGACGTGTTAATACACGCGTAAATAGACGAGTTGTTAGATGCACTTTTAGATGCTCTCGTAATTCCTCTACATGCCCGCTATTTTACGCGTCTATAGTTGCTTTGTGTTGTTGTGTTTGTAAGTATGGTACTTACGAAGTACTAAAACCCAAGTACCCCACATTTCTAAAAGGAGACTTTACCGATAAGTGTTGCAGCCACACTGTGACATTGCTCATCCCAATTGCTTACATTAACCAATTCGTCAATTTTCTTCAAGTTGGGGGGAGTTTTACAGAATTGAAGGGGCAAGTATTGTGGCCAAGGGCAATAGTGAAGGAGGAACTTAAAAATTTTCTTCACTCCTAGACGCTACTACATGCATTATTAAAGTAGTCTTTTGAAGGAAACCTTTGATTGCCGCCAGATCATGCCTTGTGCACTTATGTGCCATGTGCTACAGAAATGATAAATTTCCACAAACACAGTTGCAAACATTATGGGGACAATTGGCATTTTCATAATTAAAGTTTCAGGCGATGATGGGATGGGAGATCAAGTTATTGTTGCTGATGGTCCTCGTGATGAAGATAGAGCTGCAATAAGTTGACTTTACAATTTCGCAATATTTTTCCATTGGTATATTAATCTTTTCTGATGTTTGAATTTGATGAAAGAAACACACTTGATTGCAGTTGCCTTTTGTGAGACTAAGAGAACCAATTCTTACTCAGCTTATTTAAGAGTTCAATAAAGAAGGGGTGGTTATGTACATCCTCAAGAATGTATCCATCTTGAAGGCAAAGGGGCCTACTTGTGTTTTTTATTTCACCATTCTAGTTGAAGTTCTAGAGGCCCCAACAAGGGATGGCTTAAAAGCTTCCTTTGTTAGCCAAGTGGGGAGGTTGGGATATGGAACTAAGGTTGTATTCTTAACTTGAATTGCTAATTTGTTTAAAAAAGAAAACTACATCTAACATCATCTCATTTGAAATTGCAGGTGTTTGGAATTTTGCACTTTACTAATATCAACGCTGACTTAATTGAGCACATTTGTGAGACTTGCGGAGGCTCTCGAGTTAGTAGAGACCCACTTAAGCCTTAGTTCTTCACATGCAAAGGCCCTCAAAGTATTGAGGAGATTCCTTGTCTCACAAGTGATATTGTGCAACGTGGAGGAGAACAAGTACCAGTCCACATCAAAGGCCAATATGTTAACATCGTGCTTGGTCTATCTTATCCATTTGTACAATTTTACGACCAAGATTTGATGTGCGCATGCAACAAGGTTAAGACAGCCAAACCTAGTGGAAGCTTCACCGTGAACAGCTTAGGATTTGTAATTGCATTTGAGCCAAATGCATGATCACATTACATTTGATTGCAATTCAACTTGATAAATTTGTTTCCATATTTGCTATTTGTATATGTTGCCATTAATAGAAATTGAAATAGTTGGAATTGTCCTTTGAAAGAGTACATTTCGTAGGTCCTTTTCATTTGGAAGATTTTAAATATGAACTTAACTGAACTCCTTGAACAAAAACATTTGTGTGACACACCAAGTTTCTTTGTGACAAATCAAAATAGCACAAATAATCTCATGCGTCTTCTACATTTCTTTCCAAATCTTTCCTATGAACAACTTGTGAAGACCATGTATTAAAAAATGACAAGTACATGGCAAACATCATATACTCCATGGCACATGTTCACTAAAATTAGAAAAGGCTTCTTCACACTTGAAAGTGTTGAACATTTTTCTATTAATTTTGCCACTTCTCGTGCATTGATTGTCGATATTCTTGAATGTTTCCACAAAATATTCAACCCTGCTTTTACTTTATTCACATACGATGGAATCAAACAATAAAAAAACAAGGCAATAGGCAAGAACAAAAAAAGTAATACATATATGTTGCTTTTAAATGAAACACATAGTCCTTGCACAATTGTCCCATTAAGTCATTTACATGGAAAACGTATTTATGAATTATGGTCATGCAAAGAAGATAATGGGATTCAACAACTTGTTAGGCAATACCCTTGCCTTCCTTCGAGACAAATAGCATCTTTGTTCTCAAACAAATATGGAGTTGTCAAACATAAAAAAGAGTCAATAATTAGAAAAATCTGTAAAGTGCATGCACTTATTCTCCAACCTATCGAAATGCCACAATATTAGCTTCATTAATCCAATGAGATAAATCTAACCCTCCAACCATCAAACATTCTTGTATGCGAACTTTGCTACAAAGATAATAAGCAAAGAAAGATTCCTTTTCTTTCTTCCAAAAATATGCAAATGAGTACAAAAAAGAAATTCAGAAATGATCTCAATGATATTGAAGTGTGTTTGTTATCTATCTCAGAATACCTTTTGCACAAATTTGTGAGCTCTCCTATGAAGGGCAATATGAATTGCATGGAAGTGTTGTGAACGTTTTTGTTGATGTTGATAGAGCACAACAAGTGTTGCCAAGGTTCTTGAATGACCATGACATAGTTGACATTGCACTTTAGTGTAAACTCTCATTCAAACATAATTATATCAGTGGTATCGTACGACCGACTTTTACAATGTTGGAATTGAATGAGTTGTTATCAACACTGCTATATAAGGAAAATAATATTCATATTAACCACCTTTAGGAAAATCATGTGCAAATTATTCAAGCAAAAGAAAATATTGAAAAAAACAATGAAGAAAACATAGAAGACCAAATAGAAGAAGAACTACTTACATATACATTAGTCCATGGAATCTATACAAGCCAACAAGTGGATTTTGAGGGCAAAACTACTAAAGTTACACCATCTGAAGGTTTTTCACCATTAAGCATTCTTGAAAGATAAATATTGTGAAGAACTATCATTCCCAAAAAATTTCTTTAGTGCTCCACGTAATTACAACCTTCCAAAGTACATATCCTATCAATAGATTGCAAAGTGGGAGTTGACAAATGTAAACGGACGGTTTGCATTATCAATTGAAAACCTCTTCTTAAAAACTATGAAAATTTTGGTCAAACAAGTTCTATCATCATCTTGGGTTCGAATGCGCAAAGCCTGAGCAAAAGGAATCGCACTTCAAGCGAAGTATGCTCTCCTTGACACTAAGATCGAAAAGCTACTTCATTCAAACATTGGATTTTGAGACTTGTCTCATCTATGAACGTCAGCCGACTATAAGTACTATGTCAAGAAAAATCTTTTCGCAATGCTAAGACAACTATGGCCTCCAACTTTTTTTGTAACACTTTCTACCAGCTGAAAAACTATGGAAGCCACTAATTGAAGCAATTCAAAAACCAAACACAAATACCACATTCAATGTGGACACAAATCAACAAGCTCAAATAAGACATCTATTGCATGTGCATAAATTCCAAGCCCTTAAAAACATTATAAAAAAAGACAACATTCTAGGAAAATTGAATGACTTCTACTCCATTACAAAATTCCAAAATAGAGGTAGCCAACATGATCATGGACTTTTGTGGGTTGAAAATGCACCCATCTTTGGAAGATGCATAATTGCCTTGCTGCTTTTTATAGCAGTCCTTAGCCATATGACCCATTTTGCCACAATAGTAGCATTCAACATTGCTATTTGCATTTTGGCCTCTCTGCCATCCACCACAGCCTCTTTGGCTCCCCCTGCCTCTAGAGTTACCACATCCTCCTGCATAGGACTGGTTTTCTTGTGTTTGCTGCATATTCTAATTTCTACCATGACCTCCAGATCGGCCTCCTCTACCTCTGCCTCTACCCCTTCCAGCATTTGAGTAGAAGACAGTTTCTTTTGAGGTTCCTCCTGAAGAAGATGCACCACCATTTCTCTGCTCTTCAGAAATTAGAAGAGCAGTCAACTCCTCAAAATCAGGAAATTTTTCACAGACGGCAATGGATGTCTGGAACTGTGCATAATCCTTTCCTAGACCATTCAAGGTCACAAAAACTAAATCGTCATCATCCACTGGCGACCCAATGGAAGCAAGTGCATCCGCAATTTTCTTCACCTTCATGTGGTAGTCATTGATGCTCATATTTTCTCTCTGCACATTGTGCAGCTCCTGCTTGAGCTGCATTTTCCTGGCTTGCGTATTTGTGCTGTACATTTTTGCCAAAGTATCTCATGCCTCCTTTGGCGTACTTGCATCCTGAATATGCACAATCATGGAGTCCGAAATACTGATAGACAGCCAGTACATAACTTTCCTGGCTCTCTCATGCCATCCTTTAAATGCCTGCATTTCCTATTGATTGGGAACATTAGGAAGAGCAGGTTCTTCTTCATTTCCTGTAATGAACTCCCAATAGCCTTTTCCCATAAGGAAATTCGTCATTCTAAACTTCCATGCCTGGAAGTTGTTCTTCTCAAGCTTTTCAGTGACAATCTGTGAAAGAGAATCAGATGCCATTACAGAACACTGCAAAATATTCTGTCACTGCAAAAAACACAGCTTTTGCCTCACACGGGTAGATCTACAAAACTGACGAAAGTGGTATTTCACCACACAGTCACTTCCTAGTGACGATTTTGCATCAACAGGCAACAAGCATGAATCTCAACTCCCAATGTCTCTGCGCACAGGCATACGATGCAATTTCTGCGGCAACTTTTCACCGACCCGCAGAATAGTGGTCGCACAGCAAAAACAAGGCCTTTTTCTAAGTGCCTGCGGAGAACTTCCGCCTCCAAAACGGGCCCCGAAATGGCCTCAAATCAGAAAAATAAAGTCACTATGGGCTTCGCCCTCACCCGCAGCATATACTGCGCTCTCGCCACACCGCGAAGGGCATCTCAATCTGAGACAGTGCACTCTTGCACTTCTGGCTGTGCTACCTGCAGAGATTTGCTCCCAAACTCGAAATAGGAAAGCAACACTAGTCCTCTTACCAGGACACCACAAACTTGGCTTGCTTTCTTGAGCTCCTTACCACGAACAAGGCTCTGATACCATGTGACGATAGTGGGAGAGAGGGAAGGAGTCTCACTTGAGGCTTTGTCACAAGCACAATGGGGGAATACACACAAAGGTGGAGGCTGAAAACAATTTTCCTCTTCTTAGTTGTGAAAGCCAAAAGAACTCTAGTACAAAGAAATAGAAGAACCCTATATGTGAACTAACTAAGGTGGCATACTAACTGAGCCACGAACTAGTGTAGATAAGGATAGCTGTCATCCAGCTATTATTCGTGGGCGGTGTACCAACCGCATCTCCAGCTAACAAGTCGGTGACATAAATACACAACGGTCACCCTGGCATATCGCGAGTGGAGCTTGATATCTCAACAGGGAGAGCGGTGGAGGATGCATGGCACAATGCTTTGGGAGGGGTGGCGGTGGGGACGATGATGATTCAGATGATTTAGACGTGCCTTCGGGTGATGGTACGATATTCTATGACATCACTCAGACAGGAGGCATCTTGATGGATGTGTGGGGGAAGGACATCATGGCCTTCATGCGCTCTGTAATTGCTAACAATCTAGATTGCTTTATCCACTTCAAAGACCAGCCAAAGAGGTTGGCTGATGAGACCCTCGCTGCTGTTCGCTCTAGGTATCCTAACCCCCCAATCGCCAGTTCACAGATAAATGGGCCAAGTCAAAGATTGTTATGATACTTGGCAATAAAAGATCTTCGCTTAAGAGGCAGGCACTAGCGGAGCTTGCGAGGCTTGAGGGATGTCAACTACCAAGGGGCCCGCCCCACACTGCTCACAAGCGTGAGTGGAAGAAAGCAATGAAGTCAGCGAGGGAGGACCCCAGTCTGCAGCACATGGAGGCACGGAGGATCTAGATGGAGGAATATGGAAGCGCACATTTTGGAGCAGGGGGTGTTGAATCATGGGAGGCCCAATTTGTAAGTATCGATCTCAAATTATATTACTTATGTAGTTTATTAGGAGGTTGTTTCTTTGTACTAATCCCTCTGCAAAGTGTGTCGTCTTGCAGCTTGAGATCATGGGCAGATACCCTACTCCTGTGGAGATAGCCTACCACCACCACCATCGCAAAGGAGATACATGGAGGCACTTCTATGATGATGGGTTGATTACTAAGGAGCAGTATACCCAGGCTACTGGAGCGGCCCCCGAGGTATTTGAAAGTAATTAAATAATGCCAAAATTATAAGTAAAGATTTGATTTTTCATACATTGATATATGTTGTCCCTTGTTTACAGGCCCGTGCACAAGACGATGAGGAAGATGAGGAAGGAGGCAGAGAAGGGAGCGTGGAAGGGAGCGAGGACCTGAAGAACATAGATTAGTCATAGAAGTAGTGCTAGCTACTCTTTTTTGTACTTAAAACCACTGGCTTGGCTTCATGCCTCTTGTATATACACTATTCTTATTTTTTGTACTTGAAGCCACATGACGTGGCTTAGCTTCCTTATTTTTTGTACTTGAAGCCACATGACATGGCTTAGCTTCGTGCTATATGTATATACAACCACTTTTTGAGCTTTCAATTTTATTACGTTTTGGAGTTGTAATTAAAATGCAGTTGGCTGTAAGAATTGAATTACACAATGTGGATATGGGATTCTTGTAACATAGCATACACAACATACACAGCATTCTGTAAATAAAAATAAATAAATAAATAAAGCGCGTCTATCAGTGCGTCTATAAACACGTCTATATACGCGTCTGTCTGTTCGACAAGCGTCTATTTTTGCATCTATAAATGCATTTATAAGCGCGTCTATTTAAGCATCTAAGTGCGTGTCTATATGCACACGTGTCTGATATATAGAGGTGCTGGTAGACGCGGGTCTCCAGATGCAAAAATAGGCACGCAAATAGACTCGCCCGTAAGTTTTTTATTTAGTTTAGTAAACGCGTCTATGTGCACGTCTATGGGTGCTTTGTCTTGTTGTGAATATGATGCACATCAATGCTCCATGCAAGTTTGAATGCATATTGCTAATATGTTATACTTTTTCATTTCTAGGTATGTGAGCTCAAAGGAAATAGATCCCACCACGCTTGAGAATGCTCGAGTTATGTCAGTGGAGGTGGTTTGTTTAGTGGAGGAGACATTTCCACGTTCTATTCTCACAAGCCAACTACATCTTATAGTGCATTTGGTGGATGAGATTGCTATATGCAGTACTATACATGCACGATGGTTGTTCTTCCTCGAGCGCTTCATGAAGACCTTGAAGGGCTTTGTGAGACAAAATGCAAGACCCGAAGGTAGCATGGCCGAGGGTTGGTTGGTACAAGAGTCACTTGTATATATTTCTGAGTTTCTTGTTGATGTGGATAGCTCTCTCCCACGACTATGGAGAGATGATGAAGACCTAAGGATGACCTCTATTGTGCCTCAAGGGAAAGGACACAACAAAGTAATAGACACGGAGTTGCATAATAGTATCAACCTCTTTTGCGTGCTTAATAGTGATGTGATGAAAAGATGGGTGACAAGATACGAGGATGCAAAGGCAAGAAGACAAGAAGAAAGGGCCCTCTTTCATACACACCATGGATCTCGTGTGCATACCCTCAATAAGAGCACTTCCAAAGGATATTCATGTGGATTGGCTACTTGATGAAATGGAGAAAGCAGAGAAAGACGAGGGGATGCATATCACAATGGAAGAATGGGAGTATGCTAGGGGATGCATGAGCAAGGTCAGTATATAGAATCTTATGCATAAGTTAGGAGCTTTCAATAATTTAGATTGCTTATTTAATTGAATTTTTCTTGGTGTAGTGCACTATGTTCAATGCTATATGGTGTGAGGGCAAGCATTTTCGAACACAACGGATTGATGATAAGAGAAACACACAAGATTATGGCATCACTGCTTGCTTTGAGGGAGCCAATGGAGCCATGGATGATTATTGTGGCATAATCCAAGATATTATTATGCTTGACTTTCGACGCTTCTTTGTGTATGTTTTGGATGTAAAGCGGTTTAAGGACGTGGTGGAAAGAGGCTTTAATGCAACAATCAAACGCCATGCAAGTGGCTTTGTAACTATTGACTCCACAAAGTTTTGGCAAAGTAGGAAGGACACACTAGTACTACCACAACAATGTGAACAGGTACTGTGCACACATATAAAAATACTCGCTTTTAAATATTTGATGCAAGAAAAATAACATGATTGTATTTGTGTTTGAATTAGGTTGTCTATCAACCAATGGTGGATAATAATAGATGGTGGCATGTCATACATATTATGCCACGTTCCAAAGTGATGTATAGTACATTTACTAATATGGAGCGTATGGAGGATGATCATGGCCATGGACGTGATGATGACCATGATACAAGAGAGGAGGATGATCATGAGATAGGAGATACATATATTGAGGCCATTACCCATGAGGACGAGCCTACCATTCGAGATGCTGATTTCGATGAGCACATGAGTAGCACAAGTAGTAGTGGGTTGAATGTATTTGTAGATCTAAACACTTGTTTGGATTTTGAAGTAGATAGTTTGGCAAGGGTTGATCTCATTGAGGATGAGATTGAACCATAGCCCCATCATTGATATTGGCAAAACTATTTTACATATTGTCTGATTCTCCTCATCTCACTTAATTCTTGTATATGTGGGCTTGCAAAAAATTATGTGCTTTGGTAATCATGGGCAATGTTTGGAAAGCAATAATATATACCAAAATCTCACTTTCTGTATTCTCTCGTTTGCGTCTATCTACGTGTCTAAATGCGCGTCTAAGTCTCAGTGTAAACGTGCAAATAAATGCGCTAATACATGCACAAATAGATGTGCTGATAAACGCGATGTTAGATGGGCCCATATTTTCACAGTTTACATGTGCAAAAGATGTGTTAATACATGCGCAAATAGATGAGTTGTTAGACATGCTTTTAGATGCGCCCGTAATTCCTCTACTAAAGCAACGCCTATAGATGCGCCCCCGCTATTTTGCGCGTCTACCAACCACATCTATAGTTACTTTGTGTTGTTGTGAATTCTTCAAGAAATTCAAATGAAAATTCTTGCAGGCCATTTGAATGTAATTCATCATGTTTTCATCCCCTTTCCTTGCTTCTCACACTCTTAAATTTATACCGTAAGTTTTCATCAATCCTTCATCCTAACGCGACTTAAATCCTCTTCCTATCCTTATCTTATTTATTAAATTCCCCCCTTCTCAATAACAAAACCTAAGTTCCCCCTCTCTATAAATTTATTTTGAATTTTCCCCCCGTCTCAACAAGTATTTATATCTAACCCCCCCTCCCCCCCTCTTTATATACACATTTCTCCCTTCTTCCCCTTGCTCTCTATATAGGTATCCTCCCCCCTTTGTTTCTAAATTTTCTTCGGTTCTCCTTCTCTCCCCCTATTTTTCCTTTAGTTTCCCTTCTAAGTCCCCTTCTATTTTCACCTTCTAATTGACCCCCTCCTCCCTCCCAATGTTTTCCCCCTCCTTTTTTATTATGTTTCCACATTTATAAAACCCATCCTTTTTCACTTAATGTCTTACATTGTGTTGGTTAAGTTTATGGCTAAGCTTCTAATTTATTGTGACCCCAATAACAAGGGAGGAGTGTTTATGACACCTATCTTCCCAATTTAAGTTAACTTGGTTCTTTTCATGTTTTCTTGTTGGATGGTGGCAAGTACAAAGATTCTCCTCTTTAGTAAATGAGATGCTTGTCAGAACTTCACCGCAGTACTTTTGTTTGCAAATAGTTTTTTGCTTAACATTATTAGCATTCCTTGCCAAATAAACTCTTACATTCTTGTAAGTGGACCCTAACCCCGGAGCTTGGACTACCTGAAGGATTCAACACTTTTGTAACAACTTTTTGTTTTATGAACACCCATGCAATAAATAATTTTTGATCCACCCTTATTTGAGCTTCGGGTGTTGTGTTGTTAAAATGTTTTATTTTTTAAAAAACACACACACACCAAACCTTGTTAACCCTTGGTCGAGTTAACCATGTGCCACGTTGGTAACCCTTAGTTGGATTAGCCACATGGCACATGCCACGTGCCACGTTGCTCATTAAGCCCTTATCAGGTTGAACACTAGCGACATCAGTATTAACATGGAATCACCCACAATACTAACCATCTAGCATGGCAAAACACAAGCTAGTCAAGTATCCCCAACTAGCTACACAAAGTATCCACTAGGACCCCCACTGCGTCCGGTACACTCCTATGGAGTACTTTGCCATAGTCACACTTGACTAAAATAATAATGTCCAAGGAAAGTTATGTCAGAAATATAATTTTCATAATAGAGAGGGACAAAGGGACACAGAGAGGAGGAGAGATAAGAGGGGGAAAGAGAGAAAGACACTCCTACCCATGCCAGCTCAAAGTTCAAGTGAATGCCAGACTTCCAAGCTAAATTCATGGAGGTGGACCCACACAGGATGATAACAGAAGGGGAGGTGAGTAAATGCATATGTGGGAGCCTCTAGTCAGATGCACCATCGTGCACGTGTTGCACAAATCTGCACAGTGCTCTCTTTATAAGTATTTGCAAAAGGGATTATATTGTAAGTGTTTCCAAGTGGTTATTTCTTCTATGATCATCAGGTTGTTCAATGTAATTTGACATATACTCAAATTACCATAACTATCTTGAAACAATCATACACCAGGCACAACGATTGCGTAGTTATGACAATTCCATCAAAAAGTAAAACTTGAAAGGGATAAGTCTTACCTCAAGAAGAGTTGTACAAGAACCTGCTTGATTATTGTGCTTTGAGCGCGGTTATGTTGGGATCGGTTGATTTGGTGATTCAGTCAATTGATTGTTAATAACTAATGTAATTGGTGGCTTAAGTACAGGTGATAGAACTCATAACAAGGATTGGAGTTAGTGTGAGGGTACCGATCGAGGTGTCGCACGACGCATATATATGGCCATGGGCCAATTTTGTATATGCTTTATTATTGCAAGTGAGAAATATATTTTGGAATGGACAATTTTGGGCCCTAAGATCATTTTTGTGGTGTGATTGTGTTCTTCTTTTCCAATTGATTAAGTTGTGAATTTGTGTGAAAAGAATAACCTTTTGGTTTTAGTGGTATCAGAGCTTTGGATACGCTCTTGTGAAGGAAAGAAAAGAAAGTTTAAAGCTCCCTCGTGTGAAAAATCGAAAGAAAGAGAAGTCTTATGGAGTGTGGAGGATTTAAGAGGACCACCTGAGTGTGTACAGAATCACAGCTTGTGGGGAGAGGAAGCTTAGATTTAATGATGTGCCCACGGCACCACAGATGTGTTTTTGGAACCCCGTGTGAATTTCGAAGATGCCTCCCAGTCCTCAGATCTCATAGTGCGTAGACTCCAGAGTTCAGACTCCCATCATAGGCATGCATTAAAGCCGCCTTGGCCCTCGTGTACTCTGCTAGGTCTAGCCTTCACCCAAGGTTTCAACCCATGTGACGTGTGCCCGTTGCAGATTCGTCAAGAGTCTCTCCTTGGCGGCTCTGCCTTTACCCAGCCTTACATTAAAATACCAGTGCATTGAAGTGCAGCCAGTCACCTCTAGACTGTGCGTGCCCATCTACAGGGTACATACCTACAGTCACCTAGCCGAGCTTTTGCCCATGCACAATGCAGCCGTGCAATCCCAAGCAGTCCCAACATCAAGGTAGCCTCTGCCTGCCTATAATTTTTTGGCCCACGTGCTCTTGGACTTTCGAATTCTGAACGGAAGCATTGTAGCAATTCCTCTGTCATCATAGATAGCGACAGACTCTATAGCACCGCCCTTGGGGAAGTAGCCTTTGCAAAGCTACCACCACCATCTTTTTTGATAGACTCTGAAGTAGTGCGCACGACGAGACGGTCAACAACCTAGAGAGTATCATTTATTAAGTCAAAGGATGGGATCCCAAAGGAAGGGAAAGATTTGGAACAACATGTACCCTTCCATAAGAAAAAGAGGTTTGATAAGAAGCCCTTCTTTAAATCTAAAAATGGTTTTGTTCCACAGAAGACAGATTCTTCTTCGAAGCTGAACAGTGGAAATTTTTCAAAGAAAGAAATAAGGTGTTTCAGATGCAACAAGGTGGGACACATAGCCACTGAATGTCCCGAAAGAAAGAAGACCCCGATGGTGAAAGTGCACATGATCAACAATGAAGCAACCAAGCAAGGTGGAGGTAAGTATAATTGTCATGCTCTTGTGAAAATGAAAGGTTTCATTAATAGAAAAGAGGTTGTTATTCTACATGACGATGGTAGTACACATGATTTCATTTCGGAAAGAGCCTTAGCAAAGCTAAACCTAGAGTCATTCCCATCCAACTATAAGGTCAAAGCTGCTTTTACCAAGACAAGTACAATTGTACTAGAGAAGTTAAGAATCTTGAAATTTCAATCAAACCCTACAAGGATAGATGAGACTTTCTAGTGGCACCCCTACAGGGACTGGATGTCATCTTAGGAATGCCATGGAGACGTCAATATAATCCTAAGATAGATTATGGTTCACATAAGATGTGGATTGAGAAGGACAAACAAGAAATATGTCTGAAAAGCTCTATGAAACCTGAGATCAGTCTTTTACTCAACCACACACAAGCCAAGAGAGCAATTAGGAAACTTGAGAAGACATATCTGATTTTGGTAAACACAGTAACGGGGCTACTCAGCCAAACACTAAGCCTACACATCTTCTTTCTCAATTTTTTGATTGTTTCTTAGAGGATTTACCACCTGGACTACCATGTTCTTGACGTGAAGATCATAGGATAGAAATCCTATCAGGCAGTGCTCCACCTTGCAAAGCTCCTTATAGAGTCAACCAGCTAGAGCAAAAGGAAATTCAGAAGCAAGTGGAGGAACTAATAGAGAGAGAATTGATAAGACCCAGTAGTTCTCCTTATGGAGCACTTGTCTTATTTGTCAAAAAGAAAAATGGAACCTATCAAATGTGCATAGACTATCGTGCACTAAATAAAATCACAGTGAAGAACAAATATCCAATCGCTAGAATTGATTATCTTTTGGACAAATTTAAAGGGGCCAAGGTCTTCGGTAAGATAGATCTTAAATCTGGCTATCATTAAGTTTGTATGGTAGAAGAGGATATATACAAGACTGCCTTTGGAACACAAATGGGACATTATGAATTCCTAGTTCTATCTTTTGAGCTAACTAATGCTCCAGCTACTTTTAGTAGAATGATGAACCGAATCTTTCTTAAACACCAAGATTGTGTGGTAGTATTTTTTGATGATATTCTAGTGTTTAGCAAAGATATTGAGGAGCATATTAAGGAACATCTGAAGCTACTCTTTTCACTATTGAAAGCAAATCAATTATATATAAATCGTGAAAAGAGTAGTTTCTTTCAAGATCAAATAGAGTATTTGGGTCACATTGTTTCTGCTGATGGGATTCGAGTAGATCCAAAGAAGATTGAATGCAATTTGAGTAGATCCAAAGAAGATTGAATGCATAGTCACATGGCGTAAACCCCAAGATATACATGAATTAAGATCATTTTTGGGATTGTGTAGCTTTTATAGAAAGTTTGTCAAGAATTTCACATACATTGCACATCCATTGACAAACCTTTTTAGAAAAGCTAAGCATTTCTTATGGACCGAGCATCAAGATAAATCTTTTATAGCTTTGAAGCTCTTATGCAAGCTCCTGTGTCGCAACTACCTGATTTCTCTAGACCATTCTTTATAGTTGTAACCGATCCTAGTGGATATGGAATTGGAGCCTTACTTATGAAAGATGGACATCCTATAGCATATGACAACCGAAAATTAAAACTAGCAGAATGCAATTATAGTACATATGATAAAGAATTAACCGTTGTTGTGCATGCCTTACGAATGTGGAAACATTATTTGATGAGAGTTGAGTTTCTTATTAAAACCGATTAGCAAAGTATCAAGCATTTGTTGACTCAGCCACTAATATCCGATAGGCACATCAAGTGGGCATCATTAATACAGAGTTTTCAGCCCATGATTCAGTATCAACCTGGAAAAGAAAATGTAGTTGCTGATGCTCTTAGCAGAAAGCCAAGTATTAATCACATCACTGCTATAGAGACCCAGCCTTTCGAAGGTATGAAGAATTCTTATTACAAGAGGATCCAAAATTTTTTAATATATGGAACAAATTAGAGAATAATAATTGGAATCCTATGTTGGACTATTCATGCAATGATGGATACCTCTTTTATCAAAAGAAATTATGCATCACTCGACCCTTTAGACAAATGGTAATGGAAGAAATGCACCAACCACCATATATGGGACATAGGGGAGTGACTACCACTTTACAAGTGATAGCAAGGGAATTGGATTGGCCCACTATAAGAAAAGATGTGGCTAAGTTTGTAGCCGAATGCACCACTTGCTAGAAGATCAAGAGTTACAAAGGAAAGACCCCAAGATTGATAATGCCTTTGCCTATTCCTATGCAACCTTGGGAACAAATATCTATGGATTTCATAACACGTTTTCCTACTACAGCGAATCAAAATGATATGATATGGACGATAGTAGATTGCTTTAGTAAGCAAGCTTATTTCATCCCATGCAAGAAGACTTTAACAGCTCAGCAAGCTGCACATTTATTCATCAAGCATATCTTTGTTCATCATGGCTTGCCAAAGATTATATTGTTTGATCGAGATTCAAAGTTTTGCAGTAATTTTTGGACTGCATTATTTCATAATCTAGACACTAAGTTAGATTTCTCATCAGCTTTTCGTCCAAAATCGAATGGACAAACTGAAGTTACAAATAGTACTATTCAGGACATGATAAGAGCTTATGTAGAAAGTCAACCGAAGACTTGGGACAAATATCTTCACCTCTTACAGTTTGCTTATAATAATACTCCTCATTCTGCAACTGGAAGAGCACCCTTTGAGATCATCTATGGGAAGGTTTTACCTATTCCTATCACACGATTGACCCATAGAGTGGAGGTAGCAGATGCATTTACTCACGACTATCAAAATACTCTCAAAGAGGTTCGAGAAGCCATTGCAATTGCGCAAGCGAAGTACACAAAACAAGCTAATAAGAAATGGAAAGACATGTTTTTGAAAGAAGGTGATTATGTACTTCTTCGGATTGAGAAAAGAAGATTGAAGAGTGTTGAGAAATGGCCAATAATCAAGATGTCCCCTCATTTTTATGGACCTTTCAAGGTGATTCAGAAAATCAAAGATCTAGCTTATAGGCTTGAATTACTTGATAATTGAAAAATACATAATGCTTTTCATATTAGCCTCTTAAAGCCCTTTAAAGGACCTTTACCTATTCATCCTGTTTATGAAGAGGCTCCATTGTTTGTTGATGAAGAAGAAATACTAGAACCCGAATGCATTATTGATCTCATCAACAGACCTCAACCCGAAAAGTAAATGTCTATACCAAATACTTGCTCAAATTTAAAAATAATCCGAGAGATGATGCTCAGTGGATGCCTGAGCGGTTCTTTCAAACTTTTCCAGACCTCATTAGTTCCTATAATCAAACACACAACTGAGGTCAGTTGCAATCCAAGCAAGAGGGATGTTACGGAAATCATATTTCTGATATATCTTGCTTTGGACATTATTATTTTAGTCAAGTGTGACTATGGCAAAGTACTCCATAGGAGCGCATCGGGCGCGGCGGGGGTCCTAGTGGATACTTTGTGTGGTTAGTTGGGGACGCCTGACTAGCTTGTGTTTTGCCATGCTAGATGGTCGGTATTGTGGGTGATTCCATGTTAATACTGATGTTGCTAGTGTTATTGGTATTGTGCTTGATTATCGTGCTTTGAGCGTGGTTATGTTGGGATTGGTTGATTCGGTGATTCATTCAATCGATTGTTAATAACTAATGTAATTGGCAGCTTGGGTATAGGTGATGAACTCATAGCAAGGATTGGAGTTAGTGCGAGGGTACTGATCGAGGTGTCACACGGTGCATTATATATGGCCATGGGCCAATTTTGTATATGCTTTATTGTTGCAAGTTTGAGCAATATATTTTGGAATGGACATAAGTCAATTTTGGGCCCTAAGATGGCTATGTAAAGCAAATACCTCATTTTGGAAGAGAGGGATAATTTTGGCTCCTTGGTGCTTTTTATGAAATATCATAAATACTCTAGATGAGGAAGCATGAGCCACTCATCTAGGGGGGGGAGATTGTACCCAATCTGCTGTCGTTTTCATGGTGTGATTGTGTTCTTCCTCTCCATTTGATTAAGTTGTGAATTTGTGTGAAGAGGATAACCTTTTGGTTTCACTCTCTACCCATGTGGCCCTCTATCCCACACATGCCATGTGGTGCAACTACGCCAATCTCATGCAAACTCCGCAACTGCCACGTGTTGCCTTTGCCCTCTGTGCCAGTCTGAGCCCTATTTTCGCCATGTGGTGCCCTACTTGACCTGTCGTAGTCTACCCACTTCAGACTCTCTACCCTCTCGTAGTCTACCCTTATAGCACCACGTGGTGCTCCAAACTTCTCCTCATCATCCTCCAAAGCTGCTCCTCTCTTCTCGAACCTCCCTTCCCCTCCCTCGGACCTATAGAATTCTTCCCCAAACATCCAAATTTCCTCCACTTGGTAACTCTAGGATTAGTCTCCATAAAGAATAGTAAGGCAAACCTCCACATGGTCTGGGGTTAAACCATAAGGAATAGTAAGATAAGAAGATGGTCCAAATAGTTGTCTAGTCAACCTTCCAAGTAGCTTCCTTTGAAGGTCCCTTTTGCCATAATCCAGCTTCCTTGCTTTCAAGCTTCCATTTTTCTCCCCCTCTCAACAACTTGCCTTCATAGCAAACTCATCTCTCTCTCTCTCTCTCTCTCTCTCTCTCTCTCACACACACACACACACACACACACACACACACACACACACACACAAACTTTTTTGTGTGTGGCTCTCTCTCTCTCTCTCACACACACACACACACACACACACACACAAACAACACACACACACTCCCCCCTTTTTAAACCCTAGCTCCCTTATACTCCACCTTACCCCCCCTCACTTTTTTATCTTTTATTTAAATTTTTCACTATTATAAATTTACTTTTTAGTTATTTATATTTTTAGTTTTTACTTTATTTTTTCTTTAAAATTTAAAATTTAAAATTTATTCCCTTTATTTTTAATTTTTTTCGTAAATTATCCTCCTCTTTTCCAAGTTTTCCCCTTCACTTTTTTAATCTTTTACAGTGCTCCCTTTATTTCCTATTAAATTCTTTTTCCTAAATTTTCTAATAATGATTTTTTCTAAACCTATTTTATGTATATCCTCCATATTTATATTCTCCTCCGTTTAATTTTTTATTTTCCTTTGACTTTAATTTGGTTTTTTTCCCAACTCTAAAAGTACCTTCCTTCCTACCTTATTTTTTCTGTCTTACTTAATTTTTTTTTCTGTTAAACTCTTTTATCACTCCAATGATTAAATTATTCCTACTAACCCCCCTTTTTACTCTATTGAAATAAAATTTTATTTAATGTTTTTACCTATATAAAAAATCACCCCTCACTGAGTGCACCACTGACTCGCCTTTCTAAAAATTAATTATCCCTAACTAAAACAAAAACTCCTTATGCTAATAAACCCCTTATTTCTCATCAATGTATTACCTCGGCTGTTTACTAAACCTATATTATTCTATTAAGCCCCTATTAACCTACCCCCCCTCCCTCTTTCGCTTTTTGAGCCACCCCGCCAATTTGTACTCATGGCTATACACTCCTCGAATCGCTACATGTTTCCCTATCCATTAGCCTCCTATCGCTCTAATGCAGACCTCCTGGACTCCCCGACTGTTTGCCCTCCTCTCATATTTAAGGGTCACCACATCTCTCTCTTACCTCACTTTTCGCCCCTACTCTGCGCCTCGTCCCTCGCTTCTCTCGCCGTTTGCTTCCCAGAATCCCAGTACTCACATATTCCTATCCATCAAAACCTCACATGCTTGTTCGGCCTCTGACCCCTACCTTGAATTATGAACTACCTCCTCCAAATCCCGTACTGCAGTATCAAAAGCTTGCTCATCCTCTTTGGTCCAGGCTACGCTAAGTACGCTCTAGAATCTATATTGTCGCAGTAATACTTCTCCCCTTTGTGGCTCCTTCAACTCCCCCTAACACATGCACGGCATAACTCCTGGCACGAATCCCATGACCGTTTGGTCCCATCGGATTCTCTCTGTTTCTCAGGTTCTCATCTGCCACGCCTTGAGCTGACACCCAATGTCACCCATGATCGTCGACTTCTTGGAGAACCCTATTCTCAGGTTCCATTTTAATTTGTCTTTTCATTAAACATTTTTATTAAGCCTCCCCCCCCCCTTCTATTAGTTTTAAATTCTTTTTTCTTACATTATTGGTATCTAACAAATTTCATATATGTCCCTTTATAATTTTTTCTTTCTATATATACTTTTACCCTATGTTTTCCTCCCTGTCTATAGATCTCCCTTTTCTCCCCCCGTCTCTATAGATCTATCTATATCTATTTCCCCTTCTCTATATGTCTCTATAGATATATAATCCCTACCCCCCCTCCCTAATAAATATATTCAGTTATTTTTTCCCTCACCTCTATTGACTTTTTTTCATCCTCTTTCCTTGCTTCTCACACTCTTAAATTTATACCGTAAGTTTTCATCAACCCTTCATCCTAACCTGACTTAAATCCTCTTCCTATACTTATCTTATTTATTAAATTCCCCCCTTCTCAATAACAGTACCTAAGTTCCCCCTCTCTATAAATTTATTTCTAAATTTCCCCCCCTCTCAAGTATTTATATCTAGCCCCCCCTCCCCCCCTCTTTGTATACACATTTCTCCCTTCTTCCCCCTCCTCTCTATCTCTGCCTCTGTGTCCCTCTGTCCCACACACGCCATGTGGCACGACTACGCCAACCTCGTGCAACTCCGTGACACATGTACCTCTACCCTCTGTGCAGTCTATGTCCTATTTTTGCCACATGGTACCGTGCTTGCCCTGTCGCAGTCTACCCCACCCTCTCGTAGTCTACCCTCATGGCACCACGTGGTGCTCCAAACTTCTCCTCATCATCCTCCAAAGCTCTCCTCTCTCCCCGAACCTCCCTCCCCTTCCCCCACACCTATAGAATTCTTCCCCAAACCTCCAAATTCCCTCCACTTGGCAACTCTAGGATTAGTCTCCATAAAGAATAGTAAGGCAAACCTCCACATTCCCTCCACGTGGTCTGGCATTAGTCTGAGTCAACCTTCCAAGCAGCCTCCTTTGAAGGTCCTTTTGCCATAGTCCAGCTTCGTTGATTTCAAGCTTCCATTTTTCTCCCCCTCTCAACAACTTGCCTTCATAGCAAACTCAGCTCTCGTCTCTCTCTCTCTCACACACACACACACACAACTGTTTTTTGTGTGGCTCTCCCTCTCTCTCTCTCTCTCTCACACACACACACACACACACACACACACACACACACACACTACTTAGAGTTCTTTCTCCCTGTCTCTCTGTAGATTGCCTTCTTAGCCAAATCCAGCTCAAATCTGTCTCTGGTGGCGGATCACCAAACCTGCTCTTAGAATTTCTCTACAAGTTTAGCAACAGAGATGAGTAAGGGAACAGAAAGGATTCAGGAAATATATGGTCACTGGGAGGCGATGGAAAGGAAAGTTTCTAGGCTCCTCTTCCTTCCAGCAATAATTGACACACTGGACTTACTGTCCAACAAGGACGGAAGACAACTATTTGAGGAATTGAAAGCTGGACAAACTGCAATTGTGGAGGCAGCGTGGAAACCAACCTGGTGCTAAGGAGTGGAGACAAGTGATGTCTTAGAGGCCCTCCCTTTGGAGTCCTTCCCTGAGTACTGGAGACAAGTACTTGATGCCTTCCAGGCAGGGCAAACGTCCCTCCCCGAGAGCGCCAGACAATTGTTGGATGTCTTGGAGCGCCTCCCTGAGCACTGGACAGAAGCATTTGATGTCTTCAAGGCTGGGTAAATGTATGAATCCCTTCCTGAGGATCCGAGACAAGTATTGGAAGCCTTGAAGCTCGTGCTGCACATCCCTCGCCTCTGCCAATTGTGGAAGCGAACTGAGTTCTCCCTTAAGGAATTACAACAAGTATTTCGTGTCTTGAAAGCTGGGCCAATGTATGAGTCCTTCTCGCATGACTGGAATGCACTCTTGGCTCTTGCGAGAATGGAGGCCAGTGGTCTTTTCGCTTCTTGATCAAATGAAGGGTACAATGGACGGCACTCAAAGGTCTGAGTCCTTTGCAGCAGATGATTGGGATGCTCTGGGCTAATGCAGGAGGGATGGATCAGTATCATGGATGTTGATTTGGAAAGAATTGCGAATGAAGGCTAAACTGGAGGCCCGAATTTGCGTCCTGCCCTGATGACTGGCGTGCTCTGTTTGCTCTTGCAGGGTCGGAGGCCCAGATGTAGGCCAATCTAGAAAAGATTTTGCCACTTCTAGATCGGATGAAGGCTACAATAGAGGGGCTACAATAGAGTGTTTCCGATTGCACTGCACTGTTGGCTGTTGTCCAATGCGAAACAATGATAGCCGATGAGGTGATTGCTCGAAGAGAGGGCATCTTTCCTTATGAGTGGCTCAGTGAGGACGACGGCAGGCATATTCGCACCAACTTAGATGCTCAAATGTGTGCAGAACATGTACCTTTAAAACGATGCGCGGAGAACATGGAGCAAACAACTACCGATTGATGCGGTGGATCCCCATCTCCTCATGGGGTATCACAGACGTTTCTTACATGATTATAACTCTGTGGATCTGGAGACAGAGAAGGCAGCGCGTAAAGCTTAAGTAATGCGGCAGCATGGACCTCCTCGCAAGTTCCGCCTGATAGATTGCAAATCCACAATGGCGCGCAAGAGAGTGGTGTTGGTTGATGGGCTTGATCATCAGGATGACTATACTGCTCTCTCGCACGACGAGGAGATGTATAGTGAATGTGGCTGCGATTGCTTTGCCAGCAAACCACGTTGTTCTGGCAAGCCGTGCAAAGGGCAGAGATACCGGTATCTTCTTGGATTACGTCGGGAAGCCTGTATCACTGCTCCCGTGCGAAGCGCTCCATTTTACACGATGAATAGGAGGGTATGGGCACTTCAAGAGGCCATAATACTATCACGCAGAAGGCGATACTGCATTCGGGTTGTGTCTGTGGAGTCGAACTGCGAATGTGTGCAGGACTTCGACACAAGGCTTATTATGAAGATGACTCCTGCATTGAAGTGCTAGAAGAATCATCTCTTTGGCAGCACTTCCTGAAAATCTACTCTGTGTTAATCTCCGTTTGTGAAGCTCCCGCCTGTCACAGTTTATCCGAAGTATGGGCATCATGTAGAGAGGGTGTTTTCGAGAGAGATCTGTCGGAGATTATTCAGCTTTGTGCTTTTAAACAATTTATGGGGCTCCGAAATCTGCACAGCTCGGGCTGAGTTTCTTTCAAGTTTCCCAGCTTGTCTTCTGTGTTGGTAGACTGCTCTGATGGAAGTGAGAGCAAGCATGGTGCTTGGATTGGCAGGGGTCAAAAATTTTGTGGCTCCACAAGATGACGAGTTGGATCAAGGAGATTGGTGAGGATCTGATCCAGGAGGCCTTGTTCTGGGTGAATGAGCATCAGGACATGGATAAATGTCACTCTTGGCTACCTAGCTTGTCCAAATCAATTCTTGCTCTCTCTCATGAATGCAATCGGTTGTTTAGTATTGGAAAATCACATGCTAGAGTTGAGAGGATGTTGAATTACACGGTGCAGCGGAACAGAAACTGAACAAAGAATAGAGAGTACACAGCAAATTGAAGACGAACAAAATTTTCCTTCAATACTGATGTAGTACAAATGATAGCTCCGTCCACCCGTGCTCTCCCACAGTGGAGCTTAGATGGTGATCTAGATAGATACTAGGTGAAGAGCTACTAGTTGGAAGATCTGATCTGATGTGAACTGATCTGATACAATGGACTAGGGAGGTCGCCTCTTTATAGCTATGAGGGCAGTAGTCAGATCAATGTTGTTGGTAGAGTCGACCAATCGACCTAGTCGGTGAAACCGACGAGTCATTCATAGAATATTCAAGAAATATTCCCTATACCGTTGCCTCGAGAGCTCTCGTCCTCGAACCCCCACCAGGGAGGCCGTTGGCCCCTGTGGGACCCTCCAGCTGGGGGCCAGCTGACCCCGAGGCCCCAATAAGAATAAGGGGCTCCCACACAATCACCCTTCTACCATCAACGGTCTCATTGATAGACCTCATCTGACATGCAAGTCAGGATCCATCCAATGTCTCGGGCTCACACATCGCTTCTCCTCATATGGGAGCCTTACAACTTGAGCACCTTAGACCACTCGTGGTTACCAGGAGGGTGGGGCATTGAGCATATCTAACCCCCCTCAATGTCCACCCGTAAGTGAACTACCTTCTTGGCCCAATGTCGAGTCTTTGAAGATGACCCTGAAGCTCATCCTTCCCGAGTGCCTTGGTGAAGGTATCTGCTCCATTTTGCTTTGTTGGATAGTAGACTAATTCCACTATCCCGTCCTCAATCAAATCACGCACATAGTGATATTGAATCTCTATATGTTTTATGCGTGCATGAAACACTAGATTTTTAGCAATGGCCATGCAACTTTGATTGTCGCACCTTAGTATAGTTGCCTCATCCTCTTGCATTCCGATGTGCCATAAGATTCTTCTCAGCCACACTGCTTCATATGCAACAAAACAGCTGCCTTGTACTCAGCCTCGATAGAAGACGATGCCACTATTTTCCTCCTTACTCCTATGCCAACAAGATTGCCTGCACTATTTAGAATTTTTGCTCCTGTCTTGTTGAACCTCACCTTATGATCAAGGTCAATTATGGAAGCAATTGATAGTAGATTTCTCTTGATTTGTGGAACATACATCACATTAGATAGTTTCTTAACATCTCCATTTACAGAAATAAATGAAACCGTACATGTACGCTCAATAGGGCATTTTGCATTATTTTCAACCGTCACGGTGATGGGTTCCTGTAGAGGCTGCATGGAACAATATAGACCCTTCTTACAGGTCATGTGACGAGAGGCATCACTATCCAACACCCATGAATCAGTGGTTGACACTTCTTGAACTGAGGAACACTCTTTCTCAATGGCCAGAAATAGATCCAACTCTACTTCTGCTGTGTTAGCTGTCTCTTTCCCCTTATTTGTCTTCTTCAGGGTACCATTCTTTTCATCTGCTTTCTTGACCTGGCACTCTGCAATCACATGGCCCTTCTTCTTGCAGTAGAAGCATTCTCCCTGAAACTTCTTCTTGCCGCCCTTCTTCTTTTTGTCACCACTAGTAGAGGACTCACCTTTGGTGGAGGAACCACCTTTGCCTTTCGTAGTGGCAGAGAACACAGCATCCCCATTGCCACCTCCATCTCGAGCTTTAAGCCTCAATTCCTCCTCCATAAGTAAAGCACAGAACTCCTCAAATGATTGAGTATTAAGTGATGTTACCAGTCCATCAGACCTTGGTGGACATATCCGAAGACACCGCCAAGCTGGCTCTTCGCTAATCTGTTGTATCCTAGCACTAGCCATTTGGTAACGCAGATTTTTGATTCGGGATATAAATGCCTCCACTGTTTCTCCTTCATTAAACTTCTCAGCTGCTGCTGCGAGCTAATTCTCCAGGTTCTAGATCCTTGTCTGATTCCGCGTCTCATTCAATATGTTCCAGGCCATAGTTGCCTTAGATATATGTTGAATCAAGGTCCAAACACTATCAATAGTACTTGTAACCAGGGCACACAGAGCATCTGCGTTCCTGCATTTCCAAGCTCATAGAAGGTCAGCATTAGGAGGTATCATACTCCCCGGATTTGCTGGGTCGGGGGTTCCTCGTGGTTCTGGTTCAGTCCCTAGTACTTTCTCCAAAAGCTCATATGAATCTAAAATAGCAGTAATTTTAAACTTCCACAGAGTGTAGTTCGTACCATCTAGCTTGCCTTCATAGTGGGCGAATCCTCAATGCCTAGATTGTTGGTGCAGCTAGTGCAACTGCAGCTGCTGAACTTGAGCCGCTTCTGTTGCCATTACTTCGTATGCTGTTGAAGCCCTTGCCTCTCTTCTACTCTTTAATCCTTAGAGCCGCCTGGGCTCTGATACCATGTTAAATTACACGGCACAATGGAACAAAAATTGAACAAAGAATAGAGAGTATACAACAAACTGAAGACGAACAAAATTTTCCTTCAATACTGATGTAGTACAAATGATGGCTCCGTCTACCCGTTCGCTCCCACAGTGGAGCTTAGATGGCGATCTAGATAGATACTAGGTGAAGAGCTACTAGTTGGAAGGTCTGATCTAATATGAACTGATCTGATACAATGGATTGGGGAGGTCGCCTCTTTATAGTTATGAGGGTGGTAGTTGGATCAATGTACTCGGTGAAGTGAACCTAGTTGGTGGAGCCGACCAGTCAACCTAGTCGGTGGAACCGACTAGTTGTCCATGGAATGTTCAGGGAATATTTTCCATATTATCGCCTCGGGGGCTCTCATCCCCGAACCCCCACCAGGGGGGCCGCTGGCTCCCCTGGGACCTCCTAGCTAGGGGCTTACTGGGCCCCAGGCCCCAACAAGAATAATGGGCTCCCACACAATCACCTTTCTACCATCAACGGTCTCATTTGATAGACCTCATCTGACATGCAAGTCAGGATCCATCCAGTGTCTCGGGCTCATACATGGCTTCTCCTCATATGGGTGCCTTACAACTTGAGCACCTTGGACCACTGGTGGTTACCAGGAGAGTGGGGCATTGAGCATATCTAACAGAGGAAGCATATGCTTTGGTTCCTATGAAGTCTAGCTTGAACAATGAGTTGGGCAATTCACAAAAATTTTGATCATTCAACTCCTGAATATCAAGTACTAGATGGCAATTCACATTATTCAACTCCTGAATATCAAATACAGGATGGCAATTCACAAATTTTTGATCATTCAACTCCTGAATATATCAAATACAGGATGACAATTCACGAATTTTTTATCATTCAACTCCTGAATATCAAATACAGGATGGCAATTCATGAAATTTTCATCATTCAACTCCTGAATATCAAGTACAGGATGTGGAAGAACTCTATTCAGATCGTCGTGTTAGGGTAAAGGCCAATGGCCTAGTATATATCCCTTTGTACCATACATACATAATAAGAGCTTACCTTGATCTGGGTGAGTTAGCACCCACAATTTCGGTGTTCTCCCTTTCTTTGTTGCTCTCCGATAAGACCTCCTCTCCATCAACTAGTATCAAAGCTTAGTTGAGCGAATCCAACAAGGAGACTGTAGCATTGCGATGTTGCTGTGCCAAGAGCTTGAACTTGTTGCGTGGAGTCTCCTACTACCCGTGGGTTGCCCCTAGGAGCTGTATTTTGACATATACTAGCTCGTTTTTACTGTTTTAGCCTTATATATAAGGTTGCCTCGACTTTTTCAGCAATCTATTGCCTTGTTTGAGCAGGGGAGAAGGAATATTATCCATCTACGGTCAAAAACGTCCTGCTGCTCTACAATTCCAACCACTGGAAGTTGCATTTTTGAGGCCCGAAAGCAAAAACGTCTTTTGCTTGTGGCCGACTCTAGTCGGACTCTAGTGATCAAAGGTTGCTAGTACATTCAGATTTTAGTTGGGTTTATGCCTTCAAGTTTATGCATGTCAAGCCAAAGGTGGCTGAAAGTAATTGCTTACTATTGATGCATTTTGAGCCTTTGTTTAGCTAAGAAAGTGAGCATAAGTGAGCAGTGTTTTTCTAAAGCTATCTTGTATCCGAGGAAGGGATTATTTTTTGTGAGTGCAATACTCTTTCCACTAAGGGAATTTTTGTTGAAAATTGTTGGGCTATTTCACTGGAGTTTATGCCTCAAATGCTTCAGGAAAAGTTGGTGATTGGCAGTTTGCAGTCTTGTGACAGCAGTAAAAAGTGAGCAGGTGGCTGTTTTCAGAAGTGAATATCAGAGAATCCATGAGGAATTGTCTTCTGAGTTGAACTAAGAAGTTTTATTTTTTTGGACAATCTAAAATCTTGTTTTTGAAAGCGTTTTAATTCAAGATTTAGAGAAAAAGTTATGATGCCTAGTATGGCCATGATTTATAGTTTTGATAGTTTATGACAGCAGCTAGAAAAAGTGAGTAGGGGGCTGCATTCAGCAGTAAATATCAAAAAATCCATAATGAATTTGGACCTACAGTAAACTAGAAGTTTGTAGATCTATTAGTTGTCTACAACTTTGGTGTTTATAGCAAAGGAACCGAGTTACAGTTGGGAAGATATTGACAGTTCAAAACAGGCCAAAACTGTTGCAGACTATTATTACAACAGTAAAAGTTTACAGGTGGTGGTGTCCAATAGCACATATAAGGAAATCTGTAAGGATTTTGTACTTTTTGTAAACTGAGAAGTTGTAGAGTTTTCTACAAGCTACATTTCTTATGTTTACACTTTTTGCATTGGAGCTACCGTGCAAAAGCTATTTGCTCTGAGGTCACAGCAAAATATGTATTTGTGATAGTGACAGTGTGGCTGTTGTCATTGCAGTTGATATTTTTGGGCTTGAGTTTGGTACATTGGTGCAGTGTATCCTGGTTGTTCTATCATCCATTGTGATGGCTTCGGCATTAGAGAATGCATTATTTAACATTGAGAAGCTGCATGGCACAAACTTCTCCTATTAGAAGGAGCAATTCTACAATGTTCTGGTGCAGAAGAAGCAAGTAAAGCCTATAAAACGCAAAGGCATAAAGCCAGAGGATTAGGAAGATGATGAAGAGTGGAAGGAATTGGATGAGCTTGCATGTCCACGATCATGCTTACACTTTCAAAATCGGTGTATTTCAATGTAAAATATACTGCAGGTGGTGCCTATGGTGTGTGGACAAAGTTGCATGATCGTTATGAGAAGCAGAGTGCCGTTTGTCAAGTGTATTGGTTAAAGAAACTCATAGATCTTCGCATGGAAGAAGGAACTTCAATGTCAAGCCATTTAAATGAGTTTAACACAATTTTCAGTCAACTTTCAGCTCATTTGCCTTTAATGACTCAGTTAAGGCAATGTTCTTATTGGTCACGATGCCACAAAGAGATGGATGGCTGATCGATCACATTGATTACATTATCTCTTATGCCTGATGCATGCATTGAGTACAACGTTCCATGCTTGGAACCTCTAGCAATCACAAGTAACCCTTTTCTAATTTTCCATGTATTGTTGCCAAAAAACACATGATAGCCATCATCATCAAGCTGTCCCATACTTATCAAGCTCTTTTTCAGATTTGGAACATGCCTAACATTCTTGAGTACAAATGTAGAACCATTAGGAAGAGATAAGTGGATATCTCCCACTCCAACAATGTCACATGGATAATCATTTCCAAGTCTCATGGTTCCTTTCCTTCCTGCATCATAAATGGTAAACCACTCCATATGTGGAGTGACATGGAAAGATGCTCCTGAGTCTAGTATCCAATTTTGTGACAATGCATCATCACTAGTCACAAGAAAAGCATGCTCAAACATAGAGGCATAAAGAATGTCACCCTCATCACTATTGTTACTTATGGCATTCACTTCCTCTATTTTGACCGTGGATTTCTCTTCCTTCTTGGACTGCACATTAGCTTTGCCTTTGCCTTTGCCTTTATTGTTCTTCCATTTGTAGTAATCCTTTTTGAAATGGTCTTTCTTCCCATAATAGAAGCATTCCAAATCCTTTTTGGCATGGGATTTTCCTCTAGATTCGCTTCTAGACTTGCTTGTATTTCTGTCATGGTATTTCCTCCTGGAATATGACCTCCCTCTCACATTGGGAGCACTTGAACTTTTAGTTCCAGCATTGTTCTTTCTATTTACCTCCTCAGTGAGAAGGCTACTTTCAACATCACTGCTTGTCAGGCCTCTTGCATGGGTTGAATTACTTACAGCAGTCCTAAAAGTGTCCCAACTTTCAAGACTTTGGGACACATGAGCATGACAGGAATGAAGATACTTTCTGGTTTGCAGTATGTTCTCGTGTTTAATTTTTCATATTTCAGCATGTGTGAGCATTGCATGTATGGGAAGCAAACACGGTCTTCACATAAAAAATCTTTGGGCAAGAAGAGGCTTGAACCATTGGAGTTGGTTCACACTGATGTGTGTGGACCTATGCCTACTGTCTCATTGGGTGGTGCTTCTTACTTTGCTACTTTCATTGATGATGCTACACGGAAAGTGTGGGTCTATCCTCTTCGGAAGAAGAGTGATGTCTTTGATGCATTTCAAAAGTTCTTAGCATTTGCTGAAAATCAGTCGGGCAAGAAGCTCAAACGCTTGTGCAGTGATAATGGAGGACAATATACCTCTCATGCATTTAAGAATTTTTGTGAGCTACGTGGCATCAAGCAAGAGTTGAATACTCTTGAGAATCCTTCTTAGAATGGGGTTGATGAGAAGATGAATAGAACTATTCAAGAAAGGAATATAAGCATGCTTTCCAATGCCGGTCTACCTCATGGCTTTTGGGCTGAGTCTATCAAGACAGCAGTACATCTTATCAATAGATCACCTAGCAAGGCACTAGATGGGAAAGTGCCAGAAGAGGTTTGGTCAAGCAAGCCACCATCTTATGGGCATCTTCATGTATTTGGCTATGAAGCTTATATTCATATCCCTAAGGAAAAACGTAGCAAGCTTGAGCCAAAGTCAAGGAAATGCATTTTTCTTGGATATGGTGATTCAGGCGAGATGCGATACCGATTGTGGGATCTAGAGGCCAGGAAGATAGTACGCAACCATGATATTATCTTTAATGAGGACAAGATGCACAAGACGCCAGAAAAGACTATTGAGATGCGTAGAGTGGTGTTTCAAGAGGAGAGACAACCACCATATGAGAGGCATGCACAACCTGTTCCACATGATGCAGGGCATGGACAACCCATAGATCGTGAGGTGGGAGAGCCACATCTAGGTGAACAGCCTCAGGTTATGCAGGAAAATCAGTTGGGACAGCAAGATGCTCATGGTGAGCAAGTGTTGAGACATTTTACTAGAGTCTCATAACCTCCACAGAGATATGCTCCATCTCTAGATTATGTCATGTTGACAGATTGTGGTGAGCCTTCATAATTTGAGGATGCTATGTCTAGGAATGACAAGCATAAGTGGGAGAAGGCTATTCAGTCAGAGTTAAGAATGCTACTTGGGATTTGGTTTAGTTGCCCAAAGGAAAGCATGCATTGCCATGCAAATGGGTTTACAAGCTGAAGATGTCTCCAACAGATGCATTGCCTAAGTATAAGGCAAGGTTAGTAGCCAAGGGTTTTAAGTAGGAGAAGGGTACTGACTTTGATGAGATCTTTTTCCTAGTGGTGAAGATGACTACCCTTCATATAGTGCTTGCATTGGTTGTCAGAGAGGACATGGAGCTTGTCCAAATGGATGTAAAAATAGCTTTTCTACATGGATATCTTCATGAGAACATCTATATGCAGCAGCCAGAGGGGTTTGTTGTGCAGGGCAAAGAACGGATGGTCTGCAAGCTTCAGAAAAGTCTTAATGGGCTAAAGCAAGCTTCTAGGGAGTGGTACCATAAGTTTGATGCATTTATGCGATCCCAAGGGTACACACGGAGTGAGACAAATCATTGCCTCTACACAAAGAAGGCATTAGATGGCAGACTTCTTATTTTGATTTTATATGTTGATGACATGCTTATTGCTGGGAAATCTACTTTGGATGTGGATGCCTTGAAGAAAAGGTTGCATGAGACCTTTGACATTAAGGATTTGGGTGATGCCAGTCACATACATGGCATGAGGATTGTTCGGGATAGGAACAAGAAATTCCTTCAATTGTCACAGAAAGAGAACATTTGCAAGGTACTTGAGCGTTTCAATATGGAGAGGGGGAAGTCCATAAGTACTTCATTGCCTCCATATGAGAAACTCAGCCAAGCTGATAGCCCTAAGTCAGATGAGGAGCGGGATGAAATGGCAAAGATACCTTATGCATCCGTAATAGGAAGCTTGATGTATGCCCTGGTTGCTACACGTCCACATAGTGCTTTTGCAGTGGGAGCTGTTAGCAACTATATGGCAAATGCTGGCAAGAAGCATTGGGAGGCAGTGAAAGGTATCATGAGATACTTGAATGGTACAAAGAACATGTGCATTTTCTTTGGGAGGAAGGACACATCTATTGTTGGATATGCAGATGCTGATTTTGCAGGGAATGTAGACACCAGGAGGTCTACTACAGGATATGTTTTCTCATTCACTGGAGGTGCAGTTTCATGGGTCTCCATGCGAAGACAAAGCATATTTGATGTGAAGTATCACTTCATTAGAGAGGTGATTGAGGACAAGCGCATCCGGCTTGTCAAGGTTCACACAGATGAGAACCGTGCAGATCTTCTTACAAAGATTCTTTCTTCGAAGCATTTTGCACATTGTAGAGTATTGATGGGTGTCGGATGACATTAGGATGCCCATCTTCTCCCTTAAAGGTGCATTGGCCTTTAAGTGAGAGGTTTTTGGGGTAAAGGCCAATGGCCTAGTATATACCCCTTTGTACCATACATACATAATAAGAGCTTACCTTGATCTGGGTGAGTTAGCACCCACAATTTCGGTGTTCTCCCTTTCTTTGTTGGGGTCTCCGATAAGACCTCCTCTCCATCACGCCACATCTTGGCTATTGATTTATGTGAGAAAGCACAAATGCTACAACATGCCTTATCGAGAATATCCAAAAGCAACATGGGCGAGGTTGTTTTACCACTAAATTTGATGCGAGGTTGCAAGAGCTTTGTGGGTTATTTGGTTTTTTGGGATTTGGAGTTAGCACTGAAAGGTGGCATCTTGTATGATAGTTGAGAAAAGTGGGGAGTGCTTCCCTAACACATTTGTTGTCTTCGGTGAGGATTTGGACAGCCCTGTTACCAAGCTTGGATACTTCTTGCTTAATTGTATTTTGGCCACCTCGTTATTGTCTAGGTTACAAGGGCCGATACCATGGAGGGCTAACTTTTTAGCACCAACCCATATAGAAATGGCTTTCATGAATTTGAAATTCAAATTCGAAGCTATGAGGGGCATCATAGAGCTAATTTCATATTAAACTTTGACTCTTTTTTATTCTGAAACATAGAAAAATATGAGAGCCAATGCTCAGGTCAGGTGAGGGCCAGAGCATTAATGTGAGGGCCAATGCTAAGGCTCTCTTCATCCAAAAAATGGTGAAAGGAGAGCTTGACACATCATCTTTTTTTAGTGGCCCCTACACCCTAGGCCCCCCTTTCTATAATGTCATCCACACCTCTACTTTCCACTCCTCCCTTCACACACACACACACACTTTCTACTCTCTTACATGCATTCATGTAGTTTCTAACATATAGTTATTCATATTACCCCCATTTCCCCCCCCCCCCTTTCCCCCCCCTCCCCACACACACACACACACATCCTTTCTTCTCTCTCTTTTTTACACCCCCCCCCTTTTTTTCTTTTTCTTTTGAAAAATTTTTCAATATTTATCACCCTTTAAAATGTCACTATTTACCTCTTTAAAACCATAATTTTTGGGATAAACACCAAAAAAGAACCCCCCACACTTTCATTTAGAAATATAATCCCCCCCTTTTTTCTATATTTTAAATATTCATTTTTGAGCTTCTTTTCTTTTCTTATGTTGTACCCCCTTCAAAAATATATTTCATATTTAAACCCCCCCTTTTTTCAAAATCTCCTATATTAAACTTTTTTTCATTTATTTATTTAATTTGTCCTAAGTTATTATTCTCTAGCTATCCATAGCTATCCATGTTTTCAAGAGATCAAATCCTTTTTTACCCTTACGCTAAATAATTACTTCAAAACCATGATTTTTAGAACCCCCCCTCTTTTTGAACTAAACCTCCTAAAACTAACCCCCTCTGATGTAATGTTCGTAACTAAACCCTTTAGTGGCTAACTAATCCCTAAAAACTCCCCTTACGAACCAACGAACTGACTCTCTCCCTAACTCATTGTCCCGACTCCCTAGCTGCCTAGCCTATATAAGAGACCCCTACACTAAGCCTAGCCTCACCGTGCTTATGCGTGCCGTGCAAAGTGATGTAGGATGCTCTGATTAGGTCTACAAGACTCCCTTGGATGTCATCCATGTGCGCTTCTACATTACGACCTAGATTGTTGCACTGCTGCAAGCCTCAAACACTTAATGCCTCGACTACCTCATGTGTCATCTCTTGCTTAGACTATGCACCCCCTAACCCTCCCGTGCATAGTTTTCCTAATCCCAGTTTTCCCTCTGCAGACAGTATAGTATACAGACCTAGGACACCCCCCACCTCGATTGATGCTACTTTTGCTAAAATTGTGCGGCGCTATGTTGCTGATACATTTTACTCCTCGATCGTTGGGCAGACCAAGCAACATGAGAGCCTCGTACGCCGTGGTGCCTTCATCACCCACACATTTGACAATTGACTCTCCACGATTGACGTGAAGGTGCAGTACGTTTCATGGCTTTCTATGGGCTGTTGGCACCTTTTATGGGTTGTTGGCACTCGTGTTGAATACCGTTGCATTCTTTTAGTCCACTGCCCATGTTATGCACCTCTTCTACACACACACACACATGCAATCACCACTATCAAGTTCCTCCTTTCTCTCTTCTCTAGCATTGTCTTGCTTGGCTAGTTGGCTTTTTGGGTCTTATCGCCCCTACTTTCTCCTCGACTTTTTGTATCTAAAGAGCTTGCTTACTTGCTTATATATATATATATATATATAAAGAGCTTGCTTATTTGCTTTTAGGCAGTGCTCTTTTGCTGACCCTCTCAGGATTTTTTCAACACTTAGCAATTTTTGTGTGTGATTTTTCTATCCTTATATATATATTTATAGTCTTTAGTTTCTTTAAAACATTTTTTACCAGTAAGTTCTTTCATTTTTAACGTGTACATATTTTTAGTAACACTATTTTTTACATTTGTTTTGTTCTTTTTGCTAACTGTGTCAAACATTTTATTTGGTTATTGTTAAGTTTCTTTAAATTACCTTTTTCTTCACCTTTCTATGGTCTTATATTCCTAGGAAGTTATTTAAATTCTAGAATTATGGAATTCATCTAACTATTGATTCTTTAAAGTCTATAAAACTTGGCTTATTCAAAGTGGCTTCAATTTTTTTTTCTTATTTAAGGTCTCTCTTTTTCTTGCCTGTATTTTAGGTTCTCTCTAGCCCTTTTTATGCTCTCTTACCCTCTCTTTATGGAAACATAGGACCATGTAATTGCTTGATTTTTTAAATAAAAGCTTTATCTAACCCCCCTTTTTTGGTTTCCTTATTACTTCTAAGGAGTTCATTCAATTTTTTATGAAATTTATGATCAATTACTTTTGTTTGTAAGTTTGGTAATGTTTATGTAAATTATTTCTCTGGTAGTTCTTAAATGACTATGCCTAACACATTTATCCCGCTCACATCCATTTGGTTTTAGACTTAGTCATTTAGTTCTTTTTGGTTTATCACCCATTTTAACTGTTGAGATGGTCTAACCTAAGGATGTGGATTACCCCCCATTTTGATTGTTTTCTTGTAAGGGTGGGTAGACTACCCCCCTTATTGTCTCACACTTTAGTCACAGATATATCCCTTTTATGCTAGATCTATGACACCAATTGTAATATGGCATGGTATTTTCAAAAATTTACTTATGAATCTAGAGGGTGATCTATGTCCCTAGGTAAAGCAATAACATGCCAGGGAATACTGGGTTTACCTGTCTACCCAATTGAGACTATGATGTTCTGACAGCTAGTTTTTCTTGGATGGTGGTAGGTAAGTGGACCCTGACCTTAGAGCTTGGATGACCTGACGGATTCGACACTATTTGTACCAACTGTATACATGAGAAATTTTTTATCCAACCTTTTTTTAGCATTGCGTGACATGCTGTTAAAAGGTTCTTTTCTTTAAAACACATACACACCCAAAACTAGTTGACCTTTGGTCAGGTTAAGCATGTGTCACGTTGCTAGGTTAGCCACATGGCATATGCCATGTGCCACGTTGCTCGTTAAACTCTTATCGAGTTGTGCAAGAATTAGGTCCTTGTACGACTCTGTTTTAGGAATGACTTATCCCTTCCATGTTCTACTTTTTTTTGGAATTATCATAGCCATGCAATTGTTGTGCCTAGTGTCTAATTGTCTCAGGATAGCTATGAAAATTCCACGATTCCATTGAACAACTTGAAGATCACAATTTGAAGATCATAAAAGAAATATACACTTGAAAACAAGTACGATACAATCCCTTTTGCAAACACTTACAAAGAGACTTCCTCTTTTGGACCTTTTTTGGTGCAGGGCACGACACCACTTGATGGGTGTCCTGCCCCCATCATGTGGTGTCCCTTGGGTGAGGGTGGGTACACACACACACACACACTTTCTACTCTCTTACATGCATTCATGTAGTTTCTAACATATAGTTATTCATATAACCCCCCTCCCCCCCCCCCCCACTACACACACACACACTTCCTTTCTTCTCTCTCTTTTTTAACCATCCCTTTTTTTGTTTTTAAAAAATTTACACTATTTATCGCCCTTTAAAATGTCACTATTTACCTCTTCAAAACCATAATTTTTGGGATAACACCAAAAAGGAACCCCCCATACTTTCATCTAGAAATATAATCTCCCCCCCCTTTTTCTATATTTTAAATATTCATTTTTAAGCTTCTTTTCTTTTCATATGTTGTACCCCCTTTAAAAATATATTTCATATTTAAACCCCCCTTTGTTTCAAAATCTCCTATATTAAACTTTTCTCATTTAATTATTTAATTTGTTCTAAGTTATTATTGCCTAGCTATCCATAGCTATCCATGTTTTCAAGAGATCAAATGCTTTTTTACCCTTACGCTAAATAATTATTTCAAAACCATGGTTTTTAGAACCCCCCCTCTTTTTGAACTAAACTTCCTAAAACTAACCCCCTCTAATTTAATGTTCCTAACTAAACCCTTTAGTGGCTAACTAATCCCTAAAAACTCCCCTTACAAACCAACTAACTGACTCTCTCCCTGACTCGCTGTCTCGACTCCCTAGCTCCCTAGCCTATACAAGAGACCCCTACACTAAGCCTAGCCTCACCGTGCTTATGCATACCGTGCAAAGTGATGTAGGATGCTCTGACTAGGTTTGCAAGACTCCCTTGGACATCGTCCATGTGCGCTTCTACACTACGACCAAGACTGTTGCACTGCTACTAGCCGGACTGCTGCACTGCTGCAAGCCTCGAACACTTAATGCCTCGACTACCTCACGTGTCATCTCTCGCTTAGAGTATGCACCCCCTAGCCCTCCCATGCATAGTTTTCCTGCTCTCAGTACTCACTCTGTGGACAGTATAGAGTACAGACCTAGGCACCCCCCTACCTCGATTGTTGCTACTTTTGCTACTGCTGTGCGGCACTGCGTTGCTGATACATTTTACTCCTTGACTACTAGGTAGACCAAACAATGGGAGAGCCTCGTACGCTATGGTGCCTTCATCACTCACACATTTTAATTGACTCTCCACGATTAACGTGGAGATGCAATACATTTCATGGCTTTCTATGGGCTGTTAGCACCTTTTATGAGTTGTCGGCACTCATGTTGAATACCATTGCGTTCTTTCAGTCTGCTACCCATGTCGCATAGCTCTTTCACACACATACACACACAGTCACCATTGTCAAGTTCCTCCTTTCTCTCTTCTCTAGCATTGTCTTGCTTCGCTTGTTGGCTTTTTGGGTCTTATCGCCCCTACTTTCTCCTCGACTTTTGTATCTAAAGAGCTTGCTTACTTGCTTATATATATATATAAAGAGCTTGCTTACTTGCTTTTCGGTAGTGCTCTTTTGCTAACCTTGTTAGGATTTTTTCTACAATTAGTAATTTTTGTGTGTGGTTTTTCTATCCTTATATATATATATATATATTGTCTTTAGTTTCTTTTAAAACATTTTTCACCCAGTAAGTTCTTTCATTTTTAATGTGTACATGGTTTTAGTAACATTATTTTCTACATTTTTTTGTTCTTTTTTTATTTGGTTATTGTTAAGTCTCTTTTTACCTATTTCTCTACCTTTCTATGGTCTTATATTCCTATGAAGTTATTTAAATTCTAGAATTATGGAATTCATCTAACTATTGATTGTTCAAAGTCTATAACACCTTGCTTATTCAAAGTGGCTTCAATTTTGTTTTCTTTTTTTAGGTCTCTCTTTTTATTGCCTGTATTTTAGGCTCTCTCTAGCCCTTTTTATGCTCTCTTACCCTCTCTTTATAGAAACATAAGACCATGTAATTGCTTGATTTTTTAAATAAAAGCTTTATCCAACCCCCCTTTTTTGGTTTCCTTATTACTTCTTAGGAGTTCATTCAAATTTTTATGAAATTTATGATCAGTTTCTTTTGTTTGTAAGTTTGGTGATGTATATGTAAATTATTTCTTTGGTAGTTCTTAAATGACCATGCCTAACACATTTATCCTGCTCACATCCATTTGGTTTTAGACTTAGTCATTTAGTTCTTTTTGCTTTATCACCCATTTTAACTGTTGAGATGGTCTAACCTAAGGATGTGGATTACCCCCCATTTTGATTGTTTTCTTGTAAAGGTGGGGACTACCCCCCTTATTGTCTCACACTTTAGGCACGGATATATCCCTTATGAATCTAGACGATGGTCTATGTTCCTAGGTAAAGCAATTACATGCCAGGGAATACTGGCAATACTTGTCTACCCAATTGAGACTATGATGTTCCAACACCTAGTTTTTCTTGGATGGTGGCAGGTAAGTGGACCTGACCTTGGAGCCTGGATGACCTGACAGATTCGACACTTTTTGTACCACCTGTATACATATGTTATGAACACCCATAAGATGAGAAATTTATTATCCAACCTTTTTTGAGCATTGTATGCCGTGTTATTAAATTGTTCTTTTTTTTTAAACACACACACACATGATTAGGTGTGTGGTATAGAAAGGAAAAATCAAAGTGCTGTGCGCGCGCACACACACCGCATGTGTGTGTGTGTGTGGACACACACATGGGTATTTACGTTATAAGAAATATCTTGCATTGTAGAAAACTTGTATTCTTGCACTGATTGCAAGATGTCTCTCTCATGTATTTTGCAAATAGGTATATATTCTCTAAAATTCGGTTAGTTGTGAAGTTGGTGACCATGTATGCAAATTATAGTGGAAGCTTTGGACATGCATATTTTGTGGATTGGCTTTGATGTTTTCAACTTTTTAAGCTAGGCATCTTCTCCATTTCTACATCTAAATCCCTTGTATAGGGTGATTGTAATATTGGGATATTAAATGATAGATAAATTTAAATATAATATCAAAACCTATATTCTATATCTCCCTTTTTTAACTATTGTTACTATTAGTTTCTCTAAAATTATGGATTGGCACATTCATTAGTAATCAATCAACAATTCTATTCAGTAGTAAAAAAGGCTCTAAAGAAGCACTAGTGTTGTGGTCAACATGGGCTAGTGGTTGGTCTATCTGAGCTAATAATCACATTAAAATAAATCTCTAAAGAAGCAACAACATGGTGGTCAATTATTAGAAAGTGGCACATCAGGTAGTAGTCACATTGAGTAGCAAAAATCCCGCTAAAGATCACCAACGCATCGATTATTAGAGTGGCACATTCGATCTAGGGTAATATAAGGTGAACTAGTGTGGTGGTTGCAACCAAACTAAGCCAACAGAGTAGTCACTCTGGCACAGTGGCCACTCGAAAACACCACACTGTAAGCCAATGCAGTGGTGGCTCAGTGTGATCATCAAGAACCAACATGATGGTCACTCTATATAATTTTTAGAATGACTATATGCCTTCGAAGTAAATGCATGTAGTGGCACATGCTAAGCTCTTCTTGGTATTTAGAATGATTATGCCATCAAGTTTTGATAGATTGCGTCTCATCATTATGCTATTGTGACAATCATTATGTTGAAAAAGGCTGACAAAAGTGATAGCTTGCCCTGAATTTGAAGTATGTCATAGCACAACCCCAAAAATTTGTGATTGGCCACAACCAATCGTGCATCCACCTGACACCTTCCAATATGCACAATAGGGTGTGCAATACCATCTCTTATTCCACATAGCCTAGTTTCTCCAAATCCTTAATCTTTTTAAACAACTCACCATGATTGGTCATGTGGTTAGAGGCTCCAAATCAACATACCAAACATCATTAGAACTTGTAGACCTAGTCATGTGCTACATTAAAAAGAACTATTCATTTCTATCTTCATTGTATTTGCTGGGGATGATGCATAGTTGCCTTGCCCCTACAACTTTCCATTTCTTATATCATTATGTTTCTTGTAAAAGCTTTCAGCCACAAGGCATGTTTTCCCATAGTAATAGCACCTTTTCCTCTGTCGATTCCTTTGCCATCCCACCTTACTAACTCCCCTAACTCTAGAGTGGCATCGTCCACCTCTGTATGACTAGTTCTCTTATGGATCTAGTTCCCAAAATGTCCACCAAATTGACCGTCTCTAGATGATCGTCCTCTACCTCTACCTATATTTTAGTAGAAGGCCTTCTCTTGTGAATTTCCTATGGATGAATCACTCAGCCCTGATCTCTCACTAATAAGAAGAGCAATCAATTCTTAAAAAATCAAGAAAATTTTCATGGACTCTAGTGGAGGCCCAGAATTGACTTTCCTCCTTTCCAAGTCCATTCAAGTGCGTGGAAACTGAACCATCATCTTCTACTAGTGCTCCAATAGAAGCAAGAGCATCTGCAAGCTCTTTCACTTTCATGGATTAGTATTTAATTTTCATCTTTCACCGAGATACGTGCATCGTATTTGTCCAATATCAAATAATAGTTTAAACTCTCACAGATAGCTAGTACATAATCTTTATGGATCTTTCATTTTAAGTCTTAAATGCATGCATGCTGTGTGGAGTGGGGACTTCAAGGTTATAGCCCCCAGGGGGGAGGGGGGGGGAGAGGTTAGTTTCACTCCTCATAAACCCCATATAGCATGGACAAGCAAGGATGTATTCATAATGGCCATATTCTTGCATTTTAACATTTTTCTCATGTAATTGATAAACGCCCTCTTGTATGTATACATTTTTCAATCTTAGAATTTAGACACCACTCCATAAATATACACCTGTAAGTTTCACTATGTTGCTATTTTATTAGACCCCTCATACATATAAATGGCATGTAATTGCCCCTATTTTCTAGGACAACATCAAAGAAAAACTTAGCAAGGATAAGTACCAAGTAGATGGGTTCCAAGTAGATAGCTCCCTTTTTAAATGATGGCTCTAGTACCCATAATTGTTGTTACTTGACTCTAGAGCCCACACTTCCCTTCCTACAGTGCCTTGCTCACCACCATCTTTCCCCTTCAACATATCCCTACAATTTTGGGCTGATGTGGCTAGGTATACATCACTTATTTCTCTTCACCACCAACCCCTAAGCACAAGTGGCCTTCTACAAGCATGCCATACAAGTGAAAATACTCTTTTTGAACACCAAGTTTTGAAGTTTGTCTTGTGTTTGCCAACCTCTTTCTATGTACTTAACTGAGGGCTTGGTTTGATTTTAAACCAAGGTGAAATGTGAGTGAAATGTTAACCCCAAGCTTGTTTGAGTACTCAAAAAGGGTAACAAGGTAACCATGCACCACGAGCCAAGTGACCAAGTTGCAAGTCACCGAGCAACAAGAGTGACTAGGTGGTCACCATTTAGTTAGTAGCATAGTACAGGTCTAGATAGAACCAGCTCAAACTCAATCACTTAAGTATGAGTGTCAAAGATAGAGTTAGTCTGTGCCATTGTTGCTTAGAGAGATATGAGTCGAGATGAGTTGTATCAATGCCTTATTGTATGAGCATGTCTCTATAGTAGCTATGAATATTTATAATGGGATCTAAGCTGATAAATCAAGTTTTTCTCACCTCATATTGTTTATTTACATTCTTTTTCACTCGTCCCCATACGGTTTTGTCGATACTAGTAGCAGTGAACCATTTTAAATTAGATGATGCTCATTTTCCACAACAAAGCATCGATAGGATGCTAAGTGCCAAGCAATGCAAGGAGTAAAAGGGGTGTGGATATGGGTCATTGGTCCATTATTGGACTATAAAACAATTTCATATAGCCTTACAGTGGGTAACTGGGTGTCTTCACGAGGCAAAAACCCTTGTGATGAGCATTGAGCACCACAAACTCACCAAGCACCGATTTGATATAGTTCAACCAAGGGGTGAGGGAAAAACACCATCAACATGGACCCATTTCCACATCACCTTCATTAGGGAAGAAATACATTTTGGTAGTAGCTAATTATTTCACAAAATGTTCAGAAGTAGTGGCTACTAAAATGATGCTATGGTAGCAAAATTTTTGCCTAATCATATTATGCCTCAATTTGGTGCACTAAGGGAAATAGTAATAAATGGGGGGCATATTTCATGAATGAGTTAATTGAAGGAATTTTGAGAAACTCTCTATTGTACATAAAGAAAGAATGCCTTATAAGATTGGCCAAGTGGATAGCACCAAACAAAGCTTTAGGTGCCATTTTCCAAAGCAATCAATGTTGGATGAAAAGATTGGGATTGGGAAGTGCCACAAGCAATTTGGGCATACAATTTGACTTATAAGAAGTGCACAAGGTATACACCATATTTCCTTGTGTATGGTGTAGTATGCATTTTACCCATTGAAATTGAGGTTCTCATACTTCAATCAACTTTGGAACATGATCTAGGGGGATCTAAAGCTATAAAATAATGAATTTTCTAGATTTCCTCATTAGATGAGCATAGAGAGAGGAATTAGCTTAATTCTCTTTCCAAGAAGAAGGAACAAAAATGATATCATGATAAGAGGGCTTTGCACTCTAAGGTCAAGGAGAACTATGTAAAAAAAATTTCCTTTGATTTGAGGCATGAACTGTTTCTAGGGAAGTTCCAATGTTTATAGCAAGGATTTGTTAACAATCTCAATGTAGGATGAGATAAGACCATCCACCTACCTAAACTATCTAGAAGTCAAAAAAATGTTGACATTATTAAGACTTACTATGTTAGATTGAGACAAAGACTTAGGGCATTAAAGTATTCAAATTGATCACTTCCTAGTGTGCATGTGTTATTCCTCAATAGCCAATGTAAAAGTCATGGTATGTTAGATTGAGAAATTCTAGTATATGCATGACCAAAAAGTGTTGGAAAATTTGACTGTTTGCGTTCTATGCTAACCTTTGGTATTTGTCACAATATGAGGAAATACTATTGTTTTATGTAGCATCAAGGGTCTAATCATGATAGTGATGGAGCAATATGAGACAATACTATCATAGAATGAAGGGTTGATTAGGATATTGCTTCAAACAAAAATAGGATATATCATGGTGGAAGACAGGATGGGATATGGTTATACCAACAATATGAGCAAGTGGAGAGCCCTAACCACAACACTCAAGCTAGCAATTAGAGTCATTGAAGTCACTCATCTAAAGATCATGGGGGATTCAATGCTAATAATTTAGCATCTTAGAGGGAAATATCAAGTGCTTAATCAATATCTCAAATATTACTAGTGTAAGGCTTTGGAGTGGGTATCAAAGCTCCAAAAGTACCAAAGTCCAAAGTGTCAGACTCATTTATGTGACTTGAGATTGAAATGCATTGGCAGATCTCTTGGCATCTCAAGATTTCTTTGGCACTATACCCAAGGGATAAGGACTGTCTTACTATCAATTTTTGAGAGGTTCACACCTAAAACAATGTTTGACACCTAGAAGAGTGTTTGACATATATGAAGGATCAACTTACCTTTTGCATAAAGTATGTTTCAAAAATTATTCTAAATTTGGCTAAGACAAATGCTAAGTTGTACTTCAAAATCCAAAATGCTATCATCATGGCAAAGGAACTGTTTGAGGACTTAGCTATAAAGCTCTCTTTTTTAAATCAATTATTCATGGTTCTATAACTTGAGATCAAGGATCACTAGGTCAGGGTAATTGCAATACTTCAAACTGAGATAATTGTGATCTTGGAACCATGATAATCAAAATCATCTATTATGATTTCATATTCTGCATTTGAGAGGAACATCTAACCTTTTGCATAAAGTATGTTTTAGACATTCTTCTAAACTTGTCTTAGACAAATGCTAAGCTGTGCTTCAAAATCCAAGATGTTGTCAAGATGGCAAAGGAACTATTTGAGGACATAGATGTAAAGCTTTCTTTTTTGAATAAAGTAATCATGGTTCTATAATTTGAGATCAAGAAGAACTAGGTTAGGGTAACTGCAATACTTCAGACTCAGCTAATTGTGATCTTGGACCATGATAATCAAAACCATGTATTGTGATTTCATATCTGCATTTAAGAGGAATAGTCACAATGCATCTACCAACTCAAAACATATTCGAGTCACATTTTCCTAGCACTTACAATAGACATGATATTCATTTAGAGAAATTATGAGTAAGCATTTCTACCAAACATTAGCACTAGGTATTTTATTTCATATTTACATTAATTGAGCATTCATGATTGATGTATTTGATCCCAAATAGCATGAGAATAACATCATCACATTGTACCTAGTAATACTACTGCCAATAGTGGACCTATTATAGGTGTTAATAAGCTTATTACCAATAGATAGGGCATATTATTGGCAGTAGTAAGCTTACTATTGGTGGTTTAAAGCCTAACACTAGTGGATAGGTCATATTACTAGTGGCCGTAGACTTGTTATCAATATTAGGTAGACCCACTACCTACAATAATAGGTCCACTACTTAGTAGTAAGACTTCTATTATCGATAGTAGTATGGCCACATCCGCCATGTAATATTTCAATTTTCTTGGTTTTTTTTAACATATAAAGTTCTTGGAGAGTCGCAAGCACATTTCATTCACCAAGATTGTAGTCCATGCTCCTGTACCCAGTGTGGTAGGGTAAGGTAGACCACAATTAAGCCACAAGAATGTGAGAGAGTGAGAAAGCGAGAGAGTAAGGGTTCATTGCCCTTTTGGTTTCGTTTGACAAGATTGTAGTCCATAGCTCCTGCACTGCATGTAGTGGGGTGACCATAATGGAGTCACAAGAATCTAAGAGAGGGAGAGTGTGACACTATGAGTGTTCATTGTCCTTTCGGTTTTTTTTGGTAAGATTATAGTCCATAGCTCCTATACCTAGTGTGGTGGGGTAAGGTGGACCACAGAATTTAAGAGCAAGAGAGAGTGAGTATTGTTTGTTCTTTTGGAAAAATTAGAGTCCATACCATCTGCATTTGAGTCACATCAATCTAAAAGAGGGAGAGAGTGTGAACATTCAACGTGCTTGTAGAAGAGAGAGTTGATCTCTCTTATGACTGGCACATTGAGGTAACATTTTACTGCAACTTTTAGACAGTGAATGCAATTGTGAACATGGAGTGATGAGTCATGCTCAATGGAATATCGTTGGAGAGGTTGTCCCAAACGTGTTTCATCGGCAAAACATGGTTAGAACAAGCTTTGACATCACCCATCATTTCAAAATTTACCCTTTTATATCTCTTCAAATTATATTCTTAATGAGTTTTTACTTCTACCATTTGACAGATCATTAAATTTTGAGCAACTTTCCTTTTCACACCTCCTTAATCCAAGCTAAGGTGCAAAAGTGATGATCTCATCTTTTTGTAGGCCCTCCAAGTTATTTTTGCTAGACTTAAAACATGGTTGGGACAAGCTCTCCAAGGTAGTTTCGCTAACATGTGCTTTTCTTGGAAAGTTAGAAATTTAGTTTCTTTTGGCAAGGCTGTAGCCCATAGCTCCTATACCTAGTATGCTAGATTGAATGATTCATGATGCAAAAGAGTGCATTTCAATCTTCTTGTGTTTCTTTGAAAGATGCATATATGCAAATGCTTTTGTACATACTTAGCATCATAGAGAAACCAATTAATTCATAAGACAATGCTTGTATATCATATGCTTAAAGGCATTCTGCTTGCATTTCAAATGTAATACAATGATGGCCATCTAGATATAAATTCCCAAATTCCCATACATTTGAATATGTGACCTTGAGTAATCGACATTTGGATACTAATACCAGACATGTTATCATCCTTAGGCATTATTGGTAGTAGTGTGGTGACTATGAACAGTAATTGGCCTACTGCCAATAGTAATAAGCATTTTTTTAAAGTAGTAAGTCCTTACGACCTAACCTATGGTAGTGCCCTCACTTACCAATGAGAGATAGGCCACAAGTTTCCAAGTAATTGTTAACTAGAAGGTTTTCATTGTGATTGCATACATCATTTTAGAAAAAGGTAATCACTATGTAAATCACCAAAAAAATGACATGATTTCATAAATATGTAATCCCAAATCAACATTTGTGCAATATGTATCTCTTGTGAGTCTTGTTTGTAGGATGTATATGTTGTTATGGAAGATACTCTTGTAAAACCCACCCTTTAATCGTTTGTCCAAAGATTAAGGAGAAATATTGTAAAATCCCCTCAATTCTATGAGAAAATTATGATGAAGAGTGGATAAAACTGATGGCCAACTCATCACTAATCTTGGGGATTAACATCTTCAACTAGAACCATGTAAAGAAGGAAGGAAGAGTGAGCTCATCACCTTACTGTATTTATTGCTTACCAAAAGTTTGCCAAAATTTTCCAACCTCCCTACTTTTCCAAAAACTTTCTATTGCCATTTGCAAGCTTTCACTGTGACAAGACCATCTACAAAAACATTTCAAAGCCTTCCCGCATCTACTTGTGGAACTCAAAGGATGGATGCATGGGTCAACCTCAACATAACAATAGTAGTTTGAGTATCCTCCTGTCAACATGGGACACATTGCAAAAATCCCTTGGCTATCCCTCCATTGGAGGGATCATCCTACCCCGATAGTGGCATTTTTGCAGCATGTGTATCGGGAATCAGAACACAAGGTGTCATCATAAGAAATTTTGACAAGGCTACACAAGGAATCCCTGACTAGTATGTTGGGAATTAGAACACAAGGGCTCATCATGAGCAATTTAGACAAGGCTTCACAATTAATAGTACTTGACAAAGTACATGCAACCCATTTCCAACATTGATGACTTGGGTGGGATGGTGCAATGGCTGGAGGGTGCAAGCTAAATGAGTTGAGAGTTATAGATGTGTTTTAGAAAGACTTGATTGCCTTTTATAATTCATATGGTTCTAGGGTGGCAAAGCTTGGCATACGTTAGCCTGAAGCTGATTTAGGTGGCATTGTAGTTGAGCTAGTAGGAAGACCAATTAAGGTGCACATGCTATAGGACATTGCACTCAATCCACATAGGAATGGCAAAGAGCAATGGACAATTGGATGCTGAAGGCTACACAACCACATTTGAAGGAGATTTGTGGAAGGTCACTAAAGGATCAAAATACTCACCAATTTGGGAGAGGATGGTGTTTAAGTTCAAGTGACCCAAGATATTCCTTCCCATTAATTTTGTATCTCATGTATCAAGACTCTCTCTCTCTCTCTCTCTCTCTCTCTCTCTCTCTCTCTCTCTCTCTCTCTTAGCATGAGGATGATTAAACATCAGAACTACACCTCAAGGAGGAGCAACCTACTTTGAGAGAAGAAGAAGCATCAAGACCAAGTAGACCAATAGAGGTTATCAACATGGACAATTTCAAAGTCAGGTGCTTCCTCTAGCTCCCACAAGAATAAGATTGAGCCATAGAGGGCATCATAGGGACCTTTTTTACGAGACTAGACTTGTTCGGGGTACCACTCTCGCCCACCATTGGATCATGAGCCCAATTACCCTCCTTAGTTTGAGTAGGAACATGTTTCTTTACCACCAATACCTGCACCATCTCATCCCCCATCTAGGAACCTTTGTGTCCATCAAGAATCTCTACTTTTTGTAGAGATTTTATTTTCTCTCTAGAACTATTTAGGACAAAGGTCTATCTATAAAGGAGCCATCTAAGCAAGAAGATTTGTAGGATGAGGAGGGACACAAAGATGAAGAATATAGAGAGGAGCAAGCCTAAACCTTCAAAGATCTAATGGATATGTTGTGGGTGGTGGATGCTACTATGAAATATTATGAGCAAGGTGGTTGAAAAATGGAGCAACACAAGGCTATGCTCATCAAAGATTCTAGATCTCTTGTTGGCCACATTTGAAAGGTACCTTTAACAGTGGAAGGGTATACAGAGACTACCAAGGATTGCACCTAGTAGACCAAAAAAGCTATGCTAGGATGAGCCATTAAGCTTAATCATAGCCATGAGGAGACACAAATTTACCCACAAATGTAGCAATCTTGATCATAGCCATGAGGAGACACAAATGTAGCAAGCTTATACCAACAAATGGAAGATAAGGTTATGTGATGAATCCTGAAGTTCAAAGTGGTAGAGTGGGAGATGTTCCTCCGTGATCACATGATTTGAGCATTTAGATTTTGGATGTGGAAATACGAGAAAAATCATCTATATGGAAGTGGGGTGCGTCAATTTTACGAGTAAAAACCTATGAGTAGGTTTATCCGAGCGTGTTTTTCAAGAGATTTAAAAATTTGTATTTCCTTAGGAAACATGGTTTTTACACTTTTATTTTCACTAGAACTGGATCCCTTTATCATAAAAATATATAGAATTGTCACTCATTCAATTTTACATAACATAAATTTTCTTCTTCATAGACATCCTTTGTACCCTTCTTATTACCTTTAAAAAGTGTTGAAAATTAATTCCTTTAAGAAACATCCCTCATAATCACTCCCAATGTAATAATATTATACATATATAATCACTTATTAAACACATTTATATCAATATGATAAGAGCTTGGGCTTATATATCACTCTTATAAAATACATTTAATATTTAATAATATATATGCAATATTTTTCAAAATATAACCCCATAGATGTTCTCAAATGAGGTTTTTCGATCAATTTGAGTGGCTAAATGACTATATTTGGATTTGATGTGAAAGTTATGCCACTTTTAAAAGTGTTGTCCATGGTTGTTTCGCCAGCGAAACTACCTTGGAAGACCTACTTCAAAGGGGTTTCACTGGCAAAATTACCTTGATGGCTTGATTCAATGAGGTTTCTTTGGATAAACCCTTTCATGAGAGGGTTTTCAATGTCACCCCCTATTAAGTAAAAGTTGTAAGAAGATCTGAGTGGATATAGCTTGATGGCTTGCTTCAATGAGGTTTCTTTGGATAAACCCTTTCATGAGAGGGTTTTCAATGTCACCCCCTATTAAGTAAAAGTTGTAAGAAGATCTGAGTGGATATAGACAGACATATGAGCTCAAAAAGGAAAATGATTCTATAGTTGGTTCAAGAAAAGGTGAAGTAGGAGAGGGAGCCGGGGATGTTCTCTTGCTCCTCTTTGTACACGTGGCATTGTCAAATTTTTCTTTTACTAAAGAATATAAATGAAATTTACAAATGGGTCATTAAACCCTTTAATCTTTGAGCATCTTTCCCTTGTATGTTGACATTTGAATTGTTAATGATAGTTTCTTGCATTAAATATGGAGCGTATTGAAAGTGCATTTGTGCTAGACAAATAGTCACGAGTCAGAGTTGAACACACAAAAAGCCTCGATGTCAAAACTTTGAATAGACAAACTGAAATAATAAGAAGAACAAAAGGCAAACCAAAAAGCAAGAATTTATGAAATGCTTCCTTATGTGGAAGATCATCAACCAGTGGCTGCCACTAAGGGCTCAACCAGCCAAACACATCCAAGTTAACCCATGTTGTCCTCTATGCAGTAGATCGAATGGGATTAGGGATGTCTAGTTAGTCGTACTTGAGAGCGTCCATCTAGATATGACCTTTTAAATCTCTTTCATAGACTTTCTCTCATTCAACTCTCCCTATAGATTCATACATAATAATAGACACTTGTACCACATCAAAATTGATATGTGACTAACAAATCCATCACTTTTGCATCCATGAATGTGGGATCAATACAAGATTTACTTAGAAAACTAAGGTAGGCAATTACAGACTAAAAATTTGAATCATTTTTTGAAGGGATTTATATGCTCAATATCGACGGGAACTTAATGTCTTTCTATAGGGTGGAGAATCATGAATAATCAAATCTTATCCTTAATGTTATGTATCTTCCTTTGAACAAAGACTTGCTTATCTTATTTTAACTCTATATTATATTCTTACATGCTAACTGTAGAAGTGAAAGAAGACCTTGAATGCAAAGTCTTGATGGATGAGGAAACTTCTACAATTTTTATAATTTGATAGATCTAAGACAATCATATCAAAATATTGATGTTATATACAACACATTTGAATTATACACCTTTCCGAGGCACTAATATACTAAATAAAAGTTTTCTTTGACTATTTGCACATGCGTTTTTTGGGGACTGCAAGTCTTATTGGAGCATGAGGCATTAAGATCAATTGAACCTATGTATTTTCTTGAACATATTTTCAAATTACTATTCCATAGGTAGATTTTCAACATAGTTGTTGATGTTTTAAGAGAGGAACATGTAAATGGAGCAACAT